>NW_027315834.1:17752523-18067523 GCF_026437365.1 Eucyclogobius newberryi | reverse complement strand
ACCAATATATTAGACATAATAATGTAACTTCTGCAACACTCACGTCGTTCAGCTTTGTCCTTCTTAAACTGCTGGTAAATGGCTGTGATGGCATCCAGCAGCACTTTGATCTTCTCGACACTGTAGAAAAAGCAAGTCGGTTGTTAAACGATATCACTGGGCAGATGCAAATTCATATAGTTTCAACAAGAACCTTACTTTCTGTCCTCAGGATGAGTCCCGACTTGTTGTGTCCAGGTGTCTGTTAGCACGCCTCCAAGAAGGAATTTACTTTTGATATCTTGTGTTGTTCGCTCAATGGGCTCTAAAGAACTTGCAATCTGGATATTAAAATAAAATTGATTTATTATTGCAAAATGTGCTAAGATATCCTTATTTGCTGATTATAATAAATAAAATAGTGGTAAAATGAGCCTCATTCATGAACGTTTTCTTTCTTGGTGACTTCCACTTCAAGAAGCTGCAGAGAGAACTCTGAGACAGATTCACACGCTCTTAAAAAGACAAATTCTACCCTTAAATGAGAGTTGTGCCAAATTCAAAATCCAGCTACGAACACCAGGTCACTCATTTACAGCTTCATTTTTACATTTATTTACAAATAAATGAATATGTATTTGCTAAGAAACGCACCTGTAAATATCCAATTATGTACTTGGCACAATATGTGGTGGAGCGAGGTGGAAAAAATGCATGAATGAGGAAGGATGTGTAAATATATATAACAAACAATTCATTTTTTGGTTGCAATATAAGAATATTATTCTAAAACGCAGGATTTCTGTGCGTACGAGTGCTCGACAGCTTATAGGATTTGTTCTTCCCAAAAAACATTTTCAGTTAAGAACACATTTTGTAAACGGCATAAAATGTTCCTAATATTTGACCTTAAGTACCAATTTTTGCGTAAGAACACTTGATGAAGGAGGCCCATTATCTTTAAATAATCAATACTTGCCCTAAGTATTTTCTTGTGCATGTCCGAGATCTCATCATATTCTGCTGACAACATGTTGGCCTGCATGAACACCTCAAATCTGTACAACACAAGCCAAACCAGTTAACATGCATCACAAAGAACAAACTAGAAGAACTCACAGCTGTTCTGTTTTTTCAAGTATCTGTGTACAGTATCCACACAAATGGAAGACTTCATTCTTGTTGTGTTGGATCTCACTGAAGTCTTCCTTCATCAGCTCTCTACAAATAAAGTATCACAGGACATTGAAGCAAAACGATCTCACAAGAAAAAGTAAACATATTTTTGGTCTTTAACATCTTCACTCACAGAAGACCACGAACACCTTTTCGTACAAGTTCCTGGTACACAAGGAGAGACTCTGAGGTTTTCCATAAGTGCCCCACATCTCCTGCAAATGTCTGTGCGAGACAGAAATATGGTCAAATATAGTTCTAATCAGAATCTACAATAAATAAGTAGACAGTCATTACCTTAGCATAGCTGGCATCTAAATCAAGATCATAGCGGGGTTGAACTTTGGGTGGACTGGCTGTAAAAAAGAAAAGAAAAAAGATTAACAACACATTTGTCAGCAAATGCGTGATAGGGTTAAAAATCTTGATACAGACGATCTTCAAAGATGAGTCCGACAGTGTTGACAGACTCGCGGCTGACCAGCATGATGGGGTTGTCTCTCGATGTCTTGGGGAATATTTTGGCTTGACGGTTCGGGTCCAGGGTGAGGCGACGACCCTCATAAAGCAACTCCTGGTTGTGGAGTGCAATACTGGTCCTTCGGCACAGCAGCTCCTGGAAGAGTGCTGCCCTGTAAAAAGTAAAAGAAGCTAGATTTTGCAGGTGGAAATGATCTGGATTTTGCATTTTGTGATCACACACAAAATAAAGATTACATTGAAGACGTTAATGACCGTATTTGAGAGAAAAAAAAAAAAAAAGAAAAAAAAAAAAAGGTTGGAAAAATAGTCAAATCAATCAAAAGATTCTGAATCATTGGAAGTCATATGGACAAACGCTCACTGGACTGTACAGAGCGACTCGGCTAAAGCGTCCTGCCAGTGGTTGGTCATTGGTCTAAACCGAAATAGCATTACATGATGCTTTGTTTTTTAACTGAACGATGAATATAATTAAAACAAGGACATTGCAGACACAAGTTTTCACTGAAATATACCTTTTTCTAGAGGTTTTTAATTTCTTACGTGTTGTATTCATGGATGTAGATGTGATGAAGAGTAGCTTGCTGTAGGCTGAAAACATTAACAACAGTACGGTGCAGGATGTCACTGGTTTCTGCAAAAAACTGGTCAAAGCCCCAGCACTTTTCCTGGTCCGCCTCCAAGATGTTGGCAAGCACAGGAGTAAGAAGGCTCTGCAACCCCCTGAAATGCAATGAAAATATTTGATTTATATATAAACACTATTGACTAAATGAATGATCTAGGATTTATCTAAAAACAAAAACTTTCCAACCATCTCATTCTCTTAATACTTACTTGGATAAGCTGCAAGACACTGGCATCTCTGTGCTCCATTCAATTTTCCCATTTTCACACTTCTGGTGGCCAGAGATTGTTCCTGGAGGCTTCTCTGTGATAATTTTATACCTGATACACATATTTTAGTCAATGTCATTTTCACAATTTCAATGAGTCCTGTAGATTGATCCAAACAGAAACTGAACCTGATTTAATATTGTTAGATAAACAGACTTACATCACTTCTTTATTTCTGCGGGGCCCTTCAAAAGGGCGGAACGGGAGGCTGCCAGTAGCAGCATGGTAGAAAGTAACACCAATACTCCAAAGATCCACAGTGGCACCATATTTTTTCTGGTGATCTTTCCTCAAAACAGCACGCTCATACATGTCAGGATGCTACACAAAACAATACACAAATTCAAAAGAGTTCAAAGTGGACAAATCCTTTGGGACAACTAAAAGTGTAAACTTTCTACTAACCAAATATTCCTCAGTGCCATACAGGGACACAAACTGCTCATCATCCTCCAGCTCTCTGGCAGCTCCAAAGTCTGTCAGCTTGTAGACAGAGCGTCCATCTTCTCCGATCACACGCATAATGTTTCCAGGTTTAATGTCACGGTGGACAATACCATACTCTCTCAAGTGGTTCATTCCAGCAACTGAAGGCACAGCAGCCACACAGACAAGAGAGTCACAAGTTGCGTCACGCTCCACGCACTCTGTAGGTTTAACTTGCCCATTGTTTCAAACCTGGTTCAATAGAGACTGCACTCACCGACATCGTGGAGTACTATAAGGAACTCATCTTCAGGAAGGCCATAGGCATTTGAAGCCTCCTCTAAAACAGTGTAAAGGCTCCCACAAGGGCAGTACTCCATGACCAGTACCTTGTGACGAGTGTTAGACTGTTGACAGTAACGGTACAATAACAAACTTAGTTCTTTGATTTGTCATAGGGTCTGAATAGAAAATTAAAAGTTTGCTGAATTGGCCTTCTGTCCTTTTTCAAACAATTTAAAACAAATTGTGGCTGCATTGTTCACTTTTGTGTATTTACAATTCACAAGGAGTGTGACTAACCTCTTCTTCCACTGCAAACAGTTTCACAATGTTTTTGTGGTTTAGTTTCTTCAACACTTCAAACTCCCTCATCTGAACATCTAATGGTCTTAGAAAGCTGATGTTGTTGAAGACCTTCACAGCATACAGGTCTCCAGTTTTCTAAACAAAACAAAAAACAAACATAATTTAACATGCATTGAACTTAAAAAAAACATGAAACAAAAAATCCAATAGTGCTTATTCTTTTACTTTGTGTCGACCCCGGTAAACATTGGCTGTTGCTCCCTGACCCAGCAGATCTGAGATCAGCCAAAGGTAGTTTGTGGTACTTTGCATCTTGAAGACTTAAGAGACTGCAGGGAAAATATGTGTTGCATTAACGACATTCTACAATGTTATTTCATAATTTCAGAGGAAGCACAGAGTCTTTGTAACCCTATGGGAAATGTGGGTTTTTGAGAGAATAAAGAATATCAAACATATCATTATTTGTCCACAAACATGCCTCTGTTTGGTTGAAAACATACACAGGCACGAAACATTTTATTCTCCACCAAAAACATACATAGTTCACCAATAATTCTTATAATATGATCATAAAACTTTAACATGAATTAATTTACATTGACACAGAATGAGAGAAGACATCAAACTTTATACCAGTTTCTGTTTCATATGGATAGGTCCAGTAATTACAGCGTTATTAACAATAAACAAGGTTCAGACATTGGGGCATTCTGACCTGCTCATTACCTCAGATAAACTAAGCATTCTAGGAGAGCTGTACATGCCCTGCTGATCGTTTAGTTGACTAAAACGATTCTATTAGTAGCTCTGATCTGCACAGGGGTTCATGAAAAACAACTATTTAAACAGAAAAAGGCAGATTAAATTCACTCCCACATTTTCAGCTCATTCTATAGAGTCCTTTCTGCTATATTAGATAATTAGTCGACAAATACAAATTTGTGTCACCATTAACCGATGATTGACTAAACGACTAAAAGTTTACACCCTGACATTCTAGATTCCATGATGTTTAAGGTAGAGTATAGAGGATTTGTGACATATCTACTTCCTAAGATTATTTCAAATCTAATAATAGATTTATACAAAACAACAGTAATATGAATTTATTCCTAATTACAAAAACAACGTACATTATGATTTTTACGGAGACCTGCTGTAAATTCTCAGTGCATGTATTCATCTTCGTAGAGCACCTGGGGTTTTTACATATCTTTTTCTATACTGCTCCTCGACCTGTTTTCTACCATGTACAGTACACAATGGCCCAGATGTTGATCTCATTAATATGACATGAAACATTTCCACTAGGAAAAATCTGAACCAGTTAAAACCAATTAAAACCAATACAAAAGAAAGAGCCCTCTCTGATCAGAACATTACCAAAGCCTGAGCATCTTCAGCTGATCATTCATAGTGTTCGAGCAGCTCTGGCGGTGCATGAGACCATGAAATGAGAGGAGCAGTCCTCAATGTGCGGGCTGTGCAATTGTGATTGTAGTACCTTTTTGAACCAGTAAGAGCGCAGGCTACGCACTGTGCCGCTCATAAAGCAAACCTAGAAACAATGCAGATTAGGGTTTTACTTTTTGGTTTACAAAGTAGGTCAGTAGACGAAGAAAAAGGTACCCTCAATAATCGCTGTGGATGAGATTTTGAGCCGTTCTAAGGTCACAGCTTTGCTTTGTGCTGAAACAGTGGTGACGTTTAACTACCGGGAAATTCCCATTAGGCCTCAAACAAGAGAAACCCGTTTCGAAAATCGGTGTAATCTGGTGACAAAACCGTAGATTAAACGCAAATTAAAAACACCAGGTGAAACAAAACTGCCTTTGGGTTTGGCCTGTGTTTTGTAATGAGACGAAAGAAGGCACTAAATAACTAAAAGATCATGTATTTAGCAACGGTTGTTAAGTAAATAAGAATAATAGAATAATAAAAAGAATAATAATCTTTAAATTTCCGCAGTATATAGAGTAAAATATACAAATTTTAACCGGATAAAATCATGGTCTTTTTCGCATTTTCACTTTCGATGGCGAGGAACACATTATCATCGGAAAGATACGATTTTCGACATGACACAAATGTTAGCGTGTTGTTACAGACTGCACCGGTGAACACTGTGGAATTCAAACACATAATACACCACTGGGTTGGATTTCTGTTTGATAAATATATACATTTAGCTTTGTTTATTTCCTTACCTTCTCTATGCGGACGTCTGGGGCTCTTCCGCTCTGTCCTGGTCATGTGCCCAAAACGAGCCAATGAAATGTAAGGAGGGCGGGGCCAACACACGACGTCTGGTTATGACACAGTTTTGATAACATTAACTATAATAACTATATTATTGTTATGTATAACAATTGTATAATAATTTAGCCAAATTTCCTCAGTGACTAAAAAGCCCGTTTTTTTTACACGTCCTTCAGTCAAAGTGTCGGCATTACAGACACAAGCACTTCTTTACCTGTTTCAGTGACACGTGATGTACGTGACGCAGGCCTGAAGCAGACCCACCCTAACCATGGATCTATTATATTAGATCATAACTACATTCCTCCCACATGGATGGTTCTCCCAAGGGAAACCACGTAACCTTGAACATTGAGTGTGAATACTGTTGGCGGAAACTGTCAGCACAATAAATCCAAACCTTTGGACTACATTTTTCTCTGCAATCGGTTATTATGCTATTTTGAACCCTCATCATTGTTTATTGAATTATATATCCATAAACATGTAGTTTGTGGAATACATTCATGACTGAAAGTGTAACTTGGTGTAACTTGTGTTGGAGGGTTTGCCCCTGCTGGTCTCCATTGCCTTTGTGCTTTTATTTCTCAAAAATAACTGATCTTGAGAAATATGTATTCTTGCTGTGATCAAAGTTGAGGGAGGCATAAATAATGTAGGACACACCAAAAATAACACACACATATATGGTCAAGATCAAGCACTTGTATTTAACAAAATAAGGAGGAAAACACAGCAATGAATGAGTTACAGCTTATGGTGGCAGCTGGATGGGCTATACAAGTAAATCTGTTTACAGGAAAAGCAGACAATTGACAAAAAACGACACAGAAATGTTATCAATAACCAAATGTTGGTCATTTCTTGACTTTGCAAAGAAATGTTCGTATCCAAATAAATGATGGCTTATGACTTGTTTAAAGAATATGTCAAAGTGCTTTCAAAAACATTGATAGGATTTGCAAATTTTACAGTAAAACCTTTTTTGTGTACACTTTTGTTTGTTCGTTTTATACCTTGACATGTTTCAGTGAGCATATGTCATCATGAAACACGTCGAAGTAAAAAAACAACTTTTGTCTTATAAACGAACAAACAAGTGTATATTTAAAAGAAGACATGGTGATTTCCATCAATGAGTTCTTTAGTGTACACTTTGTATATTGGTGTTTAAAAAGTCACCATCTATTGGAACAAACAAGATAAGAACCAGCTTTGGACAGTTATTCAGCTGCACCACTGTGTTTGGTACCAGAATATAAGTACTGTAAAGTGCAGTTATCAAATGAGAACCTCATCCTAAAGTATTTTGTGTCCGTTAATGACTGTACCACAGGTAGCTCAACACAGATAAACATGACAAACATTTGGCATCATCCTCGTTTCTCTGGCTTTTTCGACTAACATTTCTTCAACTATTGAAACATTTATGTATTTGAGACATTGGCTAAAACAGTACATTGTAGTTTGTGGTCGTTTTTGTTCATAATGTCCATTACTGATCAGTATTGAAGTATAGATGTGGACATTTTATATAGAATTCTTGAACAGAAGAACACTCAACAAAAATATTTGCTACCAATCAAAACAGGCGAGTTTAAAATGAATTCCCCTTTTAAAAAATGTTTCAATTATTTTTTGACCTGTAGCTGCCCTGACCATCAAGCTGTTTTTGTTTTGTTTTACTTTTTAGCAAACCAGGACTACAACATTTCAACATCGACTTCTGTGAACTATTTGGACACAAAATGGTGGGCGATGCAATGCAAAAAACATGATTAAGAAATTACGCGTAAAGATTGTCACTCATGCTGGTGTAGATTTCTCTTTGATGGCACCTTTAGATTTAGAAGTGGAACTGACTGTGAAATATGTCCCTTGGACAACAGGACAAGGCATAAAGTTAACTTCAAAAATATATTTTTTGTGGTCAGAAAAAGCAGAAGAACATGATGCAGATTTACAAAAGGACATTGCAGTTACAGTAAAATTGTCAAGGCAACAGAGTTGATGCCATCTTCTGTTCACTTCTGGTCCCAGTCTCTTAGCGGCCTCATGCTGGTCAAAGCTATTTTGGCACATCAGTCGGAGCCTTTGACTGATTTAACTTGAACAGATACTGAAACCTGAATATGTTCTTCAATGTACTGATTTGAGATTGTCGAACATCTGGAGTGATATTTTGTAGAAAAATATAATGACGCAATATTAAAAAGATGTACTGCAAGATTTCAATAGATAGAATTACAAATGATTTTCGATATAGCTTATAAATACATGTATCTACAAAGTATGCAGTATAAAAATAGTATGTAGCATTTAATGGGCACTGGTTTCCTATGTAAAAATAACAATGTAACAAAAATGTAACAATGAAACTGGTCAGGCACAAGATTGCGTTGTTCACCTAAACGCTGCCTCCCTCCTCACTGTACAGGTTTAGGTAGTTCTACCCTTACAGCAAATGGCGCCAGTCAAGCATTCCAACATTTCAAACGAACACAAAACGTTTATTTTGGTTTCACTTCGAATTTCACTGGTCATAACTGGACGGAATTTAGATGTATCTGCCTGGTCAGAAACCTTGAAAGTCTTTTAGACAAAGACATGAAGACATTTTAAAAATATTGATTATTATATTTGTTTTACATAAGCTTCTTATGCTTCAGTGTTTTGTAGGACATAAAGTGTCCCATAATTATTAAGTGCATAGAGATTAGTAAAAGTTTTAGTTTTGGTCTGTACCAGTTGTGCCATTTATTTCGTACCACAGCTTTTACTAATAATTGTATGCAAATGATAAATTGAAGAAGCTTGAGCCAAGACTTTAACAATGTGACAATCTTTTTCAACGTGTTTCAACTTGATTCCAATTCACAAAATATAGCTCTTTCAAGCTATGTTTTCGTTTGGACTGCAGAGAAGAATTGGTGATGGATGCGTTTTCGTTGATGAATGACATTTTTGCCGTAAACAATACAATCCACGACCTGCTTTTGTCAACAGGGTTTTCTGGCAGATTATGTGCCGCTTAGTGTTGTGTTCTCGGCACCACTCACATCCATAGCAAAGATACTCGAATGAACCGCTTGGTAAATGAAAGGAGGTAAATCTAAAACAAAGACTGTACCACATTGTGGTTCCACCTATTCCTCCAGTTTCCATGGTAACCACACATAGCTGCAGCAGTAAGCAGCCTTCAGGGGGCGCCCATCACCTATGGTTGCTGCTGTTCTCATATTTGGCATCAGATAAGTTAAACGTCCTGCTGTGTGCTTTTTGTCCTTCAGTCTCCTTCTAGTTTAAGGCAACTTATATTTGTGATAATTTTAATAAAACCTTTTCTTAAAAAATGTACAAATTTATTAATACAAACCTCTATGGCATTGTCAGTAAACACTGTATAGAAAATATATAAATATGCTTCTCTCTTTTTAAATGTACAAATGTTCCGCAGCTCCTGGTTCTCCTTTATCCTTTTGTCGTCCTCTTTGATCAGTCTCTCCCATTTTTAACCTCAGATATGCACAATTGCTATTTACAGTGAGGGGTTGGAGCTGTGTGGAAGGGGCTCAGAGGCTCACGAAGAGTCCGTGCAGGGGGAGGGCGGAGGGGGGTAGAGGTGATGAGAGTAGCTCCGTTCGGTGTATGGCGAAGGCGGGCAACTCTCACAGTTCTCCTCCGCAGACAGGTACTGACTGCGGGGCGTGGGCGGCGGCGGGAACGGCTCCGAGTCGTAATTGAGGTCGCTGGTGTAGCCCTTTGTTGCAGCACCGGATTTGAGCGGCACCCGGCGCCCTGGTGTGTAGTCACTGTCGCACACGTCAGTGCTGCAAGGGGTGGTGGGTGGGGCGAAGTGTCGGTAAGTGTATGGTCGATAACTGAAAAAGACAAAACATCGAGGCACTCAGTTGTAGGGAACAAAAAAAACAGAGTCTATGCATTTCAATCAGCTTAACCGGGGCTCGCAACTGTCTCCACGGGCCCCAGATAAACATGTAAAAGCTTCTGAGGATATTTTGTTTTATTTACCAATATTCAAACCAGTTATAGCAATTAGAAAAAAACAGGGCAAAGTATTCAAATACCTGTAGGATCTGTGCGTCGAAGGACTGTTTGACGAGTAACCAAACTCCATAGTGTATTGAGAGCGGACGGTTGCAGGAGACGGTGGAGGATTCAGGATCTGAAAAGCAAATGCATTATGTTTTGTGGTCAAAGTAAGTGTTTTAATTCAGCAAAGATTAAAGCTTACCGGGGGGAAGTAGGTGCCCTTTGTGCTGGACGAGCTGCTAGATGACGCACCAGTCACATGTGCACGGTCATATGGAGGACCACTGCTCCCACCCATGATGCTGAGGGAGCCAATCATAGACTTTCCTCTAGACATACCTAAAGGCAGTAACAGTGTGGGTTAACATCCAGGGTTTGTACTTCTAAGTAAACTTCAGCAAGAGAACACGGGCCGCACCTGGGAGAGAGCTGGACAGAGAGCCGGGGTGGGGCACATATCCAAGTGGCACGGAGGATGGCCCATGAACGACAAAGTCATTTGTTACCGTTTCATTGTCATCCTTCATCTGTGGACAGAGGACGCGCTGGCACACAAAGTAAATGGCACCGACGACAAAGAGCGCCAAGACCACACCCACAATAGAGCTTATAGTATTGTTTGGAGGCGGCGGCGGCCCATCTGTTGGGACTGAAAACATTCAAAAACATTGAAAGGTTTGCATTTGCAAAACTGACATTGTGTAAAATCATAAATCATAATTAACAGTGCATAAGCAGTTGTTAACACACAAAATAAAACTTACAACAGCCAAGTTCATCTGAATTGTCAGTACAATCCATGTTATGATCACACTTTTTGTGTTTTCCAATGCACTGGCCATTTAAACAGCTGAACTGATCAGGGGGGCAGTGCACTAAAAACAGAGGTAGAAGTATATTGTTGAATATCCATACATTTTATGCATTATAAAAATTGTATTCAGGCACAAGGGTAAGTTACAGTCCTTACCTTCGCATTTGTTTTCATCTGAACTATCCTGACAGTTGATCTCTCCATTGCAGCGCAGGCTCATATCGATGCATTGGCGGCTGTCACACTGAAACTCAGACTCAGAACAGACCGGACAGTCATCCTCATCGCTGCTGTCGTCACATTCAGCAACACCGTCACAACGCCAGGCCTGTGGGATGCAGTCCACCTCTCCAGATGTGCAGGAGAACTGCTCAGGTGAACAGGTGGGGGGCTCTGTGGACAGAAAAGTACAATGCTCATGTAGCTGAAGCAGAAAGGATTATCGAGTCAAACTCAGGTGTGTGGCATTCACCTCCACATGAAAGCTCATCCTGCAACAGCACCAAGTGAATTGGACAGGAGCAGCGAGTTGTGCCATCCCCCTTTACAATACAGATGTGGGTGCAGCCACCATTGTCCCATGTGCATGGGTGTTTACCTGCAACGGTTATTTTGTCAAGTCAAACAGGAAACAAATTAGTGCTCATTAAAATGCTTATAAATGAGGTAACACTTACTGTACTCTCTCATATCCAACTCATGGACAGCATGGATGTCACTGAGATAAGGAATGCGGGCCTGTATCTTGGTACGCCCCTCTCGAGTGGTCTTGTCTATGCGCTCAATCATCTGCTGCTGCTTGTCTATCCAGTATAGATGGTTCCCAAACACTGTTAGCCCAACAGGCTGCAATATGTTTGAGTCTGCAATAACAATCCGGTTTGCACCTGAAATCACAGTGGCAGGGAAAAAAACAAAAGGTTTGAGGGGAGAAAACTTCAGGAGTAAAGCCAAAACAAAATGGGAGAGGAACTAAGGGGGTGGCAGGAGAGTAGATGGGAGAGGCGGCAAGGGACCAATATTATGTCAGAGTAATGGCAAAATAAATGTCATTGAACAGCCAGTAGGAGGCAGCAAGGAGCAACAGCTGAGAATAAATGTAACCAGTTGAAAAGATGATCAAAGAATAAGACGCCTCTGTTTGCGTTGAAGGCATCGTGTTTATGTCCTGGGCAAAGAGGCTGCTACTACTACTACACATGGTTTACATTCCTACTACAACAGAAATGTGCTGAGCTTAGGGCTAATTCCCCCCTCCCTCCCCCAAAAACGTACAGAAAATGTGAGATTTGAACTTTTGTAGTATATGTGGGCATAAATAGTGCATTCTAAAATATGGTAGAAAAGGTCACTGTTATTACGTTATTTTAGTCGAGACGTTACGGTTGCTGTCCAGATCCCATAATCATTATCAAGTGCTGGTCTAAAGGAGATAAAAGGGGAGAGGAACTAGATAAGTACTGCCCAAGGGGTGAACTTTACTCTGAAACTTGCCCTAGACATGTTGAACTACCCTGAATCTAGACTACTAAACTTTTCCCTAGGGCAGTATTAATCTAGCTCCTTTCCACTTGGGGTAGCGTAAATTATCAATCAGTACTCAGATTGATAATGGCTTAATCTTAGTCTTAAAGTAAATTTGAAAAACCTTGTAGAGATCACCACTTTTGAAATATTCTACCATGGCCCACTCCTGGACGAATGAAGGTTTATATTATATATCAAAAATATGCTCACCAGACAGGTCACTGCTCTCAATGCGCCTCAGGTCTGAGTCCACCCAGAACAGCTTTCCCGCTTCGTTGTCTATGGCCAAAGCCACCGGTTTTCCCAATCCGCTGAAGAACAACACCTCCCGTTCAGTCCCGTCTAGCGCTGCGCGTTCTATTTTTGGCGATCTTTCCAGCAGATTAGTAAAGTACATGTACCTGCAGGAAACACCAACATTTTGGTCAATTAGAGTAGAGAAACGATGGGGAAAAACCTGTATTTCTTCCCAACTTGACATAATTAAATTGTTACCCAAGTGTTTATCATTGTTTTATTTTATTTAGAGAGCCTTTATCTAGCTTTAGTATATAAATACTAGTGGTGTGAGAGATAGGTAAGAACAAGATACGAGATATTGGTTTAAACTAAATACTTGCTCCCTTCATGGTTTGGAAGTCAGGTACCCAGGCTTTCTCCACTACATGCAGCTCAACTGTGCCACGACCCTGCAGGACTTACAAACCCATCGTTCAAAATACACATTTAAATAACGGTATTTCAGTACAGTTACTATTTATTCTCTTGCTCTCCTTGAACTGCTCAGGGCTCTGCAGCCGTGTGCAGTAAGCGTGGGTCTGCGACCTCATCAGCGGTGTACAGCGCAGAGGACATGCATGTAGTGGAATAAAGAATATTAACTGCATTGAAAGCTTCTGGCCTGTTCCTCATTCTTGGTTAAGAAGGTACCAGGACATCTGCAGACTTCATTTCACAACCACACAATGACCCAGAGATTACTGTAAGAACCGTAGCTCTAAGGAAAGCCTGCAATTATGGTTCGGAACAAGCAACTTGGCACCACAGAGCTACGGCAGGCTGAAGAAACATCAGAAGCAGGGAGAATAAACAAGATGAACAAATTAGAGTAGAGACTGCAATCCTTCCAACAGTGATTTTAAGCATCACATGGCTACTTAATACATGTTAAAATACATATTTTGTTGTTGAGATCACAATGAATTAAAAAACAACACCATAGGACTTACCCTCTCTCAGGGTTGACCACAATGGCTCTGGGTTTATCATGTTCCCCACGGAGGACAATTCCCACTCTACTTCCATCTGTCCGGGTGACATTGATGACATTGGTGACTTCGCTTGTCCAATAAATGAAGCGACTGTAGATGTCAATGCTGAGATCATAAAGCTGCAGGCCTTGAGTCGGTCCGCCAAATGAGGCCGACACCACGGTCATACTCTGAAAAGACAAAGGACATGTTAGTCTAGGATACTTCATCTTGCTTTTTGCTGCCGAGTGGTTGGATGATTTTAACCCACCTGGTTTCCATCCTCTTGAGCACGGCGGATAACATTTTGTTTTGAATCGATCCAGTACAAGTGTTTGTCGAGCGGGTCATAATCAATGGCACGCACATTTCTCAAACTGTGAATTGGCAGTATGATGTCTGGACTCTGTTGTTCATCGATTACCATCCTGTTAATCGCAGTTTTCTGACTAAACAGGAGAAATGATGTCGGGGCTGGGGGAAACAATAAGTATTTGAAAATATTTAAAAGGAGATTTGGGCAACAGATTCCTACATATTAAATGAATTACAAACAACTAATCAATATTTCTAAAAAGCCAAGCCTAAAATGCACAACATTATACATTACACACAGTCTTTAGTCAAGTCTGCATACAACACAAAAAGCTCCAGCTGAAATATCTACAATGGTCCTCACCACTGCAAGTTTTGTTATCATAGTTGAGGGAGAAGTGGGCGGGACATCCACAGACGTAGCTGCTGACAGGGACGGCGAGACAGAGGTGGGAGCAATGGCCATTGGTCGAGGCGCATGCATTCCAACCCCCCTGCCGTGAGGAGTGGAACACCAGGATGTCCATAACGTAGTCCAAATGGCCCTGGATGAGGGTGCGGTTCTGCCCACTGGTCTTGTTGGCACGTTCTATGCTGCGCTGGCTCCAGTCCGTCCAGTAAATGTAGTCCTGGTACTGTGTGAGGCCAAAGGGGTGAGGGAGGTCATCGGCAATCACCTCCCGGTCCTGACCTATGTAACAGCGGACACACTTACTGTACAAGCTGGACCCTTCAAACTGCATTGAGAAAATATAATATGAATACAAATAATATGTTTGGGGAATAAGAATATTTTTTTTAGATGCATCACTGATTCTAATAAAACAATTCTAAATCATCTCTCCCTCTCTCGTTGTCCTTCCTCCGCCTCCTCTGCCTCAGAATAGCAGCAGCAGTCACACTGTAGGCTGCCTTGTCCTTAGAGCTGTGACCCACGAGAATCTGCTTAAGATTTGTCAGAGGCTTTATTTTGTTCCCCTTTGGGTTTTCTGGAAAAGGCCTTCACACGTTGCATAACACCGCAGTTGCAGCACTCCTTTAGGTTATCGCGTAAAGCTCCGTTTCATGTCTGATGGAGACAGCTTCGTGTTATGCACTTTATTGCAGAATGCATAGGTAAACTGTTGTTAACTAACTCCCTTCTGTGTCCCGGCTGAGAATAGAAGCATGTGCAGTAGTAGTGATGCATGGATTCTGGATTCTTCCCAACCCGCGGGTCCTGCAATTTTAGCATTCTCTGACCCACCACAGCCTGCCTGTACCCTCAACTTTTTCCAACCTGTCCAACGTCCATTATAAAGATTGTGTATTAAAATGCAGTATAATGCAGTTTTGATTGAGTCTGGAAAACACCAGAAAGCTGTTAAAATGCATCATTGCGCAGGTGCAGATCTTGCATGTTTTCATCAAAGTAATCAGCATATAAATCATTTAAAAAGGAACTGGGAGTTTGCATCTTTCTCACCCTCTCACTCTCTGACCCTCACTCTCACTCTCACTCCCTAATAAATAAACACAAACGCAACATACCTGCAAAAAGCACATGCTGGTTTACCTCGTAATAATGATTTAGGTGAAAGCCAACTCAAAACTTACCAAGCATGTTGGACGACTCAATAAGTGTGGTATCTAGGTCTGTCCAGTAGAGGCGCCGTTCAGCATAGTCAATTGTGAGTCCATTTGCTCGTCCTACATCGGCCACCAAAGTGATGCGACCCGTGCCATCCATGGCTGCTCTGTCAATTTTTGGCTTTCCGCCCCACTCCGTCCAGTACATGTACCTGGTTAGACAAAGGTGATTCATTTTATAATATAAATCCCTCAAATAAAAACCACCAAATAGGTTCAGATTTAATAAAATATCTTAGAAGAGGTCTCGTCTCACCCTTCAGCTGGGTCCAGAGCTAGAGCTCGAGGGCTATCCAGATCTTTCCAGACCAGGACCTGGCGGTGTTGTCCATCCAACTTGGCCACCTCAATGCGGTTAGTGCCTGTATCAGCCCAGTACAGATTCTTTCCCAGCCAATCCACAGCCATTCCCTCTGGGTAGTCCAATCCAAACTCCACCACATGCTCCAGAGAGCTCCCGTTCATGAATGCTCGGCTGATTGTCTGTGTAAACAAAATAATGTAACCCCAGTTTTACACGTCAGAAAATAAAGACAAGTTCATAATTAAATCATATCGGAAATAGCCTATTCATGACAATAAGACAAATTAAAATGTTGGTTGACAGATGCTTATGTATTCACAGCATCTAATGGGCATTGTCCATTAGTATCTCCTTAACTCTACTGGGTCAGGCCTGCCTCAGCGCATTTCCATTTGGTGCTACCTCCTCAGACCCTTTGGGCCAAGTCGAGTCAAGCAGGTGAACGCCATGTCCACCAACTGCCCAATGCCGATTGGGTAAAGTGTAATGCTTCTTGTGGGTTGTGAGCAACTCCAGCATGGAACAGGAGACAGAAGAGACCAAAGTGCTATCCTCCGTAAACAGGGCAGGCCCGCTGCAAGCCTATTGGGTGCCCCAAGCAGAAATGCTAAATGGTGCTCCACGCCCTCAACACCATTCAAACTTGTTAAAAGTAGTAGTTGTTATTGTTTCTTTATAGGCCGTTTCATTTCATACACTGTTTAAATCACAATCCTAAAGCGGGTCTGGTGATTATATGTCCTATTCTGGTGCATTTTAGATGTAATATTAATACACTTGCTTTTTGTAAAGAATGCTTCAAACTAGATTAATAGCGAGGTTTTGTGGACTGGGGATCATTAATTTCGAGCAAAAAATAGAACAAGGATATGGATGAGAACATTGTAGTTAATTTACCTTCACGAGAGGTGAGTAATAAAGTTTATTGGTCCTGTTCGTTATTCTCCATGTTTCCATCCTTCCTCTATTTCCTTAATTTCATCTGCTTTGCTGTGATTTATTGGCAGTTTCTGTAGCAGTATTGCTGTTCCAATAGCCCAGTGTGTAGCAGATGTCATGTGTTTTAGAGTTTGTCTACCGAGCAGACTTCCTTTTGAGTCGCAAATCATTTTTGCCGTTTCCATGGCATGTTTTACACAGCACCCCTGAGCACCACTTGAAATGGAAATGCAACCAGGGCTGAGCGTGGCCACGAGCGCAGAGCCGAGTAGAGTCGAGAAGATTCTGATGGAAAGGTGGCATAAATTATTGTACCTTTAATGTGATATCAGTCCAATAGATGCGATTGTCAGTGATGTCAAAGTCAAGAGCTGAAGCCTCTTTGACCCCAGTGAGTGGAATTGCAACATTGTTGTTGTTCGTCTCCAGGGAAATACGGCGGATATCTGTATGACGTGAGAAGAGCAGGAAGGCCTCGGGGACGATACATGTTTGCATGTCAGATATGAGCTCAAGGCCGATGGGGCAGCCGCACTGCACACCCCGAGGCTTATACAGGCAAAGGTGACTGCAGTCTCCATTATTCTCAGCACATGGGTTTGTCCCTGCACATGAAGAATTATGTCAAGTTTAATTAATCCATTTAAGATTTTTCATTTATGTAAACCCTGATTTTTTATTACTGAAAGTGTGCAAACATTTATACTCACCAAAGGATTCATGCACATATGTGGCTTTGAGCCCCATCAGGTCAGGAAGCTGGTCAATGATGAACTCTCGCTCTGCAGTGCGTTTGTGTACACGCTCTATGCTGCGCCGCTGCCAGTCGGTCCAGTAGATGTAGTCGCCGAGCAACGTGAAACCAAAAATGTGAGGAAGTTTATCCTCCACCAACACCTGTCTGTTTGTTCCATCCATGTTCATGACCTAAACAACAGGGAACAGGGTGTTATGTTACAGAGATACACGAGTGCGGCACGGTTGCTTCACACCAAGAAGGGTTCGACTCCCGGGCGGGGCGGGGCCTTTCTGTGTGGAGTTTGCTTGTTCTCCATGTGTCTGCATAGGTTTCCTCCGGGTGCTCCGGTTTCCCTTACGACTAAAAACATGTACAATAGTTCTGGTGTATGAATGAATGTGTGTTTTTGAAAGTGAATTTGGGACAATGGATGGAAATTATCCCATGGCTATAATCCTGCGTATCTATAGCATGTGTATCATGTATGTTCATTAACAGGCACTGTCCCAACCAAAATAAATATACAGAATTTTAGAAACATTAAACTATTTGTAAACTGTAAACTGTTTTGTAAGATGGAAGTGAAACGTACACTCACTAAAAGAAATGTGGTCACCACATGATGCGCCATTTCTATAAACTTGGAAGAACTGCAATGTAGTGTCAATGTTGATGGACAAAGTAAGCACTCAGCAGTTAATAGGAACTTAAACGGCAAAGCAAAAATGTACATATTTGACAAAAGTCTAATCAATCACATACAATGTTCCCTGCTCACGTTCGTCAGTGTGTGCGTCTTCCCCAGTGCCTCTCTCAAACACAGAATAGTTTCTGACTCAGCGCGTCATCAAAGCTGTGCTTAGCATGTTGCATGCACACATGCATGTATGAGGAGATAGTCATTTTATGCTCACAATTTTCTATGTGACATTAGTGCAAAGATGCTGAGCGGAGATATCGCGCAGATATCGCGCAGATACACGACTTGCTCATTTATGCATCATGGTACAATGCATTGAGTTAGCCCATTGGGCCCTAATGTATACATATAAAGTCACCAACCCTGGAAAAATGTCGGTTCATCCAAGCCCCCAGGGAGCAAGATGGCTGTCCATTGAAGTCAATGGGCCGTGCTCGCTAACGCATGTTGGCAGTTTAAACTTTAGCGGCTCTGTACATCCGGGGGCTGCGTGGCCCGCAAGTAGCATACCACATGACCACTCTGGCCAATCAAAAGAAGAGCTGCTAGAGTGGAGTGAGCTGAAGCTAAAGATTTAAAAGCTCTTTTTAAGAAAACAAAGAATTTGAACTGGAAAAAAAGTTCATGACATGTAAGTAGGCAAAAAACACCCAAAAATCTGACCTTTGTGAAAGCTGTAAGTTCAGCCAAACATGAGCAGTTTGTTTATACATTGCGTTTTATGGGAAAAAGGCCAAGGATTTTCTCACTGCAGTTCCAATGGACTGGCAACTGGGACAGACTTGCAACAGGTTCAAGCTACCAATACCCTATGCAGATAACGGAATAGAATTAAATTATTATTTTCTGTTTATATCTGCTTTTTGACATCTTGTTTTGAGAATCAGAATCTCTTGGAGACACTATAGCCTTGTTCCCCCAGACAGGTTCACTTCAGTGCGTCTCAGGCCGCTTTAGTTAATGGTCAACGAGCAATCGAAATAAGCTTTTTTGGTCCATACTCATCGACTCCAATTTATTGAATTAATATAATGGACATATCTCAATGTTTCCACTGGTTCGCTTTGAAGAATTTCCTTTTTAAAAAATGCCATTTAAAAACATTTTAAGACATCCATAACACTAGTAACAAAAACATACAATAGGACTTGGTGTATAAATATAAAATGCTGTTTCTATTTTCAGACCAAAGTTCTGCTGGTTTCAGAGGTGACCGCAGTGTGGCGATGGTTTCAGTTTCTGGTCTATTCTAAACAGTGTAGACCGCAGCTAGAGGACGCCCCAATCGGAACCAGATGTGGGATTGCTCCACAAAATACAGCTGGACTCAAACCATGAGGAGGTGCACTCTCCCTTTTCTGTTGATCTTAGTGGCAATAGAAAAAGTGAACTTTTTGGTTTAAAGGCAAGTTAGATCTCACAACGCTACCAAAAACGTAAACCACAGAAAAAGTTTGAACGGAAAAAACAGGTCAGACAGAAAACAGATACTAGAACCAATATTTACCCTTAAATTGACTACAAATATCAATTGCAGATATAAGGAATAAAGAAAATCTTTTTGTAAATATTCTATTCAAATAATCGCTAGGAATTACCTCAATCTTATCCGTCTTGGCATCTCCCCAGTAGATTTTGCGATCAGTGTAATCAAGGGCGAGACCATTGGGCCAGCCCAACGATGTGTTCACCATGACGACTCGCTCCATCCCATCCAAGTCAGCGCGCTCAATCTTTGGCACTTCACCCCAATCAGTCCAGTACATGTAACTAGGCAAGATATTATGAACATAATTAAAACAAGGAAGGAACAACTAAAACACACAAAACACATCATATTTACAATTGTCAAATTATAAAGTAATTATACTTTCTCTTCATAAGGCCGATAGCAGAAATCCACAAAAACACATTCAGTAATTCACAGTTTGTGGCGCTGTGAGACGTGGCTAAAGCTGCATTTATCTGTACCTATAGACACATATTCAAGTCTCTTGCATTAGGTTTGGATAATGTCAGATGCATTATTCATTGAACATATGAAAGTTTAATCTTGACACAAATGTTTGTGTCAGTAAACCGCTGATGCTAACGCTTGCTAGCTTTGTTTTGCTAAGTCTGTCGACTCAACAAATAAAGTCATCACTGGAAATAAGACGCGACGGTCAGCATTTGATGAGAAATTATTATTTTGTTTTTGTTTGATCTCCACCTGAGTCTACATTCCCTCTTGTCCAATCATCTTGTGCCAAAGCATGCCAGCACGTTCTGGAAGCTAGGACTACTCGCGGCCCCCTTTGAAACCCAGAAAAAAAACTGTATGATTCACTTGTGCTAGTGGAGACACTTTCTGATAGTACAGATTCACTCCAAAATGAACCAGTGGGAATGTGGTTGTCAAAGAGTCACTGTAGACAGTAAGCTGTCTGGTTAAATATTCTGTAGTAGTCTTTCTCTCACCCAGCCACTGGATCCAGGACGATGGCTCTGGGCTCATCTAAATCTTCTGCTATGAGAATTTTGCGCATGGTGCCGTTGAGCCTGGTCACCTCAATACGGTCAGTCCCTGTGTCAGTCCAGTACAGATTCCGTGCAATCCAGTCCACTGCGATGCCATCAGGATGACTGACTTGAGATGTGACCACAAACTGCGCATCACTGCCATCCAGCAGAGAGCGGCGAATGGCCTTGACATCGTCATCTGTCCAGTAGATGTATCCTTCGACTGGATCGTAATCGATGGCAATGGCGTGCCGAATGTCGTCCACCTGCATAATGATGTCTGTAAAGTCTGGTGTGTCTAGAGAGATGCGCCGCAAATCAGTCCTACGGGCCAACAGCAGCACTTGAGTTGCACCTGAGGAACAGAAGGGATTAAGTAAAAATGTTTTTCACTGTAGTATAGTTAATGCATTGATTTGAACCTTGGGAATAGATTGAAGGACAAGACAGAGGCTTTCACACTTTTGGGATGAGTTCAGCCTTGAGTTAAGAGACCATTTTCGTTTGGAGATCATTTGACCGCATTTGTGACGAAAAGCTCTTAAAAACTAAAAGCAAGGGTTATTGAAACAAAACGTTTTAATACAAGTGGAGGAGGCGCATTTGAGGCACTATGCTTGCCATCGATAAATTGACATTAACATGGCTATGTCATGTCAGGAATCACCAGTTTAAGGTGCCTCCATCAACAGAAAACAATGTCAACTAATATAGTCAGTACTTTGCAAACAAAACTTAAAAAGCTAGAATGAATGTCAATAAAATGGGTATGTCTACATAGCCAGAAATAATAATCAAATAACCCAATAATTAGATCTAATTTTTGGTATGCGTTTACCCGTACAAAAGAAATGTGTCAGTTAATTTATGAATTTTTAAAGTAGAGTAATTTCAATAATCTGATAACTCAAGAAATTATCCGATTTTGGTGTGCATGAATACATAGCCACTGTCAATATTCGCTGTTTACTTGTAATGGTTGTCTCAATTAAGTGTCCAAGATTTTTAATTATTTTGTAATATCGGCAGGTCAGGCCAAGAAAGTTTAATTTCAATGCAACAGGTTCTAAATTGCAGAAAGCCGTGTATCGCATGTCCGCGCTCCGCTTGTGTCTTTGCGTTTCGGCGCGTCTCCATTCACTTCCTCAATAGACTAATTTCTCCGTGAATACGAGTCTGATTATAATAAAACACAGCGTTTTGAAGCTTAAAATATAGAAAACACCATGTGTCATCGGGACAGTGACCACTGCCGTCTTCTTCTACAGGTGTCAAACACACACATCCGCCCCCAAGACATTTTAATCGGGCCCGCTGAACATTTATAGTTTATATGTATTCATTTCAGATAGATATATAGCGTTTTTATTGCCAGAACTACAAGTCCCACAATCCTTTGCAGCTGCGGCCCCTTCCCCACGCTGCTCTGTGCAGCTGTGTGTGATGCCGACGCAAGTGCCGAGAGAAGTGCCAATGAACGTTGCGCACTTTACAGACAGAGAGTACCTGTAGTTTTGGGAAACTTGTGGAAGAAAGAAAGGAGGCAGTTTTGTGGACGTTAGAGCTGTGCTAAAAGCGGCGCTAATGTGGAGCCAACAACAAGAAAACAAACTTCTGTGATGACAGCTCTGTAAGGAAAACATCCAAACCAGTGCAAAACCTAGACAGATCAGAGTGTAATAAAGTATGAACATGAGAGTAAAGCTGCTGTGAGAACTCATTTGATTCACTACATTAAAAATATGTCACTAAATTAAGCTTAAACTATAAAAAGAGTGAGCTAATATTGAGTTTGTGCAGCAATATCAACATGTCTGTGATAGTAACACTTCATATCACAAATAATATCACAAGTCCATGTTCCCGTTCCTGCTACTGATGCATGGATATCGACTCAGTCTTTCACCTGCTGCAGATTTATGCAACAAAGTCCGCAAATAACTATTAATAGGGAATAGAAAGCTATTTATTTGTTATTGTTTTATTTGTTACGTTATGTTCGGCCCGTGACCCTGCCTGAGCGTCGAAATTTGGCCCGCGGCCCTTGAGCTTCCTGCTAGTTTGCCCCCTGGTGGCCATTAGCCAGTAAAATCTATAAATTAGATGCACTGTTGTAATGGCCGCAAAGTTCATAGCGTGGGAAAAAAAGTAGCGGCTTAAAGTCCGAAAAGTACAGTAACTGTACGGTAGCTCTTATGAAAATCCTTTTATGTCCGAGCAAAAGCTTCAACTTTCAGATCTCTAGTATCATTTTGGTTGTCTCAAATCAAAATCAATCAAACTTAAGCTACCAAGCGCATCCTCACCGTTTCTGCATGTTGTCCCATCTTCTAGAAGCTGGACTCCAGTAGGACAGGCACATTGATAGAAGGGCTTTGTCGGAGACAGCAGACAGAGGTGGGAACAGCCTCCATTATTTACAGAACAGGGAGATGGCACTGCTCAATAGAAAAAAGGGGGAAATATTTATCTTCAGAGACCAGGCAATATTGACATTAAACAACAAAAAATACTTAAATTTCTTTTGGCAGCAATATTCTTTAAAATCATATTGTACCCATAGGAAAGCAGAAAGGTTCTAACTCACCAACAGGTTGCCTTTTTGGGCTGAAGACGTGGATGTCCATAGGGGAGAAAATATTCGAGTGAACAATTTGATGCCCGTCACCTGTCTGTTTCCGGCACGAGTGAATGGAGTGGGTGTTCCAGTCAGTCCAGAACAATGTGTCTTCAAAAAGCGTCAGAGCAAACGGATGAGGGAGGTCTCCTTTGACCACCACCTCTCTGTAAGAGAGAGCAACGTAGAACCACATAAAGACCAAGCATTACATATTGTAGGAAAAAATGGCTGTAGTCACATACCTGGAGGAGCCGTCAAGATTGGAGCGATGAATGAAGTTGTGTTTGGCATCAGCCCAATATAATTTCTGCAGACTATAGTCCAGAGTTAGTCCATTGGGCCAAAAGATTTCTTTATCAATGATTATGGAACGATTGGTCCCATCCATTCCAGCCCTTTCAATTTTGGGAACCTCGCCCCAATCTGTCCAGTACATAAACCTAAAAAAACAATCAGAATCAGAATCAGAAAGGGTTTATTGTCTTGTCAATAAACATAATTCACAAACACAGGAACTTGTCTTGCTGAAGAACATAAACATAGCAGTTCAAAGCTTGAGCTGGGCGATTTATGACATGCTTTGTACCAAACAGCACCAACCTGAGATTTATAAACTTGATAACAAAAGGTATAAATGTTTTAACCAGACTGTAAAATAATATAAAGGACTTAAGGAGATAAATTATTTGATGGTACACACACACACACACAACACACGCATAAGATAAGAGGTGTTGTTTTTAAATTCCTCCTGAAGACTCGCAGAAGCTCAATGTCTGATGGAACATATTCAAACTCAAGTTACCTAACGACGACATCAGCAGTTAACGTTGAGACCCAACTGTCAATTTCACAAACGAGGCATTGTTGAAAGAAAATGCATTTCCCCCTGTTTAGTGAAATGCTTCTTGCAACAGTTTTCTACAAAGCAGTCCTAAAATAAAGAAAAAACATCAACTCATAAAATACACCGATAGAGGCAAGAGTGAAATATCCAGCTATACCACAAGAATGAGAGTTGTTTATGTATGGAGAAGGTTACTGCTGTGCAGCTAATTCTTGTTAGCTTGCGGTAATTACCATCACAGCTGGACTGCCCCCACCCGACATCCCCCATCCTCACATATTAAGTGTGCCCCTCCCCCACAGCTAGCCACAGCAAGCTTCTGGGGCAAACAAGTGCAACTCTCGAAAAAATGACAATTTTCCAAAACAATTACAGAATAAAAACGGGTGGTCCCTATCAAGATATGAAATTCTGTCTTTTGCATCTTTGCAACTAAATAATTGGCCGAGGAGGTGCTGTTGTACATTATGCACCAAAATGTGCAGGAAAACAACTATCAACAGCTTGCAATATAGAGACCCAGTATCTTTAGGTGCACATTGTCTGAGGGATTGTTGTGTGCCGCTTTAAGACTCACTTTGAACAGGGCAGGACGATGTGGCAGAACATTTTTATCACGATATGGATTAGAAATTTTGTGATAATGAAATAATTGACGACATAAATGACGCTTAAAAAAACACTTCCAACAAAGCAGATTTTATTGGTGCAAATTAAAAAAAGGAACTATTTATTTTCAATTTAACAACAAGCTCTTTCCGATATACATTAAAGCTATAATTGTATACCAATAGTGCATAGGTTTTTAAGGCAAACAAATTGTGACACTTTATAAAGAAGTCTATAATGCAACATCTAGCCGCTTTTAAGTTCATCTAAGTTTATTTGTTATGTTACAGCCTTATTCCAAAATTCATTATTTGCCTCAAATTCTATAAACAATAGCCCATAATGACAAGATGAAAGAAGGTTGTTTGAATTCTTTACAAATCTATTAAAAAATCTAAATCAAACAATGATGAGTATAAAGAGTATAATGCTACAAGCTTGGCACACCTATATATGGACAGTTTCTCCCATTCTTCTTTGCAGAACCTCTCAAGCTCCATCAGGTTGAATGGTGAGCGTTGGTTCACAGCCATTTTCAGATCTCTGGGAGAAGTCTGGGCTCTAGGCCACTTAAGGACATTCACAGAGTTGTCCTGTAGTCACTCCTGTGTTCTCCCGGCTGTGTGCTTAGGGTTGTTTTCTTGTTGGAAGATGAACCTCACCCCAGTCTGAGGTCCAGAGCGCCCTGCAGCAGGTTTTCATCACGGATGTCTCTGTGTGCGCTGCAGCATTCATCTTTCCACTGATCCCTGCTGCTCAAAAACCTTCCCACAGCATGATGCCACCACCATGCTTCAGTGTGGGGATGGTACTGGCCAGGTGATGAGCGGTACCTGGTTTCCTCCGGACAGGACGTTTGCTATTCAAGCCAAACAGTTCAATCTTTGTTTCATCAGACCAAAGAGTTTTGTTTCTCATGGTCTGAGAGTCCTTCAGGTGCCTTTTGGCAAAGTCCAGGCAGGCTGTCATGTGCCTTTTACTGAGGAGTGGCTTCCGTCTGGCCACTCTTCTTTGCAGCACTGTAGCCTTTGTGGTAGGCTGTTCTTCTGGAAGGTTCTCCTCTCTCCACAGATACATGTTGAGATCTGTTAAGAGTGACCATCGGGTTCTTGGTCACATCCCTGACTAAGGCTCTTCTTCCCCGACTGCTCAGTTTGGCCGGGAGGCCATCTCTAGGAAGAGTCTTGTTAGTTCCAAACTTCTTTCATTTATAGATGATGGAGGCCACTGTGCTCATAAGAACCTTCAATGCTGCAGACATGTTTCTGTGCCTTTCCCTAGATCTTTGCCTTGATTCAATAGTGTCTTGGAGGTCTGTAGACACTTCCTTGGACTTCATGGCTTGGTTTGTGCTCTGACATCACTATTAACTGTGGGACTTTATATAGACAGGTGTGTGCTTTTCCAAATCAGGGTCCAATCAACTGAATTTACCACAGGGGAACTCCAATCAAGTTGTAGAAGCATCTAAAGGATGATCAGTGGAAAAAATATGTAAGTGTCATGGCAATACATGTACTGTACATGTGCTTTATTTTAATTTCTTAAGACAATTGGAAAGAATTCTAACAGTCAACATTCAAGTTGTCTTTATGGGGTATTGTTTGTAGAATGTTGAGAAAATAATGAATGTAATCATTTTTGGAATAAAGGCTGTAACATAACAAAATGTGGTAAACGTGACTTTTCCGGATACATTAATTTCGCTTGCCACATGTTAAGGAATACTGATTTATTTTGAGATGAACCTCAAACCAATTTGAATTAATAATTAACTTTGTGCAACACAGGGAAATGTGTGGGCACTGCAGTTCTGACTATGGCTGCTCCTTTAACATGACACAGACTGTAAGTGAACTGTGATTGTAAACAGTGCAAATAGTGAATTAAAGTTAGCGGAGGAGTCAGTCCGCTCGCTCTGCATTGGGCTAATAACATGTGTCGAGGTGTAGAGAACACAGCAGCTCAGACACAAGCAACCTCCTCTCACTGCACAAATAAAGCGATTGTTAGTCTATGGTCTGACCAATAACTAAAATAAAAGACGCTCCTCACAAAGTCCATGTCAAGTGTGTTCAGTGCTGATGAGAGCTGCCTCATATTTTCACTCAAACAAAGTGATTTTGCTGAACTATCTTTGCTCCAAAGCGCAAAAGAAGCCCAAAACCAATGTATTCATTTTTTTCAGTGTCAATATTTTTCTCCCTATCCTCAGCTGCCGCCGAAATGCTTCTTACTCTGTGCGCTCTCCATGAAAACTATGGCAGGGCGCAAGTGCACTTCATCTAGATTTTGATTTTATCACAATATTTCATATCGTCACAGGAAATCATACCATACGGTAGCACTGTGAAAGGTATTACTCCGAACACCTCAAACTTTCTACTGTAAATCGTCTCACCGTAGTCCCAATTCTCTGTCACAGCCTCCGAGCTGCATTGAGCTGCCAGAGAACGGCTGCATAAAATAGGGATTGGAATTGAGAATCAGTTCTCCCTGAAAAAAGTCAACTCCATGTTACACACGTGGCAGTGAGGTGTACGTGGGCCTGCATGAAAACATCTGGGCCATGACCACAGCGATGGCAAGAACCTGACAGAACATGAGCATTGCCCCGCTTACTGCCTTTGCCGTAGGCCTACACCCTAACACTGTCTGATCCCTGCTCGTGTCTTGATACAACTCAATGTAATAAGCCATGAATTTCTTTTTTGAGTTGAACTGCCCTTTACTTTACCCTGTTCTTTTGAAAAAACCTGGTTAGGGAAGCACCAATGCCACTACCACTTTACTATTATTGGACAGGATGTCTCGAGTGTGAAATTGGGGAGAAGTGGTAGAGCCATTCGGCAAATAGTCGGGATGCAAACCCATCAGAGGTCTTGCTGCGTTCATACAGGGACGCCACAAATCCTGCAACGATTTAAACTAAATGAAAAATTGTCAAGACGCAGCTCTTGGAGCAAATTAAGATATTCACTAAATTCTGCTCACCTCTGAAGTATCTGCAAGAACCCTGATGATATTGACTGTGAGGATGTCTGTGTCCAATGGATGAAAAGGTCAAGAAGAGTTGATGCGTCTAAATGATTTCAGCAATATAATACTGCCTTCACCAATTTTCTTGATGAACACTTGATGAATCTTTATGATACAGTGCTCACTGGTAATACATTTAAATTACTATACATTTGTATTCATTTATCATTTCCATGATTAAGTTTTGGGTAGCCAATTCAAATGTATTGATGGTGAATAGGCCTATACAACATGTATGTTTAAGGTGCATGTACCTTTGGAAATAATGAAGGTAAATTAAACCATTCTTGGAGGAAAATGCAACCCCATATGAGGCATATTTACCGTCCCTTTAAAAGATTCTGGGGAGAGCACTGTCCATGAGCCAAAGTGGTAACACCACCACCACCACCACCACCACCACCACCACCAGGGAGCTCTGTGTAGCCATTCTTGACCTCAGTCTGTGTAACTTCTATGTCATATTAAAGCATTATTATCTACAAAGCTAGAACTATCTGCAGTCTTCTGCAAGGAAGTAACTTTCTAGGTCAGGGCTATTCAACTTAATTTTCCCATGGGCCAGATTTTTCAGAGGGCCAAGGCCTCTGGGCCGGAGGTGCACAACACGCCACTGTAACAACATTTTGGGTCACACAAAATAGTTATGAGTAAATACAATACAATACTGATAAGATTTTTACGAGAAATAACACACTTTTTGCCCAACCAGTGTGTAACTAGAAACTAGGACTAGACTAGGACAAACCAGTCAGAAAAAAACAAACAGTATCAATATAGATCTAAAGTAGAATTAATAAAGGCCTAAAATAGGTCTAAACTGGCGCCAACCCAGAATTAAACCAGTAAACAAGCTTTGTTTTTTTTATGATGAGGAAGACGTGTTGAATAGATTCAAAAATGTACATACTGAAACTTTGTTTATAGAACAATGAACATGGCTCCTCTAGGCTGAAGCTCTGCCCTTTTATGTGCAGGGATGAAAAGCAAACAAACCAACAGAAAAAAAAAACACCATTGGGATCTGAGATTGAAAATGAGGTGTGGTAGAGGAGAGTTGAACCAGGTAGTAGCACATGTGCCAATTTACACCTGTAGTCCCCGGACAAGCTGATGTTATAGATTTATTGAGCTGAGGTTGGCAAGTTGTGGATCAAGCTTCAGATCAAGATACATTTTTTTCAAAAGCAGAAATTATTCAAAAACTATGTTTTAAAATACTATGAAAAATTAACATACAAGATCGAACATATGCAATATGTAATCTTAAGTGCTTGTTTATTGTATTGTAAAGAACTTGGCTGAGTGGAATCTAACATATTTGTAAGAACTATCAGCTCGATACAAAGCACTTGCCAAATCCTCATACATGATTCCAAATGAGGAAAAATGACCCAAAAAACAGAGCTATTGGGCCTCTCTACGTACTCCCATTCAACTCAAAACAAAAGCTTTAACTGAGAGCTTGCCTGGGAGCAAAATTATCTTTAAAAACAGCAGCTGGTTGAGTTTCACTCAAACAAAGACATACTACCAAAAAGAAAGCTATTGGAGACACCCATGGCCTATACAGTGGCTTATAAAAGTATGCATACTCTTGGAACTTCCACAACAACCACAAACTTAAATAAATTGTATTGGCATCTTTAGTGAAAAAGCAACACAAGGTGGCACACAACCATGAAGTGGAATGAAAATTGATGATTTTAAAACTAAAAAGTGCAGGGTACAAAAGTATTCATCCTCTTTTCCCTGAGTGCAGCCGATTGCTGTGAGAAGTTTCTTGATGATTGCTGAACGATTAGATGTTGAGCTAATGATTCAATAGTCGACTTGTGTGTAATTTAATGTCAGTATAAATGTAGCTGTTCTGTGAAGGAAACAGACGTTTGTTAAGAGAATGTTGAGGAGCAAACGGCATCATGAAGTCCAAGGAACACACCAGACAGGTCATGGAGGAAGATGTGGAGAAGTTTAAAATAGATTTAGGCTTGTGTGCCACTTTGAGTTTCTCTTTCACAAAAAAAATGCCAATACAATTTATTTAAGTTTGTGGTCGTGACAAAATGTGGAAAGGTTTCAGGGGGACAAATAGGATGGCAAGCCACTGTATATACACTATGTAAATACGTCGAAGTACTTCAGTTGTAATGCTTTAATTTGCAGAGATACATTGGATTTGAGTTCAGGGGACTTTTTCTTTGCTAAACAAAGGCCCAGAAGATTGAAGACGAAAGCAGCAGAGAAATGCCCCGCACACAACACATCCCCTCACCACAAGAGCTGCATTGTATTTGGTACCTGATGCATTAATCATCCATGTTGAATTGAGTCCAGCTCTGCGTTCCACCATGGACTTGGAGAACCAGTTTTCCTTTAACTCCATAGCACTGTCCTCAAATAAATATAACAATAAATGTTAACTGCTTTATAATGTGTGGCTTAAGAGAGAGGTTTCCAAACTTTTCAGGCTGGGACCCCCAAAATAATTATTTACCCGATCCGTGACCCCAATTGCCAAATTAAATTGCCGTCTGGGATAATTAAAGGTTACAAAACCATTTCAATCAGCTTTAGTTGTATTTATTTGAGGAGTCCCGAGGGGTCCCAGCCCCCACTTTGGGAATCACTGGACTAAGAAACCAGCAATTCCTTCCTCAGCCTAAATAACCTGATAAAAAATAAATTATCTAGCTTCTTTTTTTTTAACAAATCTTGACACATAAAGACACATTTGGCTACTTTCCATTTGTAAAAACATTTTTTCTTTATTACAGCTACGAATTTGAACACATTTGATTTGTTCAAATGCCCTCCCAGGCGGCGTTAGCAGGACACTTGGCTCTGCTTCAGAGGGGCGTTTTGGGGACCAGGGGGTGATTATGCTCAAACTTAATAGATGAGACTGGTAATATGGTACTTGTTTTTATACCTCCATTTTTTTCAAGGAAAATTTACTGCAGAAACAGTTTGCTGGCTTTTAAGTGCGTTATATAATTTTGTATCCGCACCTAAAAAAACTTACCGTATTTTCCGGACTATAAGTCGCACCTTTTTTCATAGTTTTGGCCAGGGTGCGACTTATACTTATATTTATACTTATACTTATACTCCGGAGCGACTTATATGTGATAGTATTTGTTATTTTCACACTTGCAACCGCATTTCATACTCCAGTGCCACTTATATATGTTTTTTCCTTCTCTATTATGAATTTTTTTTGGCTGGTGCGACTTGTAGTCCGGAAAATATGGGTGAATCTTTTTAAGTCAAGTCATCTCTGCCCAGTGGAAAGATGAAATTACATTTCAGTTTTGTTTTAACCATAAACTGCCCTTTAAATCAGAAGCAAAGCAACACGTTTTTTGAGAAATGTAAACTTTTACTTTTTCCTGGGTTGAGAAAAAGACAGGGTGATATCATAGGGCCTAAACGTTCAGCGCTTCCCCTACTGGTTTAGATGGGGGGGTTAGACCACGTACTGTACGTGCACAATCCATAGGCACGTGACCCTATGGATTGGGCATGTAGGGGAACAAAATAGGCTTATAGTTTAATAGTTATTATTATCTGCTATTTAATGCTTTTTAAAGTGATTAAATGTCTACCAAAAAGACATATAAACATAGTATAGGGGGAATAAGATAAGTACTTAGTTAGTTTCCTATTTGATGTTCAATTTATATTCAAGCCTTATCTGCATGAATTAAACTCAAGTTAACAATGAAAATACATGAATAAATTTTCTGCACAACTTATATTCTTAAACACTGATTTCCCTTTTCATCCACTCACTGCTTTACATTAACCCATGCACAACTCAATTCATCCATGAAACACATAATGCTAACAGCTTTATCTAAACCGCTTGGTTGCACTTGCATTTTATCAACCACAAATTGCCAATAAGCACTGGTATTGATTTTAGTACCATCTACTCACTCTTAGGGCTGAGTGACAAATCAAATTCATTTGATTAAATCAGGTCTTTAACAATCAACAATGTGAAAAATGGCTAAACCATTAAATTGACGGCGCTGTGTCCAAATTGGTGTGTATAAATTGCCAAGTTTTACACTTCGTAACCCACAGACTGCTGAGGAGCTGAAAATGTGACTTAGTCATAGGACTCTATGTATTCTGATTTTAAGGAGATTGTAAACATGAAACTCTAATGCATTTTGTTATTCTACTTAATCAAAAGATTTTAGTAAAAATTTAACACCGGTTTTAAGGGAGGTGTATCGTATCAAGTTCAGAGTATCGGGAATGGTATCGTATCGCATACCCTGTATTGGGATACGTATTGTATCGTGAGGTACTAGGCAATACCCAGCCCTAGTACATTAGACAGGGCATGCGGAAAAAAAGTGAGAGGCCAATAAAGAATTTACAGAAAGACCATTATCAAGATAAAATAAAACAAACAAATGTTAAGAGATGTCAATGTAAAACCTATTAAACCAATTTACAATGAACTAAAACAGACTTTAAGCCCATAGGCATTATAGGCTTTATAAATAGCAGGCATATTAAAATAACATGAGCTTCTCTAAAGAGCAGTGGCAGTGTTTTTGGCCATATCATATAGTTCAAATATTGAACAAAGGCGGTGAATGTGTCTTGTTTTTTTAATTAATTTGCAAAGAATTCAAACAACCTAATTTCACGTTGTCATTATGTGGTGTTGTTTGTAGCATTTCAAGGCAAATAACAATTTTAATCCATTTTGGAACAAGGCTTTACCAATACAAAAAAAGTGCTTTGAATATTTTCTGGATGTAATGTACTAAAATATATATATATATATATATATATATATACACACACAGACACAATTAATTTATACAAGTCTGTTTTGATGAGTAACATTATTAACTGGTTAATTAAAAGCAAAACTAAATTAACATTTGTATAACACAGATCCTGTGTTCTGAGAGTAACTTGATAATATTACTCAATACTCCAATCTTGTAGGGCCTGATGTGTGCACAGAGTGACTTTTATCTGAGGACTGATGATCAAAGATTGAGGGGACACAGGGTCTTTATAAATAGACCAAAAGGAGCGTAAAGAAAGACACAGCATCAGGCTGCAATTTAAATAAAAGTAATGAATAAATTAGAGCCTCTTTTATCCGAGTCCTAACGGATTTACATCCTCTTCTGTGGTCTATGTTGAGAGTGAGACAAGTAAATACTAGAGCAGGGGAAAATATGCTGCCATCAATGATGATAACACCAGCGATAACTTTGCATTTTATGAATTAATGCATTGAATGATGTCCTGTAGAATGTAAGTTACAAAAAAAAATAATGGGCAATTTGAGCCATGTCAGATAATTGCTTGAATTAACTTTTTTCAACTGTATAAAAAAAGAAATGCAAAACTATGCATTCATTCACATATGAATGTTCATTAGATTAAATGCACAATGTCAGTGCCAGTTTTACGCAGACTGAGACAAGGATTTTGCGTGACTGTGACGATTTATCCACGTTCCCCAAATATATGTTCCTCTCCAAGCTGAGCAAGTCTGTAAGGTCCAGTCTGGCCCAGACTGTGCAGTAACGGGAGTCCAACGCCAGAGCTGGAGCTGTCCAGCAAAGAGCTTTAAGAGCTAAGTAATGGCACACTGTTTATGTGAAATGGGAGAAAGAATTTAACATGTAAAATAGGACTTTATTCATTATTCTACCACCTTGTAATTTGTGTTATTTACGCCCATGATGAAGGTTGTTTCATTATGATTATCTTGCCCGTATGGGGATAGTAACACGACTCCAGTGCATTAGTTTTGAAGTTTATTAGTTATGATTCTGGCCATTCACAGAATGCACCAGACCACGCCCTCAATTTGCTTCCCTCCACCTTATATTTCGGCATGATCACACCTCCTGTTTAGAATTCCACGCCCTGCGCCATCATCAATTGCGCCCCTCAACGCCCAAGTTAATGCTAAGACCGGGGGCAAAATACTGCCCCATGAGTTCAATTTTGTCCCCTTTGGATTTTTTTTTTCACCGCCCCAATAAAATAAATGCCTGTTTATTCGTTTTTAAATACACATGTCAAACGAACGTGCTGTGCTAAAATGATCGACTAGCATAATGGTGATTTAGTTGACAGTGAAACAGTGGTTTACCTCCAATCACATTTCATAAATGTATCAATATTACTGCACTCACCCTCGTGCTGGATCGAGAGCGATGGCTCGGGGCTGGTCCAGATCCTGCCAGAAGAGGACTTTTCTCAGCGATCCGTCCAGTTCCGACACCTCAATTCGATTGGTTTCTGAGTCTGTCCAGTAAAGTTTTTTCCCTAACCAATCACAGGCAAGTCCATCTGGAGAGGCCAAGCCTGCTATAACCGTCTGCACCACACTGGCCCCTGACTGGTTGTAGACAGTGCGTTTGATAGCCTCCTCACTAACGTCGCTCCAATAGATAAATCCCAGTGAGAAGACATAGTCCACTGCAGCAGCGTCTTCCAGCCCTCCAACCACCACTGTGGCATTGGCCTTCTCATGTGCCACATCAACAACCCGGAGGTCCCGTCTGTTGGCATATAGCAGCAGCGGCACGGCTGAGGGAAACAAAAAGGCATGTTTATGTCACTATTGTGCAGTGTTACAGTATTAGTAGCCGCCAGTAAACATCAGTCCAATTATTTACAAAGTATATAGCAATAGAGGTTATTTTATAGGTTGCAATAATAATCACTACACTCTAGTATTTGATATCATAGTTCAGATGGAGGGCAGGTACACCTCTATGGGCAATTAACCGTTTTATCCAAACTGATAATCCAAATATTTAATTGTCTAATTACTGGTTAAAGATTCCACAAACTTGCCAATGCAAATCACTCAACATGATTTTCTTTCTCTACGATGCAATCAGTTTTGTGAAGCGTACCAGTCTCACCTGCACAAAATAGCCCCACAAAATGACGACATTGCCGGTCCCACATCTTCTGTTTGCACTCATGGCCGTTCAAACGTAGACATAGTCAGAATATTGAAAAGCAATGTATTTGTCCCTGTGAATTTACCAAATGGTAGCCAGGATTTTCTTGGCTTCTTTTGGATAAACTTTCAAACCCCTATGATGGTCATGTTTGTTTGTTTGTTTGTTTGTTAACCTTGGCTGTAATGTTTTAATCTGGCAGTTGTTGGCACACAGTTTCCAAATATTCACATGTAGCACAGTAACTCTCCCTGATTTCTTGGCTGTTTTTTTTTTTTAGATTTCAGCTTGTGAACAAGTGATGTGCTTCATCTACATACACGTATGAGCATGTACGTATTCCTCAGAAGTTTAACCACGAATTTCTCATGATCTGGGCAGTCCCAAAATCTTTAATAGCAAATGTTTGTCTGATTTGATGTTAGACGTTTAAAAAAATATAGGTGTATCTTTATGCCGTGTATGAAAACTTCCAGTTGACTTTAGTAATGCATATAACATAAATAACCACAACATTTAGAACAATCCAACTGTTTGCATTAATCAAAACAGATGTGTAGAACAGTACAGTACATTTAAAGGTGAATCTAGCATTATAACCATTAATCATTTTAGAGGGAATTTGACAAACAAAGGTGTACGTTGCAGTGTAAATTATAAAAACATCTACAATGTCACACACAACCACTTCATATATACATTAATATTCTTGATAATGCAAATGATGTAAGGTTAATTATTGCAAAAGATAATGAATCTGTTAGCTCTCATAGCATTTGTTGTGCTAACTGTGCTGGTCTTGGGTTTCAAGTAATGGTTGCAAGCTGTTGGACTTCCTAGATCGAAAGTTAGCCAGTGCCAAGTAAACTCAAATGTCCGTCCTGATCTCTGACGTTGACTTATAACTCTGACTTGAACCCTGAATGAGCTTAAGCATTTTCAGATCAATGTGTGAACTCAACCTGTGTGTGATGTTTATCTCACTAGAGGAGAGAAGCACGCATAGCTCCCATGGCTAATGCTAGCCCCGCACACCACAGCTACCCTGGGCCTGGGTTTCTGGACATTTTATATTTTTATCAGGCATTAAAACAGCTGCACTCGCGTCTGGAAGGGGTTTGTACATGGGCAAAGCAGACTGGGGTGGAAAGGGCAAAAGAAACCCGTTGTGTTAATGACGAATCTTACCTCGTATGAGAAAACAAAAACTACTAAACAACAGACTCCGTAGCACGACACCCATCTTTCTCTCTTTTTCTTGGCCCTGTCGCCGCTTTCACCTCAGCGCAGTTTTCCCATCGCTGCAGCTGTTTCCCGTGATAGAAACACTAATATTCCACGGCGATCCGATTGTAACGCGACTCCCAAACGAGTGAATTATCCCAAAACCCCCATGTTGACTGGTCGCTAACTGCGTTGGATCAACTCTCTGCGCCTCACATTGTCCTGCGGGAAATTCGTCGTCTCCTTCCGCTGTGAGGAAGCTCATCCCCCACCTCTTCCCTCCCTCCACTATCGCCGCGCTCCTCGGCCCTCCTGTTTTCCATTGTTGTTTTCATTTCATGCTCTCCAGCCAAAGATAATGTTACAGAACCGAAAACGCCTCGCTGCCGACTCGTTTTACTGTCGCTACGTGGGAACGGGTCCCGTAGACACCTAACGCACCCGGAGTCAAAAGTGTGCAGAAACAAAACAAGCGCATTCCGACGGGACTAGTTTTGTCGTCTTACAAACTCTCTGATCCCTTTGTCACATGGACGTGGAGCCGAAACAGAGCTGAGCGTGAAAGCAAGAGGTTTAAGCGTAATGTTGGATATGTTATGAGGCTATATTCTAATTTAAAGACAATTCACTAAGGAACAAAACATTCTGTCGTGTTGTTAGGATGTGTTCCTGCAGACAATTTTAGCAACGGTTTACACTTTTAGTTCGTTGCCCGATTACAGGCTTTTATGCTTTGTATTTTTTGGCTTTAGCAGACTTTTTTTCTACCCATTGTAAACTAGTTTAGGCTATTAAAAATATACACCAAAACAGCACAGTTTATATGTTGAAACAACACTTTTTTAATTTTTAACAAATAATAAAATATCAAATTTCAAAATGTGCCAAAGCATCACTTCACAAAACGAGAACTATAACCATCGATGCAAATCAATAGTAGGTATCTAAAAGGAGCAGTGCAGTCCCAGATCACCCAGGTTTCTGCTGACCCCTGCTGATGATCTCGTGTTCCAGCAGCTTTAGCCTGCACGCGTTTAACATTCATTCCTAAAAGCAACACAGTAGTAATAATCTCCTTGTGCATAACAAATGCACCCTTATCAATTAAACATTTTACTGAAAAAGAAGCAAGTTAAAGGCTATTAATAAAAAAAACTGGAGAATATATTAGTGCAATGATTCACATTGAATTCAATCCACATGTGAGTGATTAAGTGGACATAAAACCACACAGTGCGATAGTGAGGCTGACATCTAAATAAGTGATATCACCATTAAATACCTATGGCTGTGGCAAAGACATGCACTTTGTGCACCAATTATGGCAACACAAAGTCACCAACAGAGTCCATTAGCTTTCTGCATCCTGAGTATTTAGGAGGAAAATATTGCTTTATACACGATTTAATTTACAATGATAGTTTTGTATCGACCAAAATGTATCCATTAAAAAATTGTGAAACAATTCAGATTGATGTAAAACTTATTTGTCCAACATCAGAAGAATGAAAGATTAACACTTAGAAATATCCTATTGCAAAACAAATTTGCAAAACAACATAATCCACTAAAGCATGATGCTATCTATGCTAAATAATCTAATTAAAAGAACACACTCCAAATTATGAGATTAAAAGATTTCAAAACCATTTTGAAAACCAAAATGGCTAACATTAAGAAAGGTTTATTAAAATTGAGCTGTGATTTATTGTGATGTTTTTATGTGATTAATAATAATAATAATGTGTAAGGTGACGTGGCATTTGCCATTATATAAAGGTGAATACAGTGTTGTGTATTTGTCCTGCAACAAAGTGGCATTTACCTCATCCAGCCTCAGGGCCATAGTTCATGGGGCAGGAGCCACTCACAAGTAACCTCTGAAATATGTTAAAAATAATGAACATTTTCCTATTCCACACGAACGGTTTTACTCTGCTGTACCACAAAGGCTTACAAATTTCAATGCTCATAATACAGCATGAAGCATATTTTGGGTGTACAATTCCAAAGTAAAAAATTATTAGCTATAGCTTCTGAAGCATCTTCATTTTGCTTCAACAGTAAATGAGGTGGTTGACCTCACACTTCATAGTGCAAGTCATTGAGCTCCAATCTTGTATAATGACGCCTGTCAAAGGACTCCATGGCCTTCCTGCCTCCTATAGCCAATGCCAATGTTAGCACAGCCAGTCCCAGTACCATGAAGGCCACAACACCGCTTTTCACTATCCCATGACCCACCGTTGCAGCTTTGGCCTGACTTTGGTCCTGCAGTGGGGGCTCAGGTTGGACCACATCTTTGGGTACAATGAGTAGACTGACTGCAGGAGTAGTAGTTATTAGACTGAACGTCTCTGTTGTGCTGGAAGTAGTCGGAGGTACAGTTGTAGTTGAAGTAGTCGGAGGAAATGTTGTAGTTGAAGTAGTCGGAGGAAATGTTGTAGTTGAAGTAGTCGGAGGAAATGTTGTAGTTGAAGTAGTCGGAGGAAATGTTGTAGTTGAAGTAGTCGGAGGAATCGTTGTAGTTGAAGTAGTCGGAGGAGGAGCAGTTGTTGTGGTAATGGTAGTAGTAGTGGTCGTGGTTGGGGTTGTTGTAGGTGTGGGTGTGGTGGTTGTGGTAGTTGGGCTTGTAGTATCCCGTTCCATTTGAGGTGGTGGTTTGTCAACAGTTCTATATGCATCCTTTTGATCAACCAAAGTAACACGAAGTGTTGTATTGGCGCTTGCAGGTGTGGTTTTGGTGGTAACTGGATGCAATCTTCCCTTCCCTTCCCCTCCCTTCTTCGCATTTTTGTTTTGCCTTTTACTCGTTTTGTTTGGTTTTCGAAGTGAAATGGATGCAACATCTGTTGTGGTAGTTGTCGTCATGGAATCCACAGCAGGTAAAGTGGTGATGATGATTAAACGTGGAGGCTCACTGTCGAGGGCTGTGGATGTTGTGGGAGACTGAGTGGTGGGGGGCAGCATTGTGGTAGGGGTCTGTGTTGTTGTTGTTGTTGTGGTGGTGGTGGTGGTTGTTGTTGTTGTTGTAGGTGTTGTTGACGTTGTTGTTGTTGGAGTAGGAGAACTGGTGCTGGTCAAGACTGTTGTAGTAGCAGTTGGTCTCACTGTTGTTAAATGGATCAATCCTGCACAATTAAAAAAAAAGAAGAAGATTAAATAGTGCCAAAAGCTGTCATCACTCTTTATACAAACTTTTCTCAAGCATTGAATTTAATGTCTAGATTTTTATGTAAACATAATTTGACAATGTATTTCTAATCTTCATCTTTCAAAGTAAAACAGGGTTGTTTTTGTGTCAACAAACATTTTACAAACCCTAGAGTTTGGAGCAGGGTCAAATCTGTCAAAATTCCTCATACAAATTCAGTTAAAACAGAAGGTTATCAGCCCAAGACGAGCTTCCCAATTGTACAATAAAGTACTGCGTTCACATAAACGCTTAAGAAGTCAGGTTCTGCTTAAGGCCCAAACAGATATGATCCACATTTAATAGAAGTAAACACAAATAACACTAGGTTTCTTTTCAGCACTATATCCAGGCTGACAAAGCGAAGTAAAATTCTCAATCCCAGCTACTGTCAGCTGCAAAGACTTTCTTAATTTTTTTAACAACAAAGTCGCAACTATAAAGTCATATCCATTCATCCATCCATTTTCTGCCGCTTTATCCGGGGCCGGGTCGCGGGGGCAGCAGTCTGAGCAGGGACTCCCAGACTTCCTCCTCCCCAGACACTTCCTCCAACTCCTCCGGGGGGATCCCGAGGCGTTCTCAGGCCAGCCGAGAGACATAGTCTCTCCAGCGTGTCCTGGGTCTTCCCCAATCTCACGCTCCATCCTTCCCTCACTCGTGAACAAGACCCCAAGATACTTGAACTCCTCCACTTGGGGCAAGGACTTCCCACCCACCTGAAGAGGGTAAGCCACCTTTTTCCGCTCGGATTTGGAGGTGCTGATTCTCATCCCAGCCGCTTCACACTCGGCTGCAAACCGTCCCAGTGCATGCTGCAGGTCCGGGTTTGATGGAGCCATCAGGACAACATCGTCTGCAAACAGCAGAGATGGAATCCTGTGGTCCCCAAACCGGACACCCTCCGACCCCTGACTGCGCCTAGAAATTCTGTCCATAAAAATTATGAACAGAACCGGTGACACAGGGCAGCCCTGGCGGAGTCCAACATGCACTGGGAACAGGTCTGACTTACTGCCGGCAATGTGAACACAGCTCCTGCTCCGGTCATACAGGGACCGGACAGCCCTGAGCAAAGGGCCCCGGACCCCGTACTCCCGGAGCACCCCCCAAAGGACACCCCGAGGGACACGGTCGAAAGCCTTCTCCAGATCCACAAAGCACATGTGGACTGATTGGGCAAACTCCCATGAACCCTCGAGTACCCGATGGAGGGTATAGAGCTGGTCCAGTGTTCCACGACCAGGACGAAAACCACTCTGCTCCTCCTGAATACAAGGTTCGACTATCGGTCGGATTCTCCTCTCCAGTACCTTGGAATAGACCTTACCCAGGAGGCTGAGGAGTGTGATCCCTCTGTAGTTGGAACACATCCTCCGGTCCCCCTTCTTAAACAGAGGGACCACCACCCCGGTCTGCCAGTCCAGAGGCACGGTCCCCGACCACCACGCGATGTTGCAGAGACGTGTCAACCAAGACAGTCCTACAACATCCAGATACTTTAGGTACTCAGGGCGGATCTCATCCACCCCCGGAGCCACCGAGGAGTTTGCGAACAACCTCAGTGACTTCAGCTTGGGTGATGGATGAGCCAGCCTCTGAGTCCCCGGTCTCTACTTCCTCTTTGGAAGACGTGACTGAGGGATTAAGGAGATCCTCAAAGTATTCCTTCCACCGTCCGACGACATCCCCAGTCGAGGTCAGCAGGCCTCCACCCGCACCGTAAACGGTGTTGGTGAGGCACTGCTTCCCCCTCCTGAGGCGCCGGACGGTTTGCCAGAATTTCTTTGGTGCCGACCGATAGTCCTCCTCCATGGCCTCCCCGAACTCCTCCCAGGCCCGGGTTTTTGCCTCTGCGACAGCACGAGCCGCGGCTCGCTTGGCCTGCCGATACCTTTCGATGACCTCCGGAGACCCACAAGCCAGAGTGGCCTGATAGGCCTCCTTCTTCAGTCTGACGGCATCCCTTACTTCCAGTGTCCACCACCGGGTTCGGGGGTTGTCCCCACGACAGGCACCGGAGACCTTGCGACCACAGCTCCGAGCAGCCGCATCAACAATGGAGGCGGAGAACATGGTCCACTCGGACTCAATGTCCCCAACCTCCCCCGGGACATGGGAGAAGCTCTCCCGGAGGTGCGAGTGGAATACCCTACTGACAGAGGGCTCCACTAGACGTTCCCAACAGACCCTCACAATGCGCTTGGGTCTGCCAAGTCTGTCCGGCTTCCTCCTCCGCCAGCGGATCCAACTCACCACCAGGTGGTGATCGGTTGACAACTCTGCCCCTCTCTTCAGCCGAGTGTCCAAGACACGCGGCCGGAAGTCAGATGACACAACAACAAAGTTGATCATTGACCTCCGGCCTAGGGTGTCCTGGTGCCACGTGCACTGATGGACACCCTTGTGCTTGAACATGGTGTTCGTTATGGACAATCCGTGGCTAGCACAGAAGTCCAATAACTGAATGCCGCTCGGGTCGGATCGGGGAAGCCGTTCTTCCCGATCACCCCTCCCCAGGTGTCACTGTCATTGCCCACGTGGGCGTTGAAGTCCCCCAGTAGAACAACGGAGTCCCCGGTCGGTGCACTGTCCAGTACTCCTCCCAAGGACTCCAAGAAGGCCGGGTACTCTGCACTGCTGTTCGGCCCGTAGGCCGCCACAACAGTGAGAGACCTGTCCCCCACCCGAAGGCGGAGGGACGCGACCCTCTTGTTCACCAGGGTAAACTCCAACACGTGGCGGCTGAGCTGAGGGGCTATCAGCAAGCCCACACCAGCCCGCCGCCTCTCCCCGCGGGCAACACCAGAGAAGTGGAGCGTCCAGCCCCTCACGAGGAGATGGGTTTCAGGGCCCAAACTGTGCGTGGAGGTGAGGCCGACTATATCTAGTCGGTATCGCTCAACCTCCCGCACAAGCTCAGGCTCTTTCCCCCCCAGCGAGGTGACATTCCATGTCCCCAGAGTTAGTCTCTGTGTCTGGAGATCTGGTCGCGGAGGCCCCTGCCGTCGACTGCCGCCCAGATCTCTCTGCACCGGCCCCTTATGGATCCTCCTGCGGGTGGTGGGCCCACGGGAGGGCGGCCCCACGTCGCTCTTTCGGGCTGTGCCCAGCCGGGCCCCGTGGGGTAAGACCCGGCCACCAGGCGCTCGCCATCGAGCACCCATCCCAGGCCTGGCTCCAGGATGGGGCCCCGGTGACGCCGATCCGGGCCACGTAAACGGCCTTGTTCTTGTAGTCATCATAAGAGGCTTCTGTGACTATAAAGTCACAACTGTTAGAAATAAACTAAACACTCCCACTATTAGAAATGGGGAGGCCCAACCCATAAAGTTAGTGTCCCAAATATCCACCAGCAATACTAGAAATGTTCACTGCTGACAATCAACCGGAGGTAACTTCAACCAATATGTGCTAATGTAATAAATACTCCATTATAAAGCGGTTATGTTCTGCAGTCCTTCAAACATGCAGTCATTAAACTACTTTTGAAAAAGCCTAAGCTTGACCCTGACCTGTTGGTAAAGCCCTAATTAAAATCTTCCCTTAGTCTAGTCCAGGAGTCGGCAACCTTTACCACTCAAAGAACCATTTAGAACTATTTTCCACAGGAAACACTGGGAGACACTATGTATAAACTAAACTTTGTTGCATTCATTCAAATTTAATCAATTGAATTTAATAATTAAATCAATGAAGGACTGCGGAGAAAACAAAAATACATTTCTGTATCCAATACAAATATTTTTAACTCCAAAAAAAAGGCGTCGCATCAAACGTTTTCTTCAGACACTTTGCCATAGCTGACTTACCTGGGGTTCGAAAAGTTCAAGACATTGCGCACTATCGGGTGGCACATTGGCGGTTGTGATACATATGAACTTTTACTTCATTTTTGGACCCATTTTATTTAGTTCTTGAAATTTAGAATCCAATTTGAAAAACAATAGAACTAAAACTAAATACATTTTAACTAAATGCTCATTGATTATTTTGAAAAGCCACAGGCAGCCACATCAGGTTGCAGATCTCTGGGCTAGTCAAATCCTTGAAAGTAGCTAAACAGCTTAGTCGCCACCTACAGGGTTTAGAGCTCAGCGCAGCACTGAAGCTGCACTAGTTAAAGTCACAAAATATTTGTTATTAGCTGGTCTCAATCCTCAGGGTTCGGTACTCGGTCCAAATTTGTTTACTCTTTACATGCTGCCGTTAGTTAACATTATCAGAAAGCATGGCATTAACTTCAACTGCTGTGCAGAGGACACACAGCTGTATTTATCAATGAAACCCGATCAGAGCGATCAAGAGCAATCAAGTAGACAGACTTCGTGCTTGTGTGAAGGATATAAAAACCTGGATGACACTTAATTATCTGGTTCTTAACCCTGAAAAAACAGAGGTCGTTACACTAGGCCCTAAATGTCTACGAGACTCTTTACCTGAGCAGTCACACTGGACAATGTCAGTGTTGCCTCCAGTTATATTGTAAGAAACCTCGGATTCTTATTTGACCCACTGCTCTAATTCACAGCATGTATAAATCCAGCCTATAAAAACAGCCTATTTTCATATTAAAGAATTTGAAAAATCTTGCCTATAATTTCCATGAATTTTTTTCATCTAGATTAGAATACTGTAACTCCCTGCTCCCAGCGCGTCCTAAAAGCCATATACAAATGTTTCAACTGATTCAACTGATCCGTTCCTCTTGAAATAGCTTATGGTCAGGCCAGTTAGGAACAGAAATAAAACCCAGTTTTAGCAATGCTACCGTAGGAGCAACTATGCACTATCCTCTTGTCCTTCCTACTTTCCCCATCAACAATATCTTACTTCACCTGTTCTCTGTCCATGAATGTTCACACATTGTCCCTCTCTCCCTTCCCTTTTGGGGAGTGCTACTGTTTCAGATACCCGACTGCTACTGCTCTAGTGATGACAGAACCTTAGATGCCACTATCCTGACCAGTGGACATGGACCTCTGCCACCCAGACCTCCACCTCCTTCTCCTACTGTTTCATTGTTGATTGTCTTTCTATTGGTTATAGCAACCATTTTCGAAAATCCCTCCAAGGCAACTGCTGCAACTTTAGGCTCTACAAAATAATTTGATTTGATTAATTACATAAGTCAAAGTTACAATGCCATTGTAAACTTACCTTTATAGATGTCATATGTGTTAATGCCCTCCTTAGCTTTCATTAACGGACAGTCCTGTTCGGCCGGACAGTGGAATAAAAAGCAGTTGTCTTCACCAGGAAGTTTTCTGCCGTTAAACACAACCATGTTGCATTTTGCACCTGCAGGAATTGAACACAACATTTTGTTAGACATAGCAGGAGTAGAGCTATCATTTATAAATTATTTCTTAAGAAAAAACATACCTGGCTTAACTTCCTCAGAGCAACAGGCTAGAACACAGTCTCGTTCTGATGGGACCACTCGGTTATCCATAAGCAACTGTTGATTGTTTGATGCCTGTCTTACATTGACAATCGCATTCTGATGTTGTCTTGAGTAACATGTCTCTGGTTCCATAGCCGTAACACATTGCACAATCATTAACAAGGCCGAGACAGCAACAGTAGCTGATAGCTTTAGTTTCCAACCTCTGTGATGGGGAATAATTAAAGTCATGGTAGCGACCAGTCTACACAGATCTAATCAAAAAGAGCCCAATGTCCAAGGAAGAGAAGTAGATATCCAAAAAATGTCCTGTTGGAAAAAGAGAAAGTAGGATTTTTATTAAATTTAAGTAGATTTGTATCAGGAAGTTCAGAAATCTAACTGTGTAGACTTTTTTCTTTCATAAAATGTAGTGAAGATGACTTTACAACATAATCTGATGTCACAAAGTACAATATCCTGGCTGACAACAGATGTAAAAGAACTAAATATAACAGCAGAGTAAAAATAGATAGCTAAAAATGGCACACTTGAACAAGGGCAGTTATGATTTAACACAGTGCAACCTACACCTGGGCTTGCATCAAAGGAGTTCTCAAAATGTGTCTCTATTATCGATGTTACTTGTACTGCAGCAGATCTCTGTTGTAAATGATCCATAAATAAAATACATGTTGAGAATACTTTGTAACAGACAATTCAACGTTTGATGCATTTTGTGAAATGTCTCAGCAGAGAGAACTCACCAGGGTGGCAGCAGTAAGACTTGTCCTCCATTAGTTCTCAAGGTCCACAGTCCACAAAGCGAGACTTTACTCCTTCTCCTGTGTGGGTTAGTCAGGCTTTAGTTCATATCTCATTTACAGCTGTTCCAATCTGATCCATTATCTCCTCTCTTTGGGGAGGTGTTGTCAACCATGGTCACATAAAACTGTACAGGAGTCAAATACTGTAACTAACAACTCAACTTTCTCTTTTAAACTGAGTAAACATATATTTGCTCTAATTAAAAGCAATAGTAGTGGTAGAACAGCCTGAATTATATGAATGTGATTGGAATGTGATGTATTTAGGCTCTATATATAGCATCCTTTAGGTTATATATGTCAGCTTTCTTGGCTAACTTATTAAAGCATATATATAGCAGACAAATACGCATCCTAAAAATGAAATGTTTTCTTTCCTAAAAGTCTCAAAGTCCGTGATTTAAAAGGCCAAAACGAGCAGGTGGTTCAGCCTGCCCTGTGATCACCAAGAGCCCACCGAGCAGTCGATGTTTCTCACGTGTAAATAAGCCTCTAGTCATCTTCAATACCGTCTTAAACAAATGAATAGACACAAACAACAACCAACAAGGAGTGCATTAATGAATAATGTCCGAGCGGTCACAAGAGTAGAACTACCTTCACCGGGGACGCGTCCATCTGTAGCTTTCTCCTCCGATTCATTTCAGCGAATAGCGCAAACAAGACGCTTTTACCCGAACCTTCATCTTGAATCTAAGAGCACACGCGCGGATGAAACGTCCTTTCGTCCCGATCTCAGACGAGGCGAAGCGGTCCAGAGGTGGCCGTAAATCTGTGGAGCAGCAGCAGCATCTTGTTCCCCGTCAGCAGGATGATGGAGTACATTACAATGACGGCTGGTGCGGAGGATCTGCTGCGCGCTGGAGTCTGACCCATTTTAGTCTTTGTCCTCCGAAGGGGGAGGGATGAAGAGGGGGATGAAGAGGGACCCAGCATCCCCAGCTCTGCCAGCAATACCGTGCGTCCATTGGAAAAATATAAGGACGCAATGGACACTTTGGTCTGAATAGGCTGTAATGAATTGATGAGGTCTAACTATGAACAATAGGGTGGGTAATAACTTGCTGCACAATTATGTTGTAATAACAGAGTATTAAGTGAGATCACAAAGAGTATGGGAAATTCATATATTAACTTTCATACAATGCAGGCCACACCTCTTAATGTACATATTTTATTAACAACGAACAATCACACACAAAACATCCCAGATACTCCCGGATAGAAGAAACATCACAAATCAAAACCTGTGTTGGCATATGAACATTACAGACAGTATAAAGCGCCCTTGTGGACAAGTGTTGCATCTTCACTCCATATCTGCCATTTCCACGTCCCCCTGAGCCTCAGCGGTCTTTTTTGTCTTGGTCCTCTTGCCTTGAACTGCAGTTTTCTTTTTCTTTGATGCTTCAACTATTTCAACTGTGGAAAGTGGAAACCAGAAAATCAGTAGGAAAATTGTTAAACCCAATTCATTAAGTTATATTTAGTTGAGTACAAGAAATTGTACTGTGGATTGTAAAAGAGTAAAAGTAACTATTACTTAAGTAGATGTTTTGGTTACCAGTACTTTTCTCACTGCAAGTGAGTTTACTAATGTTTCAATTTCTTTGACCACTACTTTGTAATTCTACTTGAGTCATATTAGTTTGAAGTATCATTACTTTTAGTTAAAAGGGCAGTAACATTGCCCCATTGCTCTTAGGAGCAGCTCTTAGGGTCAGAATCAGACCAATGTGGGCTGTCTGCTTCCAAATAAAATAAAGTGTTTTATTTTCCACAAAGCAAGAAGTGCACTGTTAGCATGCTAGTTGTTGATAGCGTTTCTGTGACTGCTCCCTTTGAAATGTGTGAAAAGCACTTAAACTCAAACTCATCACAGTGAATAATTAGGTGGTGAGGAATACATTATTAAAGTGAGAAATAACTTAGACAGATCCCAAAAGTAGATAAAAAAAATAAAATAAAAAAAATAATATATATATATATATATATTTTTTTTACAATTTTAAGTCAATAAAAATCATGTAAAGTGCCTTAAGTATTTTTTAGCAGTCTACCCACATCTAGTGAAGCGAGACTTGAGGCATTACCGTCCATAGTTGTTTTCTCCTTCTCCATGTGACCCAGCTGTTTGAGCAGCTTTCTTCTCTTCTTTCCAGACAATGTGATGTTTGCTCGTGGACTTGACCTTAGAAACAAATCCACAAAATATTTTAAGCAAAACATTATTGGTATATATAAAGTGACTTTCTTTTAAAATAGCAAATACATATTGTTAATTCACATTAACATGTTTGATTTGCAAAAACCCACTTTCTCTTCTTAAGGTGATGGATGGTGATAAGCCCTTGGTCAACCACAGCTCCCACAATCTGGTGTTTCTTTCTTTTTTCTCGTCCCAAAACACGGCGTCGCTTAAAAAGCTTTCTCCCTAATTCCTGTTAAAGAAGCAAAGTGTAAATTAGATTTTATCCCCCTTTACACATTTTTTTCCTTGTCACATTGTAGAAATACCAAATAATTTGACATGACGAGATTTAAATCTATGGCTGGGCACATTTGTATGTTATTACAACACAGGCTTCAAAATATGTGTATTTTGAATCTGTGTTTTGTTTTTGTTTTTCTTTAAGTCCGTGGGTTACTTGTTTTTTTCAAGCAAGAGCGTAATAGAGAAAAGCAAAGATGGAAGGCTTTTGGCCATTCAAGGAGATTCTCACTGGCTTGTCGCCCGAGACCTCCCTTTGAGAAAAAGCAACATGAAAAGAAAGACGTTTCAAAATGATCTGTTAAATTACTTAATTAACATTCTAATTTTACCCATGCAATTAAACCATTATGCTGAAAAAAATATTTCAATCCCACTTAGAATCCACTTGCCAAATCCTTTCTTCAATCTAATTTTGAAATTGTATGCATTTAATACTAAATATAATACTAAATAAATCCTCAATGATATAGCCAACCAACCAAAAGTCAATAGGCCTCCAGTATGAAGGGATATGGATATATATTTTTCCATTTTACTTTGTAGAGAACCACTGGTCTAAGAACTTTGGTACAAACACATAATATAAACATACATTTCCAATGATGGCCAACATATCATTTGAACCGTTTCTCTTTTCTGCTATTAATTATCAAGAATTAAAAACATTGTTTATATCAGAGTGACATCTCTTGGTGTGTACCACTACATTCTTAATGTGAGATTATAAATGATTAACTATGTGAAAATCAAAGTTGAAAATATAAATACTAATATAACTTATAATATAACTGAGAAGTACAAAATATATTCCAATTAGACCTTGTCCTTATAGTCAAAACAAGTTTATACACGTGCACGTAAATAGACAGCAGATGTCGCTAAGTGCACACGTCATCCATGACGCAAACATCAGTATAAACATCAGAAAAGGTTTATTGCCATTGTCATTGAACACAGTTCTCAAACATAGGAACTTACCTCGGCGTTAAAATGCAACATAAAGCACTTTAAGCAGTGAATAATTACATAATCATAATAGCAACGTCTATAGGGTCAATTAAGGCATAAACTTTCTTATGCTTTGGCTTAAACACGTCAACACGTCAATTTACACCAGGACATAAGCCATAGTAGACCCCAACTTGACTATTATTAGCACCGAGTTGTCAGTTTATTACAGGACATAAAATGCAATATTATGCGATTTCTACAAAGCCAGTTCATGTTAGCCACCAGACTAGCTAATATGCTAGCTACATATTAACACAGCACTTTGACATTTTCTAAGCTCCTCTCCTCTTCAAGTTATATAGAATAATCTCGCTGGTATTAAGTAGTTCTTACGGTTTTGGGTCTGTTGATCTTTCCTCCGGGAGCTCCCATGCTGCTGAAACACACCACGTGGGACGAAGACTCTGCTGCGGCGGAAACCGGTCTGTGTGAGCTTCAGCCAACACTGCCCCCTTTGGTGGAGTGGAGCATTACCTGACACTTGAAGCAGACGTGAAGCAAACAATTATAACCTTTTATTATATTATTACGTTGTATGTTTAAGTCATAATTTGTTGAAAAGGACTGTTTTCACCTACCCACTGTCCCCACCCACCAATTGCAATCATTAAAAAAAATCAGACACTGGGTCACACATGTAAGATTCAAAAGTATCACTTATCCAAAAACTAAAAGATAAAAATCTACTGCTTGCTGTAATTAGATGTCACTCTGAAGTTCTGCAGTTTTGAACAGGAAGTCATCAGACCTGTTCCTATAACTTAGCCATTGTAGATCAATATACTGATTTATAATTAACAAAATGCAAACTAATGATCTAGTTAGTTGTAGTGACTTGTACTGCTCCACACCAGCTTGAACTAAATCAAGTATTAAACGTATATGGACAGAACATTTTAGTAATTAGGGCAGGACTGTGAAAAATTTTGATAAAAATACACTTGTAATCTGATGCCTCTGATGACCTGGTGAAATCATCAAAAACTTACTCTTGCTGATGGATACTCCATGGTTTGACAGGAAGGCTCTGAGTGACGGCTGGACTCAACCAATCACAGTGAAATGTGAACTTTCAGAAGAAGCAGTTGACTTTATTTATCTCTTAAAGACTATAGAGAAATACAAAGTAGACATGAATCGTGATGAAAATTGAGCTGGCTCCACCTGCGTAGTAGATTGTGCCATATCCCCCTCCCCTAACTTAGGAGCATTTTCAGCTCTAGACATAGTATAGTAATTCACGTGTAATGAAGTAACTTGATGTTATTGAGTTGAAATAAGGAAAACTGACACAAGTAAATCAGATACTGTCAAATATTTAATTTGTTCAGTAATCTCAGTGCAAGTGGCAAAAACAACAATATTGAACCAACAATAACACATTATGTACAAGTGTGAATTTTGGCATTGAAAGTAGGCTACAGCTGATTATGGAGACACCAGAGGTAACATAAAAACTGAAAAGAAATAAGAACACATCCAGGAAACACAGCAGCAAACAAACAAACAAACAAACAAACAAACAAACAAACAAACAAACGATAAAGTGTGGAGACAAACGACAATAACACAGACTCAGTCATCATATTCTTCATTTAAACAATGGTATATATATTTATATTATATCTAAAGTGCATTATGGTACAAAAATATAGAAGGTCAGCAGCACCTCGATACATTTTCAAAATAAATACACCATTCAGACAAAATAAATTACTGTAAAAAAAAATCTGACATGGAAAAAAAGCAAGTAGGGTTTCACAGAGGTTAAATTCTGCAGCCCCACAGATAAACAACAAACTCTTCATTATTTTCCAATAACCATTCAACTATTTTCTTAAATATTTACAAATAATAAATATTTTCCATTTTCTTCCAAACAATCACTATTACAGATGACTGTAAGATGAGTTCAGGAGTCTGCCCCACCGACTACAGCGGTTTTCTGAAACAGGCACACACATAGAATATTATACAAATTATTGGCCTTCTGTAATACAGCATGACATAAAGTCTATAATGATATTCACCTTTGTCAGAGTCTGACAGCGTTTTATTGCAGCGCCCTCTGCAGGCCGAGCAGAGACCTCCACTCCACGTGGAGGCCACTGCCGCGGTCCTCTCCAAAGTCCCACGCCAGTGAGCGCGCTCGCCTCTTTCTTTTCTCCCCGTCCCGCCTTTTCCCAGATCTGCCTTTCTTCTTCTTTTTGCCTGTGACCTTGAGCCCTCCGTCTTTGTATGTTTGTGACTTGTTGGTCTCTTGTGGCAGGTTGGTGCCCTCCTCCTCGTCCAGCCTGAAGCTGATGGGCAGGTTCTTGGTTCCTCCGGGGGGTTTGGAGTGCAGAGTGCTGCCTGTGGTGCTCAGGTTGATGTCCAGACTTGCTCCAGGCAGAGCTCCGCCAGCGCCGCTCGTGCTGCCGCCGCTGCTGGTTGTGCGAACAGGCAAGTCACGGATCTCAGCCGTGTGGACCTCGTCCAGAAGTTCCTGGAGCCACATTCGTCTTTTAAAGTCTTGCAGCGTCCGCCCTTTGTCGTGCATCAGCTGGGCGTGTGTCACAGAGCGCTTTCTGTAAAACAAAGTTTGTATTAACGTCAGCCTGCAAGGAAAGGTTGAGGACGGAGGAGCATCTGCTCTTAAACTAATCTTTTGATACTCTGTGCACAATGAAAAAAAAATTAAATTTAAAAATTAAAAAAAAATGTAAAAGCTGCGAAAGTGATGCAGTAATATACTGATAATTTCCTGGGAGGAACTTTAAATTTAGAAAATGAAGCAGAAAGGCCAGTATTTTCTGCAAAATAACTGTCAGACCTAATATTATATTGTCCAACAATTGGAAATTAGAACGTGAAAGACTAAATGAGATACAATATGCTGCTCTCTGATTCCCATAAATGGGATCTGATCCATTCTCTTTTACACACAGCTCAAGGAGCAGAGCTTTGCTTTGCCGCAGGGTCACATTACTCAGAATCTTAACGTTTGTAAAAACAGACACACAGAGTGCACTGTTTGAATCCTGGGAACAACGGCTCCACCTCGCTGGCCAAACACTTCAGGTGTCTAAGCACACAAACAGCACTTCAGAGGAATCTGCCGCCAGCTCCTGAGAGGTGAGCATGATTTTCCCATCATGCCCTGGGTTATCTCAAGGGCGTGTGTCTCCAAAAAAGTCAAATAAATTTAAGAACTCCTTGTTAGGAAGGCTCCTTCAAAGTCAAAGTGTACTTTTTCAGTTGAATAATGAAAACATCCGGAGCAGAACTGGCCTCCCAAGTCATCATTTAAAGTCTGTTTTTATACATACAGATATTTCCTGAATTTCTTCATAGACCGAGTCACTGCCTGTCTCAGCTGGAGTTTCCTAAAACTCTTGTATAAGCGCTCGTTGTCCTGTCAACTGCGGTCTTAGACTGCTCAAAATGCACAATTGAATATGATTAAACTGTATTGAAATAATGTAATAACATCCTAGTTAATAATAATACAAATAAATAAATACAATTGAACAGATTAAACATATTTTTGGGGACAACCTTGCACTTTTTAATGGAGATTGACTGTGATAGTTTAGAGAACATAAACTGCCTCAGTCCACAGCTGAAATAAGATACATAACTTCCTACTTGTGAATTAATCGCATTGAGGATCAGAAATGAGCTTCTCCCATTGTTTAATTATTGCCCGTTCCATCAACTGTTTGTAATAACGTTTAAAGAAAAATTGACTGACAATTTTGTGCATCACCCTAATTTTGCATCATATGTTTGTGTTTCAGTGCCTAAAGCCTTAAAGCTGTCAGGTGTAAGGAGAGAGGATATTACAGCAAACACGACCGTCCTCGAGGGGTCAGCCAGTTCCAGCCTCAGCGCGGTGAGTTTATCGCACTGAAACGCTCCGTGCTTTAAGTCAACACACAGGTGGGCCAGGGCTAACTAAAACAGCTGCCAGAAAGTTTAACAAATGAACACATTTTCCATCCTCTGCCACCCAACCCGAGCAAAAGTACAGCCTCTGAAAGTTTAGTCTACTTTCAGGAGCTCAAAGTAAAGTTAGGATGTTAGATGACCAACGGCGCATAAAAACAACTTACATTCTGTTGCTCAGTGCATCAATGGGACGTCCGTAATGTGGCACTGGAGAGCAGAGTAAGAAGAGAGCGAAACACCACTGCTGTAGGTCTCTCCTGGAGAACAGCATCTTGAAGGAGTTTCTGTGTGAAAATAAACAGAAAATACCGTTAGCTATTTTTGACTTTTATACTGTAGAGTAAATATACATGACTGCATTTAAAACGTCTTCATAAAAAACTCTTGTCTGAACTTCAACGTGTGAAATAAATGCAGTCACAGAAATCCAGGCAGTTTCTACACATGATCAGTGACTCTTCAATCTTCAGAAACAAAATGCATAAAAGCAGAAAGGTGTGTGGAGGGGAGACATGCGTGTTGTGAGTCCAACTTACATTTTCACAGTGTCCCGCACAAAAAGCAAAATTGGAAAGAAAACAATAATAAAAAAGAACTATAATGTCCAGATGTTCCCTGTTTAATTTATCTATCTCAGCTCTGATGCAAAATGTCTCTTACTCCACGTTTTGAAGACAAAAATCCCAATACAAAGTCCAGAAATGTCCTATAGTTCCTCCCTTTGCAAACTCCTCAAAAGTTTGAGTTGAGAAGTGTCTTGAGTGGTCCAGATGTCCACAGAGCGTCTCTGTAATGTGTGTTCTGCCACTGCTGTAGGTCAATGTGATGGGAGCGCTGGCTGCACGCTGTCTGAGAGACTTGGCAGGTCAGAGGCTAAGGAAAGGGGAGGACTTAACAACAAAGAGGTGGGTCTCCATCATGTGTCTGCCCTGATTGACTGGAAGAAGGCTTAGGGGACGATTAGTTGGACAATGACAGGTAGGTGGCGCCCAAGCAATGTACAACCAAGCGTTCTCAACAAGCCACTTACATGTCCGGCTTGATTGTGCTAGACCTTTTCAGTTACTTTACAATTCCATCTGTATTTAATGTTTTACTCTGCATTCCCTTTCTTAAAATCAAACAAGAAATTAAGTATAGGACTGAAAATAGTGGTTTGTGTTGAAATTATTGCATGATGTTTTTTGCAATTGCGTGGTACATTCGCCTGCGATGAAACCGTTTGGTTTCCGTACGTAATACCTGCTGATGCACAGGACGCTAGACTCCAGGGCACTGTTGGCCTCTGCGCGCCCTCAGGCCCTCAAAGAGGTATATACTGCCCATCCTGATTTTCATGTTAAAAATACACACATCTGTTTGTATAATAATGGAAATGTTTGTATCCACTTGATTTATCTAATCTATTGTTATAATTAGCTCTCGAGTCTCAAAACATTTGAAAGGATGCAGATTTAGATTTCTAGCGTCTAATGCGCTCTAATTGAATCATTCTGAACACGTGTGGGCAGAGATATATCTGAATTAAACGCACTGTTAAACTCAGTCACTGCTCACTTAATTATATACAGTCTAAATGCGGTTGTCTTTACAGAGCATAATTAATTAATGATCCAAGCATAGTAACCATTTGAGTTACATAAGTCTTATAATGATGAAAACTGTGTGCATGTGTGGCCTTTTCGTGTCCTTCCTGCTCTTGCATCGAGAGAAAAGTCCTGCTTCAAACGCAGGATGACTCGGGACCACTTCACCAGTGCTGCTCCACGGTGCTATAGTGTGGTGTTAGGATTTACTGTGATATTGGGAGAAAGTTAACCAAGGTTTGTTTCTAAAAATGCACAAAGGAGCATTTTGTTGAAATCTATATCGGAAAGATTAAAAAAAAACTATAACGTTTAATATCAGTGGTTATTGTTTATGCACCAAAATGGAGCAAAGAACGGTGGCCAGTCCCCAATATTATCGCAAGACACGTGAAGCCTTCTCAGTTGCGGTTCTTCTGCCAAGAAAACTTTGTACGGAATGTAAAAATTCAGTTTGAGTGTGTAAGCTTGGGTTGGGTCGGGCCCAGGCATGATTGTATATGGTAAACCATATATCAATCTAGAAATGGTTTTGTCCCATTCAGTAAATAATTGTTTGGGATGGGTTCTGGGCACCAGCAGGAGGCCGATCCAGGTTTAGTCCTGACTCTGGGCACCAGCAGGAGGCCGATCCAGGTTTAGTCCTGACTCTGGGCACCAGCAGGAGGCCGATCCAGGTTTAGTCCTGACTCTGGGCACCAGCAGGAGGCCGATCCAGGTTTAGTCCTGACTCTGGGCACCAGCAGGAGGCCGATCCAGGTTTAGTCCTGACTCTGGCACCAGCAGGAGGCTGATCCAGGTTTAGTCCTGACTCTGGCACCAGCAGGAGGCCGGTCCATGTTTAGTCCTGACTCTGGCACCAGCAGGAGGCTGGTCCATGTTTAGTCCTGACTCTGGGCACCAGCAGGAGGCCGGTCCATGTTTAGTCCTGACTCTGGCACCAGCAGGAGGCTGGTCCATGTTTAGTCCTGACTCTGGGCACCAGCAGGAGGCCGGTCCATGTTTAGTCCTGACTCTGGGCACCAGCAGGAGGCCGGTCCATGTTTAGTCCTGACTCTGGGTACCAGCAGGAGGCCGGTCCATGTTTAGTCCTGACTCTGGGCACCAGCAGGAGGCCGGTCCATGTTTAGTCCTGACTCTGGGCACCAGCAGGAGGCCGGTCGATGTTTAGTCCTGACTCTGGGCACCAGCAGGAGGCCGGTCCCTGAGGTCCTCAAAGTCCGAGATGGTTCATATGGCACTAACATGTCTGAGATGTACTTTGGTGCTGGGCCATGGAGAGACTTGTACACAAGCAGAGCTGCTTTAAAGTCTATTCTCTGAGCCACAGGAGCCAGTGCAGAGACCTGAGAACAGGACTAATGTGATGGTACTTCCTGGTTCTAGTCAGGACCCGAGCAGCAGCGTTCTGGATGTACTGCAGCTGTTTTACAACTCGTTTGGAGAGGCCAGTGAGCAGGCCGTTACAGTAGTCTAATCTACTGGAGACAAATGCATGGATAAGTCTCTCCTAATTTGGTTTAGACACTATACTTTTTATTTTTGCAATGTTTTAAGATGGTAAAAGGCTATTACATGTTTTAATCCAAGCAGCCACCATCCTCACAAGTGGAGCCTTAACCAGAACGGATGTGCAGATTTGACAGGTTTTAAGTTGTTTTGCTGATTTTCAAACGCAAAAGGAGGATACAGGTATTATAATTTTACTGAATAATATTGGGTACCCAAGTTTTAAGGTAGTCTGGGTTTGAACCAGTTCAAGGAGCACATTGTAGCACAGTGCTGCCCGTGACTCTCTTCGGCTACATTTCTGAAGAACTGACAGTGTTTAGTATATTGTCACATAGTAGAATAGTCTTCAATCTGATGACCTGTCAACCTCGTTGATGGCTTGTGGTGACAAAAAACATGTTTAATGTCCTGATGGGTTTTGAATTTCAGAAGTGCATGTGAACTTAAATCTCTACGAGCCCAGAGACTGATGGACTGTCACTTTTTATGGCCCCAAACTCCCCCATTGTTTATTCGTTTTGCAAATGTATTTCTTTGTGAACTTACTTTCAGAGAAATCCTCTGGCTGCACCTCAATTCTTTTTCATTTATCTCAAGTGTCTAAACATGTCTTAGTCCAATAATCACATTGTACTGAAAATGACATAAAACTGTTGCATAGAGACATAAAATGTAGCCCTAAACTGGTGATATGTTGACTCCAAAATCTTGTGTAAACATTTTCCCACAAATGATTTCCACACAGAAAAATAAGTGTGTTGTGCTTTTTTCTCTCAGGGGTCTGTTCTTAATTCACGAGACGACAGCTGGAACACATTGTGATGTTTCAACATGCGTCAGTCAGAACTGAGCGACTTGTGCTATTTAAAGACACATTTGTGCTGTTACCTCACTAAATGCACACATTTCAATGTATTTTATGTATGCATATTACATATTCAATTGCCTTGACCATTAAACCAGAAAGTCCTTTGTACTTTAAATATTTGTAGGACAATTGACTTTATTTATTATTTGAATACTATTGGGTTATGTCGCAGCGGCGTGTACAGGACAACTTGCTTGCGCTGAGATAAGTAAAAAATACTCACACATTGTAGCATAGTCACATTTTTACCCTCTTAGTGCAGATCCTTGGATTGGCTTTGAATTGCAACTACTTTAAGAAGATTATAGGACGAAAACTAGTAACAGTAGTCAGACTCCAGATCAAATACTGTAATAAACATGCTGAGACTATTCACTGTGTAATATTTCCATGTACCAGTACTGTATGTTAGCTCTGCTGATCTATGTCATGACTGGCGACACTATTCTACAGCCATGAGCTTTAATTGTTAAAGTTTCATTATTCAAGCTTCTTAAGGGTGCGTTCACATTTGTCTTGGTCCTAGGCTCATTTTGTCTCAATGTAGACATGGTTTGGTGTTGTTCTAGTCCTGGTTTATTCCTGGTCTGGTCAATGTTTTGTTCTGAATGCATCCTAAATTTCTTTTCCACAGGTTATACATGTGTTTCAGACTTTATATGCATAACACAAAATCAGCACATTTGACCGTGTTCCTAAGTAAAAGAGCCTAAGTCCCTCAGTAATTCAGGCTCAGGTTTTTCTTTGGAAAAGCCTTACTCGTATATTCCTATGAAACCTCACTTTCAAGGCAAAATCTTATACATGCAGTCTGGTATAGATATTTATCAGGACTGCTCTGTATACTGACTCAACACTAAGAATGCTGGCACAGTTGACTCACTCTGTTTTCAATTTACTCAATTATCTCAAACAGTCTGCCCTGGCGACGCAGGTCTGTGGATGGGACCTTATATTTACTCAGTAATGGCTTCATTGTATACGCCCTACATGATACTCATTATTGGTAGCGTTCCTAAAAAACATTAAACTTGCATTCTTAAGATGTTGTAATGCGTCAGCCTTATTAAATATCTCAATAAATATACTACAGTCTTCACATCAGCAGGATGGTGAATCAGTAGTTCACAGAAGTAGAAGATCCTTCCACTTTGTGAGGTTTTCTGGTTTTAGCCAGCGCAAAAAACAGAAAGTGTTTTGGGTTTTTAAACACTTGAACAAAAGGAAGAGTATCCCAGTAGTGTAATGGAAAGGTCTACCTTCATCTCAGACACTGTGAGTAAGCCTAGCCCCATGGAAAATAGTCTTCTCCTGTGTTTTTGACCCACGAGAGCTACTCTACCTGTATGTAAACAGGTAGATGGAAAAAAGGGACTTTTCCTGGCAGCAGGCTGTGGCGTCTGAGCCAGGAAACCTATTTTAGATTCACTGAAAATTGCTATGTCTTGGCAGAACATAACATGCACATAACAAATATCCACTTTAAATGTTTTAAAGCCCGTCCCTTTTCTCCACACAGAGCCTCGTATTGTTTATGTTTGTACCATCAAGGAACAGGACGGGCCTCACACATAGAGTCAGGTCACAGCTTCCAATAATGGCTTATCCTGTATAGATCACTCAACAAAGGGCCGACCACGGGCCGAGGAAGGGCTTCAAAGCAAAGATTATTATTCCTAATATTAATGCCACTTAGAATTCTCCCAGAATATGAAATCATAATAAATAAATATAACACTGTGTAAGAGATTCAAAGATAAATTATATTAAAATGTAATTATGTTTATTGAGGTTCTATTTGGTCAGCAGCTTTTTGCAGAAGTGTATTTCTGTTGCAAGGCGCCGTTTCAACAGCATCAACTTTGCTTGGCGCAAAATGGAAATTACAATCTCTTTTTCATGACCGTCAGTGGAACATAGAGATGAAGAGTCATTGCTCAGTGAGTGTGAGGGAAAAGTTGTTAATGGCTGTGAGCGCATTCAGAGCAGCTGTAAAACACAGCAGAAGGCTGGAGGTCAGACAGTGAAAAGAGGGAGAGATGATAGATGATGATGAGTGACGAATGATGAAGAGTCTCTCTGCTCAGGGGTGGCCTTCCTGCCTCTCATCATAACCTCTGGCTCACCTTTTCCCAGCCTCACATTTGCTTTGTGGTGACATTTTGTGAATTTGGAATTTGGAAATGCATTTTTTGGAATAGATGACTAAAAGCCATAAAAGACAAGTCTTGACATTTTGAGATTTCTCCCGTGTGATTTGCAGTTTACAATATACGCCCACCACAAGCCCTCATGCTCCACCGCCGCTCAGTGACCACAAACACTAATCCTCCAGAGTCGTGCAGTGCTCAGACATATTTGTGGACATTTGTTGCTCCTCTGTCTGACCCCATTGCTTTTCAACATAATACTCAGAGAGGAGGCCACAAAACCACTACTTTATTCCAGTGTGCAAAATATGGAGGGTTGATGTTGATATTCAACTTGAATGCTTGAAATGGAATTCCATGATGCTTAACTATCACAACAAACTGCATGTGATTCAGCCACTGCCCGTGTATTTTCCCTTTTGATTCAGAGTAGAGCAGGAAAATTTACATTGTGACAAAGTGAATCACCACAGACTAGTATTTAAAAATAATCCCACTCAAAAGAGAAGTAAAAGTAAAACTTTCCAAACTAGAACTATGAGAAAGCTACATTATGATGAATATCTAAACTAGCGACATGCAGTATACGGTATTTACAAACAGTATAAATATGATGTGTCTTAATAGTTGTGTCTGGCCATTTACTTTTTTTATTTTTTTATTAAATATCTGAACTGGCACTGCAAGAACTAAAGTTTCATTCAAACCTAAATTAATGATAAAAAATATGTATTTTTAAGCACTGTATGTTATTTTCCTGTGTACCTGTAGGAGTAGCTATATCTGGTACAGATATTTTGTTTTCTTTATAATAATTTGTACGTGGTCCCTGACAACAAAAGAATACAATAAAGCATTAGAGCTCTGCAAAAATAATAGACGATTATGAATTATTTCAAACTGTGAAATGTTCTTTAGAACTGAACTTTTTGCTACATTTTACTGTAATAGAATAGTTTACTGGACAAACTTCAACATGAGAGTGGTCACAACTCGGGAACAAAAAATCTCTTGAAAGCTAAACCCAATGTTAACTTAAATGAATAAATAACTGCACATATATCGATGGAAGATGACACGATTACACAGAAGGGCTCACCTGCAGGTCTGATGATGAAGACGACAAGTTTAAAATAGGAGGTCCTCTTGTCGCCGGCTCTTTGTGTGGTTGACAGAGCTTCTGAGTTGTGGAGTGTCTTAGCCTGGACTATGTGTGAAGGTTCAAAATGCTTTATAAGTAAGGTTAGACCCTCCTGCTGATGTCACATGTTCAACAGCATCATCGCCGCCTTTTGGTTGTAGAAACCTCATGTGCAATTAGAGTGATGCTTACTTATTTTCAGCGCCCTACTTTATACTTGTTATTTGTTCAGTCTCTGTGGTTTCTGCGGTACTTGTTCTATAACTTTTTACAGATAGAGCCACATACACACGTCACTGAGGCATGACAAGAAAACCTGTCTGTTATTTGAGCACCTACATAACATTTTCTTGGGCAGATTAATGTAATGACTTTGAAATCCAAAATAATGTAGAGACATGGGATAAAGTTTGGATATGTTGTGGTCTTGAGTGACTGGAGGAACAGAAAAAAGTTGAGCGCAGTAGCAGTGGTTTGGTTCTTCATGCTTGCCCCTGCTTACGTAGCATGGAGTGTAGTTTCCAGTGGTGGTCTGAATTTTAAGCTCAGTATACGGTTGTGAAACGTGGGTGAAATGTTTGCCCCTGATGCATGACTGATGCTGCCAGTGTGTGAAGTAGGCGAGCTGTAGCCAAGTAGTCTCTGTTCCTGAAAGAGACAGACTGCTAGACAAGAGGTAATAAAGCCAAAATATCAATTTGAGGAGCCATAACAGTAGTTTTGTACAGTCAATACAGACGAATCTGAAGTATGAGTATGTAATTCCAAACAACACTCAGTACATTACTCTCAGTCCATTATCAGTGCTACATTGTTTGCACTACTGCAAAGAGTGAGCTCTAAAATTACACAAGATTGTCATATTGTCAGTTGATATTTTGGCTCCCTCCAAATATATTATAGCTATATAATACACATTTTATATAGTTTAACATTGCAGCAGAAGTGAAATTGGTCCTAATTGTTTTTATAGAGTTATGCATTATGTTATATGCAAAAGCTGTTAATCATATTTGCTAATACAAGTATGCAAGAATTACTAAGAAATATTATTTTTCTTGGTAAAGATGTGAGTCATCTTCCTAATTAAATGTCCAGATTATGTAGCTAAAGATAGAATCCAAGGCAATAAACAGCACTAATAAGATTAGATCAGAAATGATCATTAGTAAGTTTAGTGATGTGTACACGGTGCTGCAAATTGGCATTTCATTTCTTGTTCATTAAAACTTTTAACGTTTTTTGTGATTTTTATTGAGACAAAAATAAACAGATTTCCTTTAAAACTCATGTTTTAGAAAGAAATAAACAGGTCTAATGAAATTATTTTTATTTATTTTTATTATCATATTACAATGATTTAAAAGCAATACTATTACTATGTCTAATATTGCACTGAATTGTGTTGCAATTTTAAGTTTTTATGTATCATAAAAATGCCAAAATGACAGTTAACATTTTATACACCAAAGAATCAAATATGATTTCACATTAAGTACAGTACAGTTGTTATATTAATAGGTTTCTTAATATTTTTATTTATTGAGTCGTATATTACACTATGTACACAGGTTAATGCAGTTAAGAGTGGCAGTTTTCATCTTAGCAATATTACAAACCATTAAAAAAATCATAATAACTTTTTTTCTTCCAAGTAATACCAAACATTAGAGTTCTCTTGAAAATATGAGTAAGGTCATGTAAAAGTTGTCTCCTCGTCAGTGCCAAGGACTTAAAGTATCCTTGGGGATGAATATGGTTTCATAGTCCTGAATCTTTGTGTGCAGATGTTGTGACGCAGCAATGTGGCATTAGGAAGCCACACATTTGCTCTTCTTCTGATGTTTCTCCACAATCTCTTTTCTCTTTGAGTCACTAAATGTTTATTACTTCCCTCGGCTCTCTCTCATATTTTTCCCAGGACCAATTCACTATTTCAAAGCAAGATTCGATCCATCCACACTTTCAAAATGCAACCAGCAATAAAAGCGTATGTTATGTGTATGTATGTTTTGTTGTGAGGGGGGTATAGTATAAGTCAGTTCATTTGCTGCTAGTGTCTGGAAATGTCAGGTGTGGTCTGAGACTTTTAGTCAACTTGGCTCCTCTGTAATTCATATGGCAGGATCTGTGAAGAGCTGTCCTGGTCTTATTTACTGTTTGCTTTGATGAACAACTTGCCTTAAGGTTAATTTCAGCATGTTCCATGTGCAAAGGTGGATATCCAGAAGACACATTTATTCCACTACAACAGCCATGTGGCTGTTTTGAATTGTGCCAGACTCTGCAGCCTAAAAACAAAACTGAACTAAATGGATTTGTATCAAAACATTGTTGAAGCTCAAAGATCAATAAAATGTGTAGTTGGTGTACAGCTTTATTACACAGGGCTTCACAGAGTGCAGACTACAAAAAGATCAGTAATACAAAGCTGGCAAATAACATGTTGCTAGATGCACAATTAGTCCTACATCCAGTCATATAAATGTTTATAGCAAGTTAATCAAATAAATTACACAAAAGGAGTAGAATGAAGTAAAACTCCATTAATAATACTTGCTATAATAATGTAATAATAATGGTCATAATGGTCATAGTTTTCAAGATACAACACAGTATAGAACATGCTGATTACGTGCACCCGACCCCTTTCCTAGTATTTTTAAATAGATTGATTCAATCATCATTGGAGCGTTGAGCTGTTCATTCGCGATCACACAAGATTTAAGGCATGAAAGTTACTTAGTGTCTGTTACATAAGTAATTTCCTCAGAATAGCAGCAATCCTGTTAATGCATAATGACCTGTTATTTGTCTTCTGATGATAGTTGTTTTTGTCCAGATTTTGTCCAAATCTCTGTTCATTTATAGTGCTCATATTACTGAGTATTCCTACTTGAGTATCCTTAGCTCATCATCAACAGACAAACTCTTGTTTTGTGCATAAATAATTGAAGCTATATCAACAACAAAAGAAATACAAATATGACAGCCATGATTTGTTTGTCATTGCACATAAAGTGAAAGAGTCATAATATAAATCAAAACACAGCTTCAAGGGAACATTCAGTCTTTTGAAACTTCACTGCTAGTCCTCATGGTTCACACATACAGACACGTTTACTGTGGGAAAGCAGAGGCTGTACTATCTACAGCCGGTGCGTGTTAACTCACATCACTCATGAAAAGAAAAAAAAAGTATTTTTAGGCTTCATTTCTATTTTCTTCTTTGGTGTGTGGCTTGGTTGTGGTCCAGCTGCGTCAGATGGTTCACTCCATGTGTAGTTCTGCTCCTCAGGTAGCATGGCCTGTGTCCCTAAGGCCTTGGAGGCCCACACAGTCTACTCTCTCTGGTTCGGCTCTCAGCTGCCTCACAGCTCCTTAAACCTCAGGCACTACCACAAACGGCTAACATAGTTGCCAGAGAACACAGAGCAGTAAAAATTGCAGTCTGCAGGGTGCTTGGCATGCACAAGAGGTAAACACAAGCCCACTGTAACACCAGTGGGCAAGACGGGATTCCACTGGCGGCTAAATAAAGACACACTTTTTGTTTGGAACTGTGATGTCATGTGTCTCTGCCTCAAGAGACAACAGGCCATCACTGGTGTGGGTGGATGACGACAGTCAGACGTTTGACATACTGCACTTCTTTACATCATGCTCCTCCTCAGCAGTTACTTGAAATAATTTAGTTTGGTATTGGTTTCTTATTTAGCTTGACTTCTCTGTCATATATATATGATATGATATGATATTGCCTCTCTGTCTAAGGGTGACCACTTCATCACAGAGAATAAGTGGGATGTCCCATTTTTACTTTGATGCCACATTTTATGTGGCAAAAGGTTTTATGCCACATAAAACCTTACTTTACTTTACCGTACCTTTTTTTTAGCAAGGAAATCAAGATTTTTTGCCTTGGATTGTAATATGTTCACATGTATTTCTCGTCCAATATTCAACTACCTGTCTCTTTTTTCCATATTTCTGAGATGATCACCCTAGTCTGACTGAACGTTCATGTTTGTGTTAAATAGGGTTTCAGTTGGGGGCAAAGTGTCTCAATTCGAGAAGCACACTATTAAAACCATCAGTGGGTGTTTTGGCTTATGTATGTGGTGTAAGTCTGAAACCAGTGGACTCTCTTTATAACAGCAAAGGGGAATAACAGCCTGTGTTGGAAAGGAGTAAAGAGGAGAGAGCTTAGAACCAGCCACGGTGTCTGCCAATGCAGCTTTATACTGTCTCCAAACATCAGCTTCCTTCACATCCATTATCCCACTATTTTCACCATTACCTGATCTCACTTCAGACAAATTCTTTGTCTTTGCACCAGCCATGCAATTCAGGTTCACTCTAGCTCCCACTATAGGAACCCCAAATACCCTTGCATTTTGAGAGTCATTTGCATAGCTTTGAAAGTTACTATGAACTACTCTTTGATACAATGTCCGTAGCTACGTTTTGATATCAGAATTTTTACATTTAGCATTTAATACTCTAGTGGTTTTATGCCATTATTCTCGGTGATGTTAGTGAGCCTCATTTTTGCACTGTCAGTATATATTTCTTTCCAAAGCAGCGTCACATATGAAGTTCATTTGCCTTTGATTTGGTAGTAAAACGCAGTGTGTGGATGGCGCCGTGAAGGTTCACTGGGAGCTTGATCATAATGACTCAGCTGTTAGGACTCTAATCCAGTGAATTTTAAATGAGCTTTCCTTTACTCTTTCAGAGGGGTTTGGGTATTTGAGCAGCATCTGGACCCCACAGACAGTCCAGAGGAGGGGCTGCTGGGCCAGGTGCCAGCTGGAGCCAACAGCAGCCTCTCAGGAGGTCTGTGAGCTGACACTTCTCAGACAGCACTGAGACAGGGCTCAGTCCACTGCAGGGCTCTGAACACCAGCAGCCTAGATGTTCCTCTGTGGGAGGGATACTATTCTCTGAGTTTGTTTGTTTCACATGCGTTAAAATAATTGGATAATCAACCCTGAAAGAGTGTTAACTTATTTCAACCTATTAATTTTAGCTGCATTTAAAGACGGTATGGACGATTTTTCGGCGATTTGAGAACGCAGGCGGAAGTGCGCATGCGCACTCCCCCGTGCGGCCTGATACAACACACACGTGCGTTTATTTATTAGCGCAACGGAGCGCATCGGATCTCTCGTCTCCCGTAGATTTCTGTCCACTTCTGCGTCAGCTCGAACTGTCTTTCTCCGTCTTCATTTTGCCCCGTACACTGAGGGAACTATATTATGATAGATCCATGCACTTAGGCACGCGGAAACGTGGGGACGAGCCTCACGCGGCTGGAGGTGAGCGGTAGGTGCGTTTTATGATCGATACGTGGCAGGACAAATGATTTATTCACGCCACGAGGAAATATGATAAAAAAATTGCTGAAAAAAATCGACCATACCACCTTTAAGGTACATCTTTGAATACAAAATTGTGCCTTGGACAAATCTTAGTGCCCAAACATAAATTGCATTATGCACTAAACCAGGGAAAAAATACAGCCAAAATGTATTAAAAATCAAATCAGATCAGAACTTAATATGGCTTATAAGGGGCATCCAAAGCTATAAGTAACTGTGATCAAATCAAAATCATAATAAGACTCTAAGAAAACTGTGATATCCATTTTTTGGCATATACTAACACTATGGCACTTAACTCTGTGTCATTAAAATATAATCTGCAAAGTTATTTCATAGATCAATGTGGGACCTAATGAAATAATGACAATTAAGAGAATGCTGCTCTTTCTATGCCACATTGTCATAGTTCTGACACAGTAAACAATATAAACCTAAGGGAATTAAATGTTTATTTCCACATTTGTGACAGATTGATAAATATAACAAATTCTGTTTTGAAATAAATCTCACCTAGTGCCTTTGACCCCATTATTTGGATTGGAGTAAAAAATATGCAGATAGTTTTACGTGTGTAAACGAACAGCTTGGTTAAATGTCACGTTCTATTAAAGCCAGCTTTATCCTGTATTTGACAAAAATGCATTCCAGAGATTTGGACAAATCTCAAGGTTGCCTCTCTATCTTGACTGCGAATGCTAACAATGGAGCGTGCAAGTGTGTGGTGTTTCACATGAGTTCCTGAAAACGAGGGTAATAGACAATGTAGCCATTCTGTCTGATGTTTGAATTACATTCTTTCTCTGGAGACCCAGGGAGTATTCATTCAGTATTTTTTTCTCATGCCGATGTCTCAGTGATGTAAAATGAAAGTTAACAACCTACTGAGTTTAAATATCAAAGCAACAATGTGTAAATCCATGCATTATAAGTATTCTGTAGTGATTCTAATAAGATCCATTTGTAAGAATCAATTCTCTGTTGTGAATTGGAAGAACCAATTCCCATTAGATAAAAGCCAAATCTTCAGTTTCTCCTGCTCAGATCTGCTGAAACCCACACAAAAGCTGAAATATCATTTGATGACCATCAGTCACAAGAGAGGAGGACGGACTTATATAAATATATACTCATAAACAAGTAATATGAGCTCATAGAAACAAATGTTTGTGTAGCCTGGAGGAAAGATCAATAAAAAAATCACCACTTTGTGACTTTTCCCCCCTCAAAGATATGACAAAACGTGACAAAAACAGTATTAACCATGGAAAATATTGTATTCTTGTGTATTTGTTTCATTAGACACAGTGCAATCATCTTCCATGTGCGTGTGAGACACAGTATTATTATTATTATTATTATTATTATTATTATTATTATTATAACATTTCTACATATATACATATATATATACATATATATATATATATATATATATATATATATATATATATATATATATATATATATATATATATATAGTAGCACACTTTGTTTCACGTCTTAAAATTGCAGAATATTTTTAAATCCTCTACTGTGCTTTAGTGGTGTATTGAGAGGGATTGAAAAATGAAACTTGACCACTCAAACTGAGTTTTTCAAGTTACATGGTATTCATATTTTTTACAATAAACTATAAGTAAGTACCAGGTTACATTGGGTTATAGGCTACTTTGCACATTACTTATTTTAAATAAGTGTAACCCTTAATGTGCTCTAGATATTGTTTTGGTATTTAGACAGTGGTGAAGGTGAAGTGAAAGGTGACAGGTGAGTGACAGATGAGCCAGTAGAAAGTCCATTGGAAGGAGGACAACTGGTTTAACTTCGGCTTATCCTAAGGATTACTTTAAAAAAAAAAGATCTATCACAGATCACAGATTAGTTTTAAGATACAATAGAAGACTGCAATAGTGTGCAGTGACTTTTATGGATGGGCAAGCAGATTTGGGATGTTCATCAATATTATATCCAAGGTAGGTTTCAAACCCCAGTCCCCCATGTGAAGGACAAATGCCTGAGCTAAACTCCCATATGTGTAAACACAGCTGAATGGAGCATATAGTCTCACTTCACATCAGTTTATGACACAAACTAGTGCTATATGTTATTAAAAATACTGCCTGTATTTCGAACTAACGTCTAACTACTATAAACAATAACAGCCTCGGCTACAAACAAAGTCTAAATCTAAAATATTGTTTTTAAGTCACTTGGCGCTGCTCCTGCTTCGCTTCTCCTCTGCACATGCTCAGTTAGGGCACAACCTGCAAACATCCAAGATTCCCATTTACCATTCAGCATGGTTTGAGCATAGATCCATGGGTTTGAGGCTGTGTGGTCCTCAGAGCGCATGTGCAGACCTCTAAAACAAGCTGCTGTCCGCTCTGGTTCTAAAGCTCATGTCAGAGAGCGGAGCATGAACGGGCCTCTGAACACGGCCACAGACAGAGCAGCTGTGGGAGAAGAAGAACCAAGCTTCCCGAAGTACTTCTCAGTGGCCTGTATAGGTCACTAAAAGATATCGACTTCCAGCTAAGCTTCAGCAGCAGAATTGAGGGGAAAACAGGCTTATTTGGATACATTTTGGAATAATTTAAATATAGTTGTTAGTGTTACACACAATACTTTGAGATTTTATTGGTCAAACATTGCTTGCCTTGACTGCACGCCACTAAGATAATCTTTATCTGTCCCACAATGGGTAAATTCCTTTTTGCACCGTTCAAGAACAGTAGGATATTAAAAATATGCTGTTTAAAAAGAAGATAAATAATGAATAAAATATAATCTAACAAACATACAAGGCTAAGGCTATAACACTTTTGTGTACAATACGTGATCAATATCACCACAGCACTAATATGTCACTACATAAAAGCATGACGTCAGCATTAAATCCTTCTGTTTGACCCCAGAACAATATAACATTGGTTTGGTCTTGGGTAGCCATTATCCAAACTACACAAAGTCTAAACTTGAATGTTTCATTACTTTGACCAGAAACATTTATATAATATTAGAGAATGTGTTTATTGGTGTGTTGTGGGAAGTGTTCGGATTCAGAATAATATTGTTGTTCTGCAGGTTTCCCTGACCTCACACTTCTTTAGATATTGAGCTGAAGTTTAGAGAAACTATTATACAACAATTGTCCATCCTGTAGTTATTTTTCAAAAACAAAGAATTAGGATAATCCACAATGTAGGGTTCACAAATGCTTTATTTTTCACAAAAAAGTCTAAATAGTTAACATTTCCAGATCTCATAGAAAAATGAACAGTGCTTATTATGTTGAAAGCAAGAAATCATCAATTGTCAGCAAATATTCAAACTCTATTTACAGAAAAAGAAGCCGGTTGAAACCTTAGAGGCAAAACGTAAACGTGTTAGAGTACGTACCACAAGAAAAAGCTTTTGTGTATCGATAAGTGTGTTGAGGCTATGGTTGAAGGAGGAGCTTAAGATATGTCCAAATATTAAGCAATTTTAGAAATGTGTAGGCATGATATTCCGTTGTGACTGCTGTAACAGAGGAGGCATTTCGCTGTTGAAATGATACAAATGTAAGTGTGTTAGAAGAGTTCTATGTGGCTTACAAAGATGATGAAAACATTTTTTATTTTTCATTTTACAATAACTAACACTAATGTAAATTAATAAATCATGGTGAATCTAGAAAATGTCTCGGGGCTATTGTTAAAAGGAAGCTGGATGATAAGGTTTGATAAGAAAAAGGGGTGGGATTCAATAAGTTTATACTTCTGCCCATTCCATTTTGAGATATGTTAAAATGTACAGATGTAAGAATTGTTATGTTTATTATAAAATAACTGCACACCAAAACAAAACATGTTTTAGGATTTCACCCTTACACCAACTTTGATGTCTTCAGTCTGCTTTTCTTTCTTTCTTTCCCTCTTTTTTATTTTTTTCTAAACCGTTTTCAGTGTCAGTGTCAAAGTCAATCGGTACATAAGATTCAGTTAGTTATTTGATTAAACTAACATGAGTATGCAGGCTGTTAAAATAAGCACTCTATTTACACAAAATTAGATACTGAAAGCAACTGTCATTGTGGTTGATAGATGTGAGATCCCAAGTGCACAAGCTTCCAATCTGTAAATGTTTGTTTGCATATTTCCATGTATATTTGTGCTTATAGAGATGCCTGTTTCTTTCTGGAGGACCAAGCGGCAGGTGCTGCAGGATTCCCGTCAGCTGGGGATGAGGAGGAGGGGTGAAAACCACAGTGGTTTCAGGTCTTACACTGTGGACCACCAGCAGTTTTCTCTGTGGCCACAGCGTGTGCAAGCATGCTCAGTGCAGCCGGACCCATCAGAGCTGACAGGTTAATGGGCTTCAACATGATTCAGGACAAACCAGTGCTCCTCCTGGGCTAGCAGTCATAAGACTACTTTGAAGAATTACTGTAGGTACTTAATGGTCAGAAAAAGTCAGACTAAAACAGTGACACTGAATGTTCTCACTCATTATCTGTGAGAGAAAGGTCTGTGTCCTCTTTATTAGGTGTTCAAGCTTGTTGTTTTGTCGTTTTGTTTGTTGCTGTTTGAGTAGAATGTAATGAGTTAATTTCTCAATAATAATTACATATTATGTAATGAGTCAAGTATGAATTTGTTATTGTACTTTGCTTCTGCTTGTGAATTACAGGTTCTGAGTTCTTAAATATTTTAATCTGTCCAGAGTTTACCGGTATTTGGTTTATCAATCAATGAATTTCATCCAGTCTATTACTGAAAACAGTGGCTTTGGCCAATAAAATTACTACATTAAACAATTTCTTTGTTTATTTTGGAGAATTACAACTAAAGATTCTTCTGAAGTGCTGACTTGGAAAGTTAATTATCCTCAGATGAAGAGTGTTGGTTCATGAGGTAGTGAAAAAAGTGAGCTTGGTCAGAGACTGGGTTTTCTGGTTTAATGTGTGGGGTCTGAAGTGGTGAGTGAGCTGCCCAGAGAGAGCTCAGCCTCAGACTTGTTTATCCATGACTGCTGTGGACAGAGCTTGTGGTGTGCGTCTCTTCTCACGGTGCCCTGAATGGCTGCACTCAGTTTGCTCTGCCATCATCCTAGACCTGTCACTATGACTGATGGTCACTTTACAAATGGGGCATTTCCCCCACGCAGCCCAGCTGAAACAAACACCAGTACACACCAGCCATGCACCTGCTGAAATCAGGACTAAGATGATGGGAGAAAACACTTGCAAAGGATGGAGACTATAATGTAAATACTTCAGCACAACCTCACTGCTACACAGATGGTCCCCAGGATAGAAACATGCTAAAATGGTATGGCATTTTAGCTCTCTTTGTTTTGACTCATATGCTTTAAGACTCTATAGGTTGAAAGGGTAGTGAAGAGCAGGGAGGGCATTCAGCAAATTTTCAGCTCCAGGAATGCACTAGCACCTCTCATATTACATCAATTATTTGTGGTGGAAAGTCACTTTTCTAGCCACGGCTGCCGTTGGGTAGACTGATGAAAGCAAGTGGGACCTTCAACCTTTGGGTTGGTGGACAAGTGCACTAACCAGTGAGCCACTGTTGTCTGCGCAGTAAAAGTAAATGGCCTACCTGCCAGACAGTTTTTAGTTTTTCTAGAAGCAAGTACACTTGGTATGAATGAATGAGAAACTATGATCACCAAACCCAAACATCCTTTCGGGACTGAACCTCAAAATCACAATCACAGCAAGCCCAAATACATTATTAGGCCCGAGCGCCACAAGCTGGCGAGAGGCCTATTAGTCCCGTAAGGCCGTGCGAAGCACGGCTGCGAAAGTGCGCACGTAGTGCGCACGAAATCAAGCGCGAAGCGCTCGCCCACTTCCAAACACTCACTAACGCACTCCTCCACTCACGCACGCCCCGTGCATACTAATTAGTAGTAGGAAAATGGAACATTATCGTAGTAAACGGGCGAAGCCCGTGCAAAAGTGCGCACTAAACGAGCACTTTACATTGCCATATAAAGCACTCATTTGCGCTAAGTAGCTCACGAATACGTTCCCCATCTCTTGCATGTTCCGTGCATATTCCTTGAACATTATTACTGTATAGAGGGCCAAAAACACAGAGTGGGTGGAGCCCACTCAAAATTAACGAAAGTACCCGTCAGTGACCAGGGACCCACACCATGAGGTAGGAAAGCACGAGCGCTTTCCGAAAATGTATAGTTTATGATATTTGAAAAATGGGAAACATTGTTTTCGCATCGGAATATTATTCTTTCTTTCTTTCTTCTCGGGACCAACCCCCCTATTTTTCACCCAGTGAACATTGACGAAAAGTCAAAAAAATTTGCACACCTCTAAAAATCGTGCCTCTCTACATTCTGGCTATTTCCCTTTTCTAAAATTAAAAAAATTGGCGCGTCAGCGCCCCCAAATGTACCAAAAATGCATTGAGAGAAAGGAAATGACCCAAAAAAATTCTGATCGTAGAATCATGAAATTTGGCGCAGAGGTAGATGGTGACAAGAGAAGTAAAACATATTACTACGGCAACGCCGTCCGCCCAACCAAATGTCGGCCATATTGCTTTAAAAATGGCTAAGCATGACTCGGGAGTTTTTCCAAACGTCGTACTTTTACAAACTCCTCCCAGGGCGTTGGCCCTAAAAAGCTGAAATTTGGTGAAAATGCTACTGAGGAGTGGGACATCAAAAGTTATTCAAATTACATTGATACCTCTCACGGTCTCTGAGCGGCGAAGCCGCAAACTGTAGCTAGAATTTCAGAAATCTCCCAAATTTAACATTTCTGCCGTTTGCGCAGATAAAGTCCGAATTGCGTCAAATTAGAATCAGTTGTTAAACTCTTTGCCCTAAACCTACTTGAAGTGAAATAAATTAATTTGGCGCCACAGCGCCCCCTACAGATTTTATATGGAGGTTAAATGTTTAGTTTTGCGAAATTATCTGAAATTTGACACAAAACTCAATTTTAGCATCCCCATCAAAAAAGTCAATGAGACCCATGTCATAATTGTTATGGCGTTGCCGTAACGATGACCGAAACCTCCCATGTTATTCCAATGGGGAAATCACCAGAACATGTTTACACTTTATACTTTCACAAACTCCTCCCAGGCCGTCAGCCCTATCAACGTGAAATTTGGTGAGACTCATCTTCAGGGGTGGACCATCAAAAGTTATCCACATTTTTATTCAAAGAGTCACGGTGTCTGTGCGGCAAAGCTGCACATTTTGTCAAGAATTCAAAATAAAATTGCTTTTTGATGGTAAAACAAAGGGGAGAAGATGTGACAGCGTCACAGATTCAGCAGTAGGCGTAATAAAAGGACAATTGGGGCGCGTCAGCGCCCCCTCCTGATGCGGCGTGGCGGCGGTGTGGCGAGGGCCGATCATTGCCGCTTGCGGCTATATTTGAAACTATTATCGCCTGTAGGCCTTTGAAGATATTATATTCTGCAAATGCCTCTGTAGAATGTAATATGGGCAGTGTAAGATGCAGTCAGAAAGATGCCCGTAATGAAGGCATCAGTGTGACTCATTTTGCTGTTGTGGTTACAGACTCAGTGCTAAGCCGTCGCCTTCATGGGTGTGTTTGAGCGTCTGTAGGAAACCAGTCCGACTCACACTCATTTAAACAAGTGTGTAAAACACTAAACGAGAGCTGTAGCAGAAAACCACGGCAGACCACTAAGGGTGTCTGTCGCTGTCATTTTAAAACACCCTTATAACAATGTGCCGTAAAAATATTTTTTGAATTCAGTTTGTGGGCTGTGTGTTTGCTCTGGTCTGGAGACATTTGCTCACTAACTGTATGGTTGTGGGTTTGATTCATACGTCAAGTAGTGAGCACTTTTGTTTGTCGTTGAGTAGGACACATCTACATCTATGCAGTATATTCTGTGTATGCTCATTATTCATTTATAGTCTAAGATTTAAAAAAAAAAAATCATATGAACCCAATCTAACATGTTTTAAAATTGGTCCCTATTTTTAATTAAATATTGCTATCGAATGCTGTGATGTCATCTGAAACCCAGTATAGGACTTAGTCGCCTGCTTTTGGAAATCCAGGCACCTTGTGCCATGGTTTCGGCCTCCAAGACGAGACAGAATTAGTATTACCGGTATGTCAAATTATCATGAAACATTTCTTCAACTCCCAACATAATCCCTTATCCTCAGTTTGGCCCTGTCTGGTATGTAAACAGTTAGTGAGGAGGAGTCAGTGAGACTTTCCAGAGCTCAATGGGAGAGCCATGCCACCAGGGGCGTCTGACCATTGACTAATAAAGGTGTCATTAAAGCTGTTGATTTTTACAGGCAGTGGGCACTCAGGACTCAGGTAGACCTTGGCAAGTTGTTGTTAATCGTCTGGGACATATGACATCGGGTCAGGTCTTCAAGAGGCCCTGTCCGACCCTGAATCAAACTGTAATAGTGTCTGAGGGCGGCAGCCAATGCTCCTCAGCTAGTCCATAATTATACATGAGTAGGGGGGGTCTTCTTTTGGTAGATCTATAGGCTTGGCTTCCATATAATATATATTAGCACCGAAAAAGAAGCTGCATGCAGTGCCAACCTAAGGCCGCCTTGCTAATTTTTGTACACTGTAAGTGTACACTATATTTCCACTGAACTAACAATTGATTGGCCTTATATAATAATAATATTATTATTATTATTATTAGGCCCGAGCGCCACAAGCTGGCGAGAGGCCTATTAATCTCGTAAGGCCGTGCGAAGCACGGCTGCGAAAGTGCGCACGTAGTGCGCACGAAATCGAGCGCGAAGCGCTCGCCCACTTCCAAACACTCACTAACGCACTCCTTCACTCATGCACGCCCCGTGCATACTAATTAGTAGTAGGAAAATGGAACATTACCGTTTTAAACGGGCGAAGCCCGTGCAAAAGTGCGCACTAAACGAGCACTTTACATTGAGATGACGACCGCGAAGCGGTCGTCATCCCCAAATGTATAGTTTATGATATTTGAAAAATGGGAAACATTGTTTTCGCATCGGAATATTATTCTTTCTTCTTCTCGGGACCAACCCCCCTATTTTTCACCCAGTGAACATTGACGAAAAGTCACAAAAATGTTCACATCTCTAAAAATCGTGCCTCTCTACATTCTGGCTATATCCCTTTTCTAAAATAAAAAAATTGGCGCGTCAGCGCCCCCAAATGTACCAAAAATGCATTGAGAGATGGGAAATGACCCAAAAAAAATCTGATCGTAGAATCATGAAATTTGGCGCAGAGGTAGATGGTGACAAGAGAAGTAAAAAATATTATTACGGCAACGCCGTCCGCCCAACCAAATGTCGCCATATTGCTTCAAAAATGGCTAAACATGACTTCGGAGTTTTTCCAAACGTCGTACTTTTACGAACTCCTCCCAGGGCGTTGGCCCTAAAAAGCTGAAATTTGGTGAAAATGCTACTGAGGAGTGGGACATCAAAAGTTATCCAAATTACATTGATACCTCTCACGGTCTCTGTGCGGCGAAGCCGCAAACTGTAGCTAGAATTTCAGAAATCTCCCATATTTAAAATTTCTGCCGTTTGCGCAGATAAAGTCCGAATTGCGTCAAATTAGAATCAGTTGTTAAACTCTTTGCCCTAAACCTACTTGAAGTGAAATAAATTCATTTGGCGCCACAGCGCCCCCTACAGATTTTATATGGAGGTTAAATGTTTAGTTATGTTTAGCGTAACAAAAGGACAATTGGGGCGCGTAAGCGCCCCCTCCTCTTGCGGCGTGGCGGCGGTGTGGCGGCGGCGTGGCGAGGGCCGATCATTGCCGCTTGCGGCTATATTTATTATTATTATTATTATTATTATTATATAATATAGTGCTGCATACTGTACCACAAATTATTTGCTTGGAGATATGACACTTAACTTCACAGTAAGGCAGGGCAATATGAAACAAATTAAATAAAAAAGTAATATATTTTTCTCATATTGATCCATCTCAATTTTCGATTTGATTTTGTCTTTTCAAAAACAAACTGACTGACTCCAGTGCGGGTGTGGTTCGGGCCCACGTGGGTTACTTGCACATTGCCCGTTTTTAAATTTTGGTCCACTGTGGTCCGATTTTCACAAACATCATGTAGATTCACTTGTTTTCGTGCGAGAACACTTAGAAGCCGCACCAGACCGCTGCGGTCTCTGGCAAAGAGAGACTTCTTGTGGATTCTTTCTGGGGGTCCGCTGCAGTGCTTGGCGGTCAGTGTGACAGGGTGCATTGATTTTAAAGATCCTATATCATGCTATTTTTCCCGTTTCGTTGTCTACTCTCAGGGCATATTTGATAATAAAAACTGCAACACCCATAACATAATAGTTATAAAATATCACCTATATCTTGGACCCCACTCACAAACCCGGAAATGCAGACGGCTTAGTTTTAGATTTGCCCCCACCCTCGCAAAGAGCGATACGCCTCCCCCGCCCAACCCGTGATGAAGGGGGGCGTGTTACAGGTACAGAGTGCTTCCCTGAGGAACTGCGGCACTCACCTGGCTGACTCATCCTGTAAATGTATGGCTCATCCTGGTGAGTAGCCCCCGTTTGTCTGCTCATCCGAGGGGAAGGATAGAGACTATTCTCTAGCTAAAGACTGCAGGAATCAATTAAAAACACGTTGGGCACATATATGAGGTACCAATAGAACTGTAAGAAGGTTAAAAGCTCTGAAAGGTCGATTTTGCATGATATGGGCCCTTTAAGCACATTCCAAGTCTTGTGGGTCCCAAACCGCACCCAGACCGGAGTCAGTGTTCCTGTCCCTGTTAAATTGCTGTCTTAATGTTCGGTGCACATTGGACTGTAGAAGCTTTGAAACGCCACAGACTTTACAAACTTTGATCAGAACATCTGAATTCACATTTTGTGTCACTTTTAAGTAGAGACTATGAGAGCTTTGTTCACGCCATATGGAAATGAATGGCATTTTTCAATAAGGACAGAAATAATCACAGATCCGCGAATATGAGGACTCTTCATAAAATATAACGTGGGCAGTAGAGTGTTGCTCTGTGCTTCAAAAGCTCCCTATGGTTGAGGATCTTTAAGATTTTAGTCTTTTTAGATTGGCCAGGTTGATTAAGCAGAAGCAGTTTACACACGAGTGCCACGGCACATGCACTCTCACTCCTGTGTCGGCTCCTGTGTCGGCTCTGACTTGGGTCGGCCGAGGAGCTGGGAAAGGGCCTATACTACACGCTACATTCAATGTGCCCACATGAAGCCTGGGAGCGCAGTCCAGACTATAGACTGTAGGAGGGAAAGCTGCATGACAGGGCTGTGCGTTGTGTTGCGCAGTGCTTCTGACATCTCTAGCCGCCCCATGGGCCATGCCACCCTGGGCAGCTGCCCACCTTGCCAATCTTATATTCCTTGTTAAGCTTGTTTAAAATAACTGTATTACTTAGGGCCTCATAGATTATCATCCATATTTCAATACTGAGGGTGTGAGAAAGTCATCAGGCCCAGCAGAACATCAAGAGGACCTGCTCATGATTTGAACATGAACCTCAAGTTTCAGTTTTATGTAAAAGCATCAACATCACAATTGACAAATATAAATGTTAATATTTATCCATAAAGAGTCGTCACCAATGACATCAGCTGAGTCTGGTGGCACAAGCCGGCTCTGGCACAAATGTGAGGAAAGTGGATGAGGAACATGTGACTGCCAAAATCCTGTGGTTTAACAGGACAGAATTTCTGGTTTATAGACCACTTTCTAAGACATATTAACAAAGTGCTGTTTAAACTACTGCACAGTAGTGGTCCAGGCTGCAGCACATATGCACATGTGCTGGTCTCAGCGGTGCAAGATCAATTCCCTGTGATAATATGTAGTCTAGGGGCTGGAGAATTTCTTTTTTATTGTTCCCACCCTCTCTAGACGGGTGAAGAGCTCTACTGTAAAGTTTAAGCAACTGAAACGGATGTGTATTGCAAAAAAACAAAACAAAAACAAAAGCTCTCAATTTAGCAGTCAATCAACATACTTGCAGTTATTACTCTGACTTGAAAAAATCCCTCCCTGAGCTTCAAAACTTATGCTCCATAAAATGTTCCATGAAATATTAATACAAATAAATTTGATTCTCTCCCTTCACATAATATTTTAGCACATTTTGTTTTAAAGACTGACCGTTCATAAACAGTGTGTTTTAGCTCCAATGCTTTTTATTAGACAGGGGAGAGAATGAAAATACAAAAAGGATTATTACATTTCTATTAGGATTTGATTGTCTGAAGTTGTAAATTAGTTGTTTTCTTGTGTGGATAATGAATAGAATTAGTTTGAGCATAAAAAGGACACAGTGTTAAAAACAGAGCTCATTAAAGTTGCTATGTCCACACCTCTGAATAACACTGGCTGACAGAAGATAATAAGCAGTAGTGGATTTCATTTTAATAATGTGGCCTCCCCTCGCCTTCTTTTTCCACTGAGCCACAAATCTGTTCTATGCAAGTCCAGGCACATGGCTCTTAGTTGTAAATGTCAGACAGCTCTTAACTTTAGAAGGGGAAACACTTTCTGTGTCCAGAAGCGATTAATGAAGCCCTTATTGTTAGGGCCAACCACAAATGTAGGAAAAGGGGTATATATTTCAGTTTGAAGCTCTTTACCTCACCTTTGTCAGGTTAATTTACCAAACAAAAAACTGCAAGGTACTATTCAAAATAAAGTGTGTACAAGTAACAGAACCATATTTAGCAGAATTTTCAAATTGACATAATCATTGTTCATCAAAATATGCCACATTAAGCATAATGGCTTTTTCTTTTAACCATGTCTCCGTGGGGTATTTTAATTTGAAACTTTCAAAGGCGAATGGTGTTCAGCCGACTTGTGTTCAGTCTTCACTGTTTTGTTTATTACTTTTTATTGCCCTGTTATCATAAAATTAAAATTAGGGTAAAGAAAATGTTTTGCAAACGCAGCCCTACCTTTACAGACTCCGACAGTGTCTATATTTACCCAGACTGCACCAAACATCTGGATGTGGGACAGAGTGGGGCTTGCTTGTAAATGTACTACAGTAGGCGCTACTGTACAGGCTGCTCCAATATGAGCTGTTGCCATGTACTGAGGTTTGGATCAAATTACCCAACCGCACAGTAAAAAGAAAAAAGGAGTTGTCGTCTCCCAAAGGCAGTGGTCTGGTGGCGACGATGTTGGGATTGAGGGTACGGATGGTTCATTTGTGAGTGGCTTCAGCATCAACAACACACAAATGAAGCGCCCCATAGCTCAGCAGCCGTCAGGCCACAGGACTGTGGTGTTAATGTCTGCGCCCTGGAAGACATTAGTCACTTGAGCCTCATTACATAACTCCACTCAAGATCTCAAGAAATGTCTTTACTGCACTGACTGTCTCCTAGATGAAATGTAATAAAGAAGTCAAAGCATTCTCTTTAGATGCTGATGACAATTTGCATTATCTGGTACAAACTATACAAAAATTTATGAAGAATATCATCTGAGCCCATGAGAAATTAAGTTGTTTTACACATATGCCTGAAAGAGTATTGCTATCGGTCCATAACAATAGATTCTGTATGTTTTGGTTGCTTTGTTCTTTATCTAAGAAACTTAAATTAGACTCTTAAGTGTTTTTATCACTTCAGGGTTGAATTGGCTTGACTATCACTTGTTTGACCTTTTATTAGTTGTTAGTTTTCAAACATTTGTACAATTACTAGAAGTTCTTATGAAAAAGCTTCTGCGTCTGTGTTCTGTGTCCATTGAGGATATAGACTCATGTCTGGTGCACAACGACTAAAGCACTTTGCCACTTCATCAACATTATTTCATTAGACTAATACTGAAAACTTGTGAAGTGGGTTTTAGTTTAAATAACCACATATAAAGTATACTGTATTACTATGTCAGTGGGAAATGAGACGAGTGTGTGGTATTTTTCTTTGAACATTTAAGAGGCTTCTCTTACTTATAAAATAAAAATTAAACTTCAATTTGGTTGTAGTTTTTTCGGATGTTAACATCTACATAAAACATCAACATACATAAAACTTACAATTGGATGAGGTTTATGTCAGTGGAAATGAAAATGGTGTCTTGGAACTTTCTTGAGCTGAGTAGACCTTTGTGAACAATTGGCATGATTTTCCTGATAGTTTCACCATCTGTGAGGCAGTAATCTACTCCACTTGATTCTTCAACAAAGTCTGAGTAGAAAAATAATACTGTACTTTGTTTAACTCCACATGACAGCTTTAAAGTTTCAGCTCCTTTAACCTAATCTCGCTTGTTCGTACCAATTCACTTGAAAAGAGACAAAAATGCAATTTGGCTAGGGCTGTTCACATGCCTTTTCCCCCTATTTTTGAGGTATCTATGGAAACTGAGCCATGTTGATGGGGCGTGTTGACAGGCAGACGCTGGCACCAAACACAGAGAAATCCCCGTTGCTCCTCTTGAGGGCAATGCATGCAGGGAAAATCCTGTAAAAAGTTATTTACAGCAGAGAAAAGTGAATTTTTTAAATGTAGTATGTCGTAATATTCATTGCTTACCTCATAAAAAGATCTAAATCTTAAAGATTCAATAAGGTTGACAAGTGAAAAAAAATCATATTTCATAGAAAAGGTTTTAGTTTGAAACTGGGCACAATCATTGCTCAGATGTGATTTGTCTCGTTTTTTCTATAAGTTTTCTTTTGGATTCAAGTGCATCTAAAACATATATTATTGACTTTGACAAGTCTCACAGTATTTCAGCCTTGTCATGATGTTGCTCAGAAAACTTTCAACTGCTATAACAATATCCTGAATCACGTACAGAGAGTTTGCATAAAGGCTCTTGCCTTCTGCAGTTACAGTCACCTATCAAATATCCATCCATCCATTTTCTACCGCTTGTTCCCTTTCGGGGTCGCGGGTGACTGGAGCCTATCCCAGTGACTTCGGGCCTTAGGCGGGGTACACCCTGGACAGTGGCCAACTTGTCGCAGGGTCAACACAGAGACATAGACATTACAGACAGTTCACGCTCACATTCATTCACTAGGGCCAATATAGAGTTACCAATTTTTACCTAACACATGCATGTCTTTGGACGGTGGGAGGAAGCCGGAGAACCCGGAGAGAACCCACGGTAACACGGGGAGAACATGCAAACTCCACCCAGAGAGATCATGTGATGTTGGTCTGGTCCGCCTTTGCCACCGTGCACCCCCTATCAAATATATTAATCCTAATTTATCCAATTTTATAATACATCTATGTTGGACCTAGGAGAGAATATCAGCAATTCTCTTCCCAAACAGAAAACATTTCATGCCGCTCCAACCGTTTTCCACTTCTAATACCTGAGACATCACAATATAATGACAAGTTCAAATCTAAAAACACCAAATTTAAATGAGGATTACTATATATGTGTTCTAAGATTATACATAGATGATAAGAAACTATATATTTAAAGTCATTTTCAATGTATGCCTTTTTCCTGGTGGGCATTTTGACTATGTGATACTCATTGATGTCAATATTTTGGTCTTTATTTTGTCAATATTTTTGCATCAATCATGCAAGAAGATTTCCTTGAATCTCAGAAAAAATCTGAAAAATTCCTTGAATCTCACAAAACATGATACGTTAATGTGGTTGAAACTATATACAGATGGAAGAGTTAAAATATTTGTGGAGAAAGAAGTGCGGGCATTTGAGGTTTTGAGGTCTCAAGTTAAAATACTTGACACTGAAAGTACCTACACATGTTAAGCTGTGGTCACTGGCCCACCTTGTCCTTACATGACATTGCTGCGTTGCACGTATAAAGTTGCTAATTATGTTACCAATTCTGCCAAGTTGATGACGTGCACAGGGGCAGCAGCTCTGAGCGCTCCAATGAGGAGGGTGTCCATTATATTCCTTGTCCTGACGGTGTCGGAAGATTTGTCCTGGAGCCAAAACATCACCGCCGCTGAGGGAAAAGCACAGCAGCTGCTCTTCAACCTGAGGACATGAGAAGAGTCAAACTCCCCCAGAGGCTCATGTCAAACTTCTAGAACTCTGCCATTCAGAGTTTGCTGACCTATGGTCTGCCTGTGTGGTTCTCCAGTTGCACTAAAGGAAGAGAAGCAGGAAATCCAGAGAGTGGTGAATTTAGCTGGAAAAATCAGTCCAACCTCCCAGAGAGTTCCACCTTGTGCACTTCCTGCTGCCTACTCTGGATTCACATCATCAGAGTCTGCTCTCATCCAGCGAACCCCCTGTTCCACCTGCTGCTCTCTGGTCAGAGGTACAGGTCCCTTCCCATCAAAACCACCAGAAGGACTGATCCACTGACCGCCTTCACCCACAGTCCATCAGACTCCTGAATGAGCTCTGTTCAGTACAGATACATGTTTAAACTTACTTTTAGAGTAAATAGTAAATATAGGGGATTCTTTACTGGTACTGGAATGTTATTTATGTCCTCCCACTTATGAGAGAGTCTGACATTCGAAGTTGATATCGATCAAAGAATTGGATCCATATTTCAAACATGGCGGACTGCATGTGAGTGTGGGTATGTTTATTGGAGTTTATTAGTGTTATGTGGGGCTCCATCCTGTATTAGGCATTTAACAATTCTATAATCAAATATCTAAATTAATTAATTTCTTGAAAAGATATTTTGTTTGTTAATCTGAAGGTTTGTGAAAATGTACCCATGACATTGACCCCTTTTCTGGAAATGACACTTTACCAAATGTGGTTTATGAAGATGTATTAACCAAATAATTAAATGGATAAACATGAATATGGAACTATCTAGTTGTGTTTGAGTTAATTCTAAGATGATATTATCAGCCAGGCTGTGACATTTATACGACCAGAACCAGAAGCTATGATCCTGAGGAGATGGGCCTGTATGTGTCCAAGAGCCTGCGTGTCCGTGTCACCTCCAGGGTTCACTCAGGGGTCAGGCTGCAGCTTAGTCCACACGCTGGGCAGGGCATGGCTGCACTGGAGCTCCAGGCTCTCACAGTGTCAGGCCAAAGATGCATTGGATCCAAGTTTTGTTGTAGACTTGAAAGTTGCAAAAAGGTCCTTTGCTTGAGTTTGAATTATGCAGTTTTAATTGCACGTCAAAAAACGGTCCAAAAAAGTTAGCTTCCGTGCTAGGCCAGAGATGAGATGAGATGAGATGACCCCTCATCTCCCGAGACCCAATCTCATGGAACCCCTCTGATGGAACTGAGTTGTCTTCTCTTTTTCTCACACATAGACCCCTGGGGGGTTGGGTTTTGGTGCCATTGTTCAATCAGCATGCATGCTGAGTCAGAGTTGAGCAGAAAAAAGATCCGGAATTATGCAGCCATTGTTTAGCATTAACATTAGGCCACATAGTTACAAAGGTAAATTATTGACAAGACTGTTATAAACTGTTAACTGTTGAAAATGATGAAAATGCAGAATGCAATAACATTATGTGCAGTAAATATATCTTGTGGACAAAGTCTTCAAATGATTGTTTACTAAAACCACATCGTCTTTTTAACATTTTAGCTTTTGTCTTTGGAGAGAAAATGGCTCTGTGAGTTCATTTCAATCCAAAAGCAGTCGTTCAAAGTTTCTGGTCCTGCATAGATGCCATAAATCTCCAGTATCATGGTACAACCTTACTCCCGCATTACTGTCACCATGGCAACATCCAGCGGTCATCTGCAGGTCCCTACATACAATTATTTTATATAACTATTAAAGAGTATATATGTATATTTATATCCTTTATATATGTATATATATATATACTTTTCAAAAATGTAGTGGTGTTAAATGCTTTCAAATGTTATAAATTGGTACTAAACCTAAGTATGCCCTTTAAAATGTACTTAAAGGCGGTATGGACGATTTTTCGGCGATTTGAGAACGCAGGCGGAAGTGCGCATGCGCACTCCCCCGTGCGGACTGATACAACACACACGTGCGTTTGTTTATTAGCGCAACGGAGCGCATCGCATCTCTCGTCTCCCGTAGATTTCTGTCCACTTCTGCGTCAGCTCGAACTGTCTTTCATCCGTCTTCATTTTGCCCCGTACACTGAGGGAACTATATTATGATAGATCCATGCACTTAGGCACGCGGAAACGTGGGGACGAGCCTGACGCGGCTTCAGGTGAGCGGCAGGTGCGTTTTATGATTGATACGTGGCAGGACAAATGATTTATCCACGCCACGAGGAAATATGATAAAAAATTTGCTGAAAAACGAACTAAAAGTTTTTCCTTAAGTACAGTACTTTTAATTTTGTGACTTTCCACCACTGCATACAAAATACCATGTGCCTTACATAAGTGCATATGTTTATATTTGGTGGATCTGCACTTTATGAACGGCGATGATACTTGCATCATAGCTATGTCAATTTATGGATGCCCTGTTTTATTCTTGAATCTTTTATAAAACAGTTCAATTTGTGGACATAACTAATTAACTTATTGAATGTTTAAAACAAAAAGTTGTATTATCCCTTGTTTAATGGTTATGCAGCTGGAGCCAATTAATCCAATGCTAGACTTGTTTTTCTTTTACTTGTAGTGCAGCTCTCTGAATACAGAACATCTACTGATACCCAGAGGCTTGTTTTTACAGTGTTCAGAGAAGAGTATATAGTTGATGTATTTATTTTGGTTGTATATTACATTTTATAAGGATATGTCTGCTTCTTTTCAGAGGGAAGATGCTTCCGCAGGCTGTAACAGATGTGAGCATGGGTGGAGTATTGATTGCTACTTCCATATGTTGTGTGTTTCTTCACGATTGTACTATTTTCCCTCCTTCATTCTATTGTGAATTACTTTCTTTGTTGTGCTTTTTTCTGTCCATGTGCAGGCTATTTCCATGAGTCACACAAAGTGCTCAATGCTGCAAACCAAGCTCAAGTATTATTACAGACAGACTCTGTTTATGCATTTCCATCAATAAATGGCCCATTGTCTCCTTGCTGGATTTAGTGTGTAGCGACTCTGGAGGGTTTTAATTTGTCTTTGTGAAGAAACTTAACAACATGTTGCATGGCAGCAGGAGAAGATAAGATAATAATTGCCCATATGAGATGAGGAGTGAGTGATATGTGTGAGTATGTTTGATATACTCAAATTATGAGTTTGCATTCTTGGCAGTGTTTCAAACGACCATCTGCCTTTAGCATGCCAATCATTTTGTTGTAATTAATTACACTGTCCCAGAATGCCAACCTCAAGGTAGTGGGTAGTTGAGTAGGCACCACTTCACCACCAGAACTGGCATCACAAAGACCTAAAAAAGGACCCTAAAAATAAACATGGGGTTTTGGAGTGTGGCTTAATGACGACATCTAAAATGTGTTAACAGCTTTACCGAGGCAAACCAAAAGACACAGCTCAGCTGCCTTAAAACAATTTGGGATGACAAATGACATAGGCGTTATATTTTCAAACACTTTTCTGACGCACAGGATTTAATACCATACACATTTTTAAGGACGCCTCCCCGTTGTCCCAAAACTTTTGACAAGTAACAGTGATCAAAGAAAGTTTTTTGTGAATGAAAGCTCAAATAGGTAAGGCCCATCATTTCCTCTGTAGTGTGGACCAGTGCCATGTAATGTTGGACTATTGGTCTGCTTCTTGACTTTGGTTCCCACCGATGGTCAAATGGGAATTACTGTAATTATTTATAAGGTGCATGAAAAAGAATGTAAACTACAAATGCAGCACTCTTGTTCTTGTTCTCTGTGAGGAAATGTGGGTCATTTTACCTCCTTGTTGGTGTGATTGGATCAAGCCCTGGGCTTGGCTCTGTTGTGGTTTGGGCCCCTTCAAAGCATGGTTGTTGGCGGAGTGCCGAGGAATGCCCATTACCTTGCGGTTGCCTGAGTCTGAAGTGCAGTGGAAGTGGCTCCTGCAGCGCAGCCACTGCATGAGGCTGTTGAGGGCTGAGTTTGTCCGGTCTGCCTTTTGGTGACGACAAGGAGGTGAACATGATGATGTTTCCTGTGTGGGCCTGAGGAACTTCCAGACAAGACATGTGATGTATTACAATCTTTTTTGATGGGGTCTTATAAAAGAACCTTTTCTCCTGGACTAAATGTGTAAGAAATGTAAAATATAGTTCATGTGGGTTGTTTTTGTCCAGGCTGTAATACTTCGTTTGATGTTGAGTCTGACACAAGGTGATGCAACTGTGAAAAGAGATGGGTGTGTCCAACAGGAGTTGACGCAGTTTACTCGGAAATTTCCCAAAGCTTGGAGACGACGGGCAGGGCTTTGGCTGCAGCCACCACCGAGTGGATCCTACTTTTTGTGGTCAACAAGATTTATTAGCCTTGACTTTGTGTTGATACCATTTGCTTTTCTTGTAGCGACTACTTACATTTCATGTCTTGTTAAAATTACTCCTATAATTAATCATTACATGACTTTGAATAAGTATTTACTGCTACACATTTATGTTACTTCAGGGTGTCATAAATGTTGATTCTAAAATTTAATGTATAAAATATATTTTTGTAGTCCTTCCACCATACATCAAAGAAACCTCAAAGGATGCAAAAGTCGTAAAAGATGAATATGCCTCATTGCACATGCTTTAACTATGTGTAAAGAGTACTTGCTGAGTAAGTTATTGATGTTTGTGGGGCAAAGCTCCATTCCATGAAACTCATACATTGTATCATACGTTTGTCTTTGGCTCTATCATCTCATTGTCATGTCACCAGAACTTTATCATCCAGAGACTGGACAAGATTCTGCTTACTCGAAGAGACAGGGCTAGAAACATCACAAACAGATTTGGCTTGAGTAGAACTAACTACAGCCACGTTTTTATACTTTTATATATACATCTTTTATACATTGTATAACAGAAAACTGTTGGCAACTGCAGTCAAAAGTCTAGACCCACAATATATGATGTAAGATGTATGAATGAGCCTGAATGCCAAGGAACATTTGAAGACATACAACATTGTGTTGTATTAATTGTATTAATTTTGACTTCGATAATAATAATTTTGACTTCGACATTTTGCCCAACACAAAAGAAAACGATAATTCTACCACTGGAAAGCGTGAGTCAAATGTGATATTTATAAAGTGCATAATTCTATTTTTTTTTAAATTAGGGCTAGTAATGTAGTATAAAATAACATAAAACAACAGTTACTCATACATAAAATGATGTGTCAATTAACTGAGGATTTCCCTTTTCCTTCACTGACGCACAGACTGCAGTGCTGTTGATTACTAAGCAGCTGATTAGGCGACCACCAGGTGCATGTGAACAAACGTAAATGTGTCCTACAGACCTGACAGAACTCATAGAGGACACATTATTATAATTATTGACGTCTGAGATACAGCTCACTCAAACAAATAAATCAAATTAAGTGACACATTTCATTAATTGGATGATGTTTAATGTACGGGTGACTTCTGAATGACCTTGTTGAAATTTTTGCCTCTGTATTCAGACTCAGATCAGTATTTTACACCTATAACAACATATCTCAAATATAAAGCAGCCATTTGATTTTAAACCAACTATACATTCACATACATACATACCAAAATCTGGAATGTCTTTGTTCCGACAAAATCTTCATATGTACAAGAATTTGAACATCAATGTGTCTTGTGCCTCAGCTTCAGACTATTTCTCTCATTTTTATGTCCACTAAAACACTATATATTTTCCTTCCAACTACAGGAACTTCATTTTGTAATGGTTTTACGATGTTTTTGTTACTTCTACACAGTTACTCTTACAGCTACTCTTACTAGTTTTATTCGTTTCCCCAAATACTTTTTTGCACCACCACTTAGTACTTTTACTCATACCCATCCAAGGATGGGTCAAATGCAGAGAATTTCATGAGGGATTAATAAAGTACACCTTAATCTTAAATTTAGTAATTTTTTTGGCCACTCTACATTCATCAAACTCAAAAGACGCTTCACATAGAGCAAATAACAAAAACAGTAATAGTTGTTCTTCAAAGTATCTGTTTTAGAAGTAAAGAAAATTAAAGCCGCAAGCGGCATCCAACGGCCCTCGCGGGCCGCCGGCCTTCCGACTCTGCACTCTCCATTTTACAGAGATGGCGCTAACGCACCGTCATTGTCTAAGAACTAAGACAGCGACACATTGTACATGTACAATGCTGTGCTTAACCAATGCAAATGAACACAAATGTCGGTCGAGACCGTGACACTTGGAATAAAAATATGGATAACTTTTGATGCCCCGTTTGTGTAGATGATTTCCCCAAATATGAACTTGATCGAGCTATCGCCCTGGGAGGAGTTCGTTAAAGTGTGAAGCGTAAAAATGTGGTCATTTTAGAGATTTCGCTGTTTTCCCATTTCTGACATATATTTGCGGGTCCGCCACACAGAGACCGTAGCACTTAGAATCAAAATATGGATAACTTTTGATGCCACGCTTGTGTAGATGATTTTCCCCAAATATGAGTTTGATCGGCCAATCGCCCTAGGAGGAGTTTGTTAAAGTGTGAAGCGTAAAAATGTGGTGATTTGAGCGATTTTGCGATTTTCCCATAAAGATAACATGGGATGTTTCTGTCATCGCTACGGTTACGCCGTACAAAATATGACTCTGGCTCTCATACTTGTATGATCAGGATGGCAAATTAGAATTTTGTGCAAAATATCATGTCATTTAGGCCAAATAGTCAGAATTCTGGGAAACGTTTGCGGCTCCGTCGCACAGAGACCGTAAAAGTTATCCTTAAAATTTGGATAACTTTAGATGCCCCACTTGTCTAGAGGACGTACACCGATTTTGAGGTTGGTGGGCAAAACGCACTAGGAGGAGTTCGTTAAAGTGTAAAACATAAAAATGTGGATATTTGAGAGATTTTGCGGTTTTCCCATAGGGATAACATGGGAGGTTTCTGTCATCGCTACGACTACGCCGTAAAAATTAAGGCATTTGTCTCATTGGCTTTTTTGATCGGGATGGCCAAATAGAATTTTGGGTAAAGTTTAGAACATTTTGGTAAAACTAATTTTTGACCTTCAATGTTAATTTAAAGGTCACTCTGTAGGGGGCGCTATCGCGGCCATTTCAATTTTGTCAGCCTAAACTGGTCCAAACTAGAAAGTTTAACAACTGATTCAAATTTGGTCCTAATCGGACTGGTTTTGATCAAATGGGAGCAATTTTTAGATCTGCAATATTCCAAAATAAGTTGTCCAACTTTGCGGCTGCGCTGCACACAGACCGTAAAAGGTATCTCCAAAAATTGGATAACTTTAGATGCCCCACTTGTCCAGAGGACGTACGCCGATTTTGAAGTCGGTGGGCAAAACGCCCTAGGAGGAGTTCGTCAAAGTTTGACGTGAACAAAATGGCTAACACAGCGTGTTTTCATTTTCAAAGGAAGATGGCAGCCATAGGGTAAGTCTGGGGGCGTGGCTACAGTGATTTTTTTTTTGTCCTCAAGAGAGGAATGCGTGTCCCGAATTTCGTAGCTCTACGACAAAGTTGACCTCGGGGCGTCTCCCATAGGCGCAATGTATTTTGACTTTTGTCGGTGGCGCTGTCGCGCCATTTTTTAACGAAAAAAAAATGGCCCAGAAAAAATCTAATTTTTCGCCGATTCTGAATTTTGGGCAAAGTTTGGTGAGTTTTTGAGCATGTTCAGGGGGTCAAATTAGAGCTCAAAAAGCAGAAGAACAAGAAAAATAATAAAAAATATAGCCGCAAGCGGCAATGATCGGCCCTCGCCACGCCGCCGCCACGCCGCAAGAGGAGGGGGCGCTAACGCGCCCCAATTGTCCTTTTATTACGCCTACTGCTGAATCTGTGAAGCTGTCACATCTTCTCACTTTGTTTTACCATCAAAAAGCAATTTTATTTTGAATTCTTGGCAAAATGTGCGGCTTTGCCGCACAGACACCGTGACTCTTTGAATAAAAATGTGGATAACTTTTGATGGTCCACCCCTGAAGATGAGCCTCACCAAATTTCAGGTTAATAGGGCTAAAGCCCTGGGAGGAGTTTGTGAAAGTCTAAAGTGTAAACATGTTCTGGCGATTTCCCCATTGGAATAACAAGGGAGGTTTTGGTCATTGCTACGGCAACGCCATAACAATTATGACATGGGTCTCATTGACTTTTTTGATGGGGAGGCCAAAATTGAGTTGTGTGTCAAATTTCATAAAATTTCGCAAAACTAAACATTTAACCTCCATATAAAATCTGTAGGGGGCGCTGTGGCTCCAAATTAATTTATTTCACTTCAAGTAGGTTTAGGGCAAAGAGTTTAACAACTGATTCTAATTTGACGCAATTCGGACTTTATCTGCGCAAACGGCAGAAATTTTAAATATGGGAGATTTCTGAAATTCTAGCTACAGTTTGCGGCTTCGCCGCACAGAGACCTTGAGAGGTATCAATGTAATTTGGATAACTTTTGATGTCCCACTCCTCAGTAGCATTTTCACCAAATTTCAGCTTTTTAGGGCCAACGCCCTGGGAGGAGTTCGTAAAAGTACGACGTTTGGAAAAACTCCGAAGTCATGTTTAGCCATTTTTGAAGCAATATGGCCGACATTTGGTTGGGCGGACGGCGTTGCCGTAATAATATTTTTTACTTCTCTTGTCACCATCTACCTCTGCGCCAAATTTCATGATTCTACGATCAGATTTTTTTTGGGTCATTTCCCATCTCTCAATGCATTTTTGGTACATTTGGGGGCGCTGACGCGCCAATTTTTTTTTTTATTTTAGAAAAGGGAAATAGCCAGAATGTAGAGAGGCACGATTTTTAGAGGTGTGCAAATTTTTGTGACTTTTCGTCAATGTTCACTGGGTGAAAAATAGGGGGGTTGGTCCCGAGAAGAAGAAAGAAAGAAAGAATAATATTCCGATACGAAAACAATGTTTCCCATTTTCCAAATATCATAAACTATACATTTTCGGAAAGCGCTCGCGCTTTCCTACCTCATGGTGTGGGTCCCTGGTCACTGACGGGTACTTTCGTTAATTTTGAGTGGGCTCCGCCCACTTTGTGTTTTTGGCCCTCTATACAGTAATAATGTTCATTTTTTGCATTACATGCTTATATGCACGGAACATGCAAGATATGGGGAACGTATTCGTGAGGTACTTAGCGCAAATGAGTGCTTTATATGGGGATGACGACCAAATGTAAAGTGCTCGTTTAGTGCGCACTTTTGCACGGGCTTCACCCGTTTACAACGGTAATGTTCCATTTTCCTACTACTAATTAGTATGCACGGGGCGTGCATGAGTGAAGGAGTGCGTTAGTGAGTGTTTGGAAGTGGGCAAGCGCTCGATTTCGTGCGCACTACGTGCGCACTTTCGCAGCCGTGCTTCGCACGGCCTTACGAGATTAATAGGCCTCTCGCCAGCTTGTGGCGCTCGGGCCTAATAATATTTTTAGCAAAAACAATATAGTCGTTTCCACTATAACAACAAATTATACATCGTTGGAAAGCTCTAAGCCTTCCCCATGCCGCTATGGGGTGGAATCATCATTACGAGCGCTTACGCGCTCGTCATTCCCTTTCCCGTCGGGATGCCCCTCCCACTCCCCATAGACTTCCATGGCGCATGCCTGCGGCATGGGCCATGCTTGGACTCATGCATGGACTCTCGCGTACAGGACGATGCCAGGAAGGTTTTTGGAGGAATGCAGCGCTTCGCGCTGTTGTTGTCAACAATGAGTGAATGGGCTACGCCCATTCACTCATTGTTCACTATTTCTGTCATAGCAGGAGTAAGTATGCATGATCCATGCCTACGGCATGGGCTAGTTCACTGTACTTGCCAGGGGCGACGGGGCATCAAACATGCGGGCTGCGCCTTCGGCAGCGTTGCGGGAGCAATAGGCCCTTCGCCCTACTGAGGCTCAGGTCTAATGAGAAAGAAGGAGAGGTGTGACTGTTCAATCTTTTTTGTGCATCACTGAGCGCTTTGAATAGTTTTTCCTTCATTAAACACATATTGGACCTGACCCTCACTATCCTAAGAAATGTTTGCATCAAATGGTTTGGCAGAAACTCCCATTACATGTTCATCTAATGTCTCCAGCTTTCCAATGTAAAAATCTGAATACACTGCTGAAAGTTAGATGAGGATAAATATTTCCTAATAACCAAGCAGAATTTCCTGTTGTGTTAAATATAGTACATTTGTCAATGCCAATCTTGTAGTAAAAAATGTTAGTCATTTTAGACTGAAGGGGCGTGTGTCACACTTCCCATAACCTCATGTGATGTCACAGGCTGACCAGACAAGACCTTCTGATTCAGCTCACAGTCATTTATATACATTTACATTTTATAAGCATTAGTGTTATGTTATGGTGATGGTCATTTTGTAGACCTGCCGCTAGGGCCTAGCAGCAGGTCTAGGCAATCGTACCGCTTTTTCTCTATAAAAGTCATCCAAGAGTTGAAGTTGATGTTCAACCCTTGTATCCAGAACTGTCCAAAGTAAAAAATTGATACTGCTCAGTCATGTACTCCAAAATAGCAAAGGTAAACTATAGTTCTTAAATATTATAATAGTAATTTCAATTCACTTGTTATAAGACATAAAACAACATTCTACTGAAGTACCTGGAGGCATGTTGTGCCGCATCAAAGCCGGCCCTTTACTGCCAACACAGTCATTAACTGTATGTCCTGAGGCTCTCCTGCATAGACAACCCTCAATACCAACACATCCAAATATTTACAAGAGGAAACTGCTGAGTTTTGTGTGGTCTAGACACAATACAATACCTGCATGCCACGTTCACCAATCAGGGCTCGTGAATGCACTGCGTAATGTGTGTTTTGGGTGTCTGAAGATGTCTGACAGGGACACCACAGTATATATAGTTACCTGTGGTGTCCCTGTATGTATATGTATGAATGTATATATATATATATATATATATATATAAAAATATATATAAAAAAAAAAAATATATATATATATATATATATATATATATATATATATATATATATAATAAGGAAGGACAGTTAAACATTTGTAATACCAGGATATTTAGCTGCACAATGACACTCTCAATATAATAGTGTTGTTGTTTCTCCTCAGACATACCATGTTTCGACGGGAAACCGTCGAACACACGATGGCTGGTGTGACGTGTCTTAAGATCTTCTTAGGTGTGGTCTTAAGACACATCACACTACTACAGCTTGTGATGCTTCTGACAAAGACAGAAGTTACTGTCAAAACATGTTAAGGTAATTACTTACTTATTGTTGCCCCAGGGCAGCTATGGCTTCAACTGTAGCTTACCACCACTGAGTGGGCTGTAAATGAGTAATGCACTTAATGCTTTGGATGTTATGAAAGGCGCTATATAAATCCATTTTGATGTATGATTAATAAATTAATTAATTAATTAATTGTGATCCAGAAGAAACAACAACACTTTTCTACTAAAGAAGACAAGATGAATATTCTTAATCCTAGTGCCTGCTGTAGCATCAAATCTTAACAGAAAAAAGCTGACGGACCAACTTGGAAGACATTGCAAATAAACTTAGTGCATTTTGGGGGGAAAGAAAGAAGCTCACGATGAAATAAGGTGTTTTTGATGGCGTTGTCAAGTGTTTTTGGTCATTATAAATTAAACGTAACACCAATAATCTAAATCTTGCTTGCCCAGTTTTGTATTTACCATTTCTTGTTTTTCACTTTTTCCACAACAGAAGCTTTGTGCATAATCCCTCTGCTAATGTAATGATGAATAGCCTTCAGTGGAGGAGGCCAGACATATCATATTTTCCCTCTGCTCCTGGACGTGACGGAGCAGGTTTGTGAGTCGGGGCTCGTCCAGAGGAGCAGGTCAGGTGTCTGCAGATGGACGCTTTGCTCAACAGCGCCAGGGACCGGTGTTTCTGTTACCTTTCTGCTCCTAATGAAATCAGACAGACATTTCTGTGATGTCATAGTTTAAGTAAGCCTTCTATTTCTACTCTTTCAGAATAATTAGTGATTCAAAGTCAAATTGGATGTATCAATTAACTAGTCACATGTTCGTTCAAGGATGTTCAAAAGCCTTGGACTGGTGGTCAATGGGCATTGAGCATAAACACCACACCTTTAATGAGGCTTGTGGCATTAAGGTTAGGTACGTATCACAATGCAAAGTTTGTTATTGAAGTTTTTGTGGTAGAATATTTTAGATTTGCAGTAAAAAGAATTGCCTATTTAATTTGGACTAGGCTACAGTTTGGACACAGCTGCCTTTGTGTTAAGTATTTGTACCGTTAATAGTTAGTGATGCCCTTTTTTGAATGAAAGTAAGAAAAACCTTTTGGACAGTTAAGGCATGCAACAGTGATGCTAACACTGGAGGGCTAAAAGAGATGTGAGGAAATGTGTCGCTGTTGTGAGCAAGAGTCAGTAGATAATGCTGGATCATGGGACTGTAGATGTGTACTAGCTTTTTAGTTATAACTTGGTGAAGAACATAACTAAAATAAACAACATTACCAATAATATCAAATACCAATTATCTTAAATCTCAATTATAGATATATTTTTTATTAATTAGATAATTTGGTTTTAGTTGTGGCACAAAGTGGCAACTGCACTTATTATTTCCACATCAGCAGTGAACCAAACTTTCCAGAGAATTATGCAATTCTGTATGAACAGCCAAATTCAGTGTGTGACTGACTCACCTTTGTGCACTGCCCCCTCATGGACAAATGCACAAAGTACACACTCCTGCACTAGGAGTGTGGAGACATTTGACCCATTGATGTCACTGGTCAGATGCATGAATGGCTGCCAGAGATAGATTACCACCACCAAATATTCAGAGATGGGTGTTAGATTTACTCAAGGGCAGTTACACATTTGTAAATGTGGATAAGCACCAGGTGTTGTAACTGTGAAACATGAATATAATATTTTTTTTTAATACGGTATGTCAATATGACAGCGGAGAGACGATTCATTTGCAAAAATAACTTTGTTATGAAATGATATGTACTTCTCTGAGTAATTTTCAGTCACTATACTTAAACTATGACTAATAAGTTTAGTACTAGTAGAGTAAAAGTTTTTGTAGCTCTTCCTACAGTGAGTACGTCTACAGTACTGACAAGAGCATGATGTTGACGATATGAAATGGTTTGTTTGTGGGGTTTCTGCTATCGCTGCTCTCTGTTACAACCCTGAACATGTTGGCTTCATGTAAACAGTCAGTCTTATTACAGATTAAATCATGGGCAGGAATCGTGAGTAAAATGATATGTTTAAGATTAATTTAAGACTTGGTGTGTGTGATTGCATTGTAGTGACTGACATGATTAAACTTAAATTAATTGACAAGAGAGTATTTTTGGCAGTACAAATTGGGAGTTCTTGGTAAACTGATGCTCAATAGACCCTGCAAAGTCCCGGGCCCACCCTCAGAAGTGCAGGCCCCTAGAGTATATGGACATGGTAGTTTCACTGGGAAAAAAATAAATAAATTACATATTGATTACTAACTATTAATATTCGGCTTCCAGTTTTAGCACATATTGTATAACATCCCCACGACGACGGTAGACCCCCTCACCAGAAAAGTAACAAAGCGGCTGCCACACAAGGTAACCATGGTTGCAATAGAGATGATTTGGAGGATTTGTCATTAAAGGTGCACAATGTAACTTTTCTCTTGAAGGGTCAGCCCCCTGATAGTTTCCATGGAGTTGTTATTGCTTTTCCTGAAATGTTCCACAATACAGCAACCTAGCTCCGTCAACGGCACGCCGCTAGGCCAAGCTACAGGTCAGATCTGTGGAGAGTCGCTCATAGTAAGAATGTATGTTTATGGTATTTGTTGCAATGAAAACACCTGCAATTGAACAAATGCAAGATACAGTAGATACGTATGGACTATGGCAGGCAATGCAATGATAACTGGCGGACCCCTACAGAAGAGTTGTCGAGGTATCAGAGCGCAGTCATCACGATCTCGATGGTTGTAATCCAACAGAAGTATTTTTTGGGGAAACGACCATTTGTGTAGGAGGACACAGGATAAATACATGCTCAGTTCCTCCTCTCTCGCATGTACAGTACTTCACCTACATTTCGAAACCTACAGTTCCACACAATAAAGTCTCTGTTATAAGAGGTAATTATTTGGAAAATGGCTGGTGACCACACCTTAGCCTCTTCTGACAGCCCCATTAAATCTGACGTGGGTGTGCTGTGAGAAGTAATACTGACCCGCGTGCCACCCCACATTTGAACCCAGGGATGTCACTAAGTTCTGCATGTTTATAAATATTATTAGGAGTGAGGTAAATTTGCTTTCTGTCTCCGAGTCATGCAAAGTTGTCTGTTTCGGAGAGGCTTTGATTTATAATCCATTACATAACTGTTAAATGAAGAAAGTGGCTGAAGGGAAATTGAGATTTATTTCAGCGGTGAAGTGGCCTGTGTGTTTTGGACCACAGGGGTATTTCTAAATGTGATGGGCGCATGCTGGTCAGACGAGAGGTGAACAGGCGGATTTTATGGTTGGCTCTGGAGCTAAGTGTGTTTAGACTTGTGGTTTTTGAAGAGGCGACTACAGATTCAAACAGACAAATGAAACAAACCTGCCGCTGCACACGTTTTGCGGATGCTCTAACAGCCTAATTGTCCATGAACTACTTTCTTTTCTAAGCTAATATTTGTCAACATTGAGCCAGATTTTGGAGCATAATTTGATCAAAAGTTTGACCTTGTTTAGTGAGATTGACTAAACTTGACCTTAGAGGAGACATAATGCTTTTTTTCTTTTTACTAATATACGTTGATCATGATTTGACATTTTGTCCATTGTAAAAAGCTACACAACAGTCCTGAAGCGTACATGTATGACCCAGAGTCCATATTCTTTAAAGTCAAATTAAAGAAAACTGAGCAACAAATATGCAGATAGATGCAAACAGTAAATTGATAAAAGAGTGAAAATAAAGATTAAAAGCAGTTCTAAAAGGGTGGGTCTTGAGGTTTTTCTTGAAGGAGGAGAGGCCTGTGCAGAGTTGTGATAAAGAGTTCCACAGGTTGAAAGCAGCGAGGGAGAAGGCTTCAGAGATTCAGAGCTTGATCCTGATCAGCAGAGGCAGAGGGATAGAGTGATGTGGTGGGTCATTGAGATAGGAGTGGGCCAGGTTGTTGAAGGTTTGAAGGTGATGAGGAGGACTTTATTCTGGATGAGCTGAGTGGAGGTTCTGGAGGACAGAGGGGATATGTTCACGGGGCTGTGAGGAGACAGGCCGCAGCGTTTTGAATGGGTTGTAGGGTTGAACGTTTTGCAGGGTGTATTGTAAAGAAGGCTATTATGGTCTGATTTGGGAGTGATGAATGCCTGAATCAAAAGGAAAGGGCTGAATGGAAACGTTGTGGAATATTTCTATGTTACAAAAGTGTATCAGGGCCACTTATAGGTAAAAGGGGAAAAGAGCATAGTTATAGATGGATATTTTTGACACGCAAATCTGCCAGATTTGGAAAAAGAGTATGCAAATTAAGTAGATTTGCTAGAAAAAATGAGCAAATTTGTTGAAAACAACATATGTAAATTTGCATGACAATGTCAGATTTGCTAGATTGAAATATGCGGATTGAAGGAAGTTATAGTTTATGACAATTTGCCAATTTGTGCTATTGTTTGGACTTTGATGAGAAGTTTGACGGTAGGCACTGAGCTACTCTAATCAAGTTGAAAGTATGTTTCTAAATGTAAAAAATCAACCAATATAAAAAATAAGACATATTTAGCTTTAGTTCTATATGGACACTGTTGCAAAAGCAGAGTCCATATTATTGCATCAGCAGCAGGAACAGGATATGGACTTGTGATATTATTATTTCTTATAATGAAATTATCATATCACAGACCTGTTGTTGCTATAATGTCAATATGAGCTCACTATTTTTATAGTTGAAGCTTTTCTTAGTGACAGATTATTCATGTAGTGAATCAAATGAGTGCATTGTGTTTGTATTCACCGTCATAGTGTGGACACAGTCAGAGCTCACAGCAGCTTCACTCTATCACGTTCATACTTTATTACACTCTGACCTGTGTTTTTACCTGTTGCCCCTGATGTGTCCAGGTTTTCCACTGGTTTGGTGGTCTGGATGTTTTCCTTACAGAGCATCATCACTTAAGTTTGTTTTTATTTTGTTAGCTCTAAAATTGCGCCTCTTTTAACACAGCGTCCACAAAACCGTCTCCTTTCTTTCTTCCACGTGTTTCCCAAAACCACTCGTCTCTTTCCCGGCTCAAACCTCAGTAAAGTGCGTGACGTGCGTCGGTACTTCTGGCGATCACTCTGTTCAGCAGCGCTGAGTGGGGGACGGGCGGCTGCTGAAAAGGAGTGTGGGACTGTGTAGTTCTAGTGATAATTACGCTATATATCTATCGGAAATTAATAAATATAAATATGAAATGTTCGTCTGGCCGGATTAAAACGTCTGGGGGGCCGGATGCAGCCTGTGGCCACATGTTTGACACCCCTGGTTTAGACCAATGTTTGTGTCCTATAATAATGTGAAAGCCCAATATGAAGAACTGATGAGGATCGCTTCCCTCTTCAGCCTCTATTGCACTGCACTTGTGCATTTCAACTGAATTTGAAGGGTGTCAAGCCTTGTTTAAGAAATATTACAATTTAAAACATTTCCCTCATATCAGCTGGTGACCCCGTGAAATCAGTTTGCACCATGAGAACCACGGATATTTTATGATAGTTTGTCCTTGATGTTTTGCCAAATGAAATAATGGTTGAATTGAGAACAAATAAATGATATGTTAATACGTAACAATGAATACAGTGGTATTGTACTGGTGTTTTTAATGGACATTTTACCATTATTATTGTTACTTGATTATTCATTTTATACTAATCTTAAACATGCAAAGTGAGGCCAACAACTGTCTGACAACTGGTCTTCTTGCGAGTTGTGTTCATCATTCATAGCGCAGACGTTTCTATAAATAGCATCAGACTCTCAGAGGACTGCATGGCCCAGGATATGTCTAAACGGTGGAAAAAAACACCACATCTGTGTGGTAGCGCGGCAGACGACCCTATACTTCCACATGTTGTGAAGGACAGAGACCTAAAAATAGTGTCCGTCTGGAGGAATGTGTGTGTCCTGCTGGTTCACACTCAGTTATACGTCTGGAAGATGTTTGAAAAGTTAAACGAGGCAAAGCGCTTACAGGAAAACTATGTGAGGTATTCAAGAATCAGGCCTGTGGAGAGGTGAGGTGATAATATAATAACAAATACAATACATTGTTGTATAGCCAAATTATCACAATAATGTCTAATGTCTACATCTGTTCAGTATCTTCTCAGTACCAGTGCTTTGTCCTTGTCTGGTTCTTCTACAACGAGATCAGTCATGGGAAAAATAAGATAAGATAAAATAAGATAAGATAAGATAATCCTTTATTGTCCACACATGGGGAAATTTCATTGTTGCAACGCAGGTAGATACAGAAAATCATTGTCTCTCCACTTCCATAATAACATACTATATCTGTGAGTTTCAGAATGATGAGAAATGAAGACTGCCATACCTATTTACTAAATATTATATATTTTGAATTGGAAACAGTCCTAAAAAAATTGTGTATAGCAGGAAGTTGAAAAAACAACAATATCTATGTTTGACCTGCCAACCCAAATTTACAGATCTAATAACTGCCCATATAAAAAAATATATATAATTGAAACACTAAACACTGAGGCATCAGAAACAGTTTTATCTGACGATCAGATGAAATATTTTATCTCAGTTTCACTATCGTCTCTAACTATTTCTCCAGATGCTGTAAGGAATTAGCCAGTTTGCAGTGTCTTCTGGGTGGCACAGTAAACACAAAAACATCTTGTACATATGTACTTTCTAGTCTGTTTTTGACCTTAAATAGATGTTTATCCAACATAAACCTCTGTCTGGGATCCTCTTCCTGACAGGGCAGGTAGCCCGCACCACAAAGAACCAGATTTAGATTTGCAATCCCTGGCCCCTGTTTGGACTATGCAGGACAAAAGTTTATTCGGTGGAAAACAGCGCACGGCACCTGGGCTAAGGAGAATAGGAAAATGCTTTAGCCGGAGACAGTTTGACACTTAATAGAGCACATGTGATGGGAATTCATGATTGAATCAGAAGGTTCAAGTCTAATATAGTCCCAGACCAGCAGCAGGAGGCCCTGAGGAAGATGATGGACTGTCTCTGAGAATAAGAACAGATGGCTATTGCAGTACTCACTACTAGATCAAGCTCCTAAATGTTGTATTCACAGAAAATATTCATATTGTTTTAAATAAAGAATGGTCACAATATATGTAGCATAAATAAATGTAAAACAGTAGCTCAAGGTTTAAAATACAGCCGTCCTCTGGCTGAGCTCGACATGTAAAAAGATAAATGACACATTAACACTCAATTCATTTGCCAGCTGTTAAACATTCCCTTCCTGTGCCAGTGCATAAAACTGCAAGCCATGTAATCCACAAACCCTTTTAGACAGTCAGTGAGACAAACAAAGAGTCCAACATGTGGAAAGAGAGTGGCTGTTTTTCATTCCTACTGCTTGATGTTATTACCAAGGTAGAGTTCAAGATTAATACTGACATCTAAAGATCAGAATTAATAATGCTAAAGTTGGAATCCTGTGTTTTAGCTCTACTTTTACGTTTTGGGTCCTCACCACTTTTCTCCAGAATTTCTCCACCTTTTTCATGCTCTATTGATTGACCTAATAATTTGGTAATAACTGTACTGTCACCATTCATCTCTCTTGGGAGAAAGGACATAAATATACAGACAGGATCTAAACGGCTCATCTCTCACAGCTATATTGACAAATCAAGAAAAAGAAATGGATTTTAAAAATCAAATTCAGCGGCTTTGATACGAACATTTGGACAGTGCTTATTTTTTATTATTCCACGCCCTGTTGGCAGCACCTTCACTGCACTGATATATAAGATCAATAGGCTACGCCCTGTGGGAAAACATCCCCCCAGTTCTATACAATCCTGCTTGACCCGAGAGCCGCCAAGGTGAGCCTGTGATCTTTGGCATCACCAACGGAAATCAAAGCCTTTCATTTATTAGTTTTCATCACCTGTGTTGTTGTAAGGATTAGAGATGAAGAAAGAGTCTGGATTATTGCAATGAAAGACCAACAAATTATGAGCTGTAGTAGATGTAAATGTATCCACTCCCCATCCTCAAAGCCTCCTACTGCCTGTATTTTGCATAGTGCATACTGTATATTTCTGCAAGTTTACTGTACATTTCAAGTAATTCCCAAAGGATAAATAAATTGTGGAATTAAAAAAAAGAGAACAAGTTTTGCTTTAACCGTAGAAAAAGCAAATTTAATAACAGAACAAAATATACCTTCTAAGTCAAGGCGAGCAAGTAATTTTGTGGTTGTCTCAATACAATGAAGAGAAAGAGCTACAGTCATTATTCTTCAATGCACACTCAGCGGTAAGCTACCTCTGAAGCTTGATGCCCTGACCGACCACCAACAGCCTCTTAGAGCATCAATCAGCCCCTCACACACCACATAAAGGGTGAAGTGTCTTTCATGCAAGGTTTTTACAACAGTATGCACAGGTGGGAGCTGAGATGAAACTCACCGCCTGGTTATGGATCTGATCGACCTCAGAACACAATACCATGTTATCACCTTTTTTGATCTATAGTTCATTTGTCAGTGATTAGAATATATTTCCACAGTTGTTATTTTTTGGGGTATTCAGTCCTTCACCATTTGATTCAGTTAAAATAAAGGCTTTTTGTCATCTGGAGTGAGATGAACTACCGTCAGCTCAACATGACGAAGTCCAAGGAACTAGTGATGGTGGTCCTGAGGAGACCAAAGCTGTTGTGACTACAAGAACTGACTTTTCTCTGCTGCTGAGGACCTTTGACATCTGGAGGACAATGCTCAGGGTTCTGTGAGTACATGGGGGCCAGTGGCATCATGTACAGTGGTCTGCTGTGGTCTGTTGTGGTCTGTGGTCTGCTTTGGTCTGCTGTGGTCTGCTGTGGTCTGTGGTCTGCTGTGGTCTGCTGTGGTCTGCTGTGGTCTGTGGTTTGCTGTGGTCTGTGGTCTGTTTGGTCTGTGGTCTGCTGTGGTCTGCTGTGGTCTGTGGTTTGCTGTGGTCTGTGGTCTGCTGTGGTCTGTTTGGTCTGTGGTCTGTGGTTTGCTGTGGTCTGTGGTCTGCTGTGGTCTGCTGTGGTCTGCTGTGGTCTGTGGTCTGCTGTGGTCTGTGGTCTGCTGTGGTCTGCTGTGGTCTGCTGTGGTCTGTGGTCTGCTGTGGTCTGCTGTGGTCTGCTGTGGTCTGTGGTCTGCTGTGGTCTGTGGTCTGCTGTGGTCTGCTGTGGTCTGTTTGGTCTGTGGTTTGCTGTGGTCTGCTGTGGTCTCTGGTCTGCTGTGGTCTGCTGTGGTCTGCTGTGGTCTGCTGTGGTCTGCTGTGGTCTGTGGTCTGCTGTGGTCTGTGGTCTGCTGTGGTCTGCTGTGGTCTGCTGTGGTCTGTGGTCTGCTGTTGTCTGCTGTGGTCTGTGGTTTGCTGTGGTCTGGTTTGCTGTGGTCTGTGGTCTGCTGTGGTCTGTTTGGTCTGTGGTCTGCTGTGGTCTGCTGTGGTCTGTGGTTTGCTGTGGTCTGTGGTCTGCTGTGGTCTTCTGTGGTCTGCTGTGGTCTGCTGTGGTCTGCTGTGGTCTGTGGTCTGCTGTGGTCTGCTGTGGTCTGTGGTTTGCTGTGGTCTGTGGTCTGCTGTGGTCTTCTGTGGTCTGCTGTGGTCTGCTGTGGTCTGTTGTGGTCTGTTGTGGTCTGTGGTCTGCTGTGGTCTGTGGTCTGTGGTCTGCTGTGGTCTTCTGTGGTCTGCTGTGGTCTTCTGTGGTCTGCTGTGGTCTGTGGTCTGTGGTCTGCTGTGGTCTGTGGTCTGCTGTGGTCTGTGGTCTGCTGTGGTCTGCTGTGGTCTTCTGTGGTTTGCTGTGGTCTGTGGTTTGCTGTGGTCTGTTGTGGTCTGTGGTCTGCTGTGGTCAGTGGTTTGCTGTGATCTGTGGTCTGCTGTGGTCTGCTGTGGTCTGTGGTCTGCTGTGGTCTGCTGTGGTCAGTGGTCTGCTGTGGTCTGTGGTCTGCTGTGGTCTGTGGTCTGTGGTCTGCTGTGGTCTGTGGTCTGCTGTGGTCTGCTGTGGTCTTCTGTGGTTTGTGGTCTGCTGTGGTCTGTGGTCTGCTGTGGTCTGTGGTCTGCTGTGGTCTGTGGTCTGTGGTCTGCTGTGGTCTTCTGTGGTTTGTGGTCTGCTGTGGTCTGTGGTCTGCTGTGGTCTGTGGTCTGCTGTGGTCTGCTGTGGTCTGCTGTGGTCTTCTGTGGTCTGCTGTGGTCTTCTGTGGTCTGTGGTCTGCTGTGGTCTGCTGTGGTCTGCTGTGGTCTGCTGTGGTCTGCTGTGGTTTGCTGTGATCCTTGGTCTGCTGTGGTCTGTGGTCAGTGGTTTGCTGTGATCTGTGGTCTGCTGTGGTCTTCTGTGGTTTGCTGTGGTCTGTGGTCTGCTGTGGTCTGCTGTGGTTTGCTGTGATCTGTGGTCTGCTGTGGTCTGCTGTGGTCTGCTGTGGTCTGTGGTCTGCTGTGGTCTGCTGTGGTTTGCTGTGATCTGTGGTCTGCTGTGGTCTGCTGTGGTTTGCTGTGATCTGTGGTCTGCTGTGGTTTGCTGTGATCTGTGGTCTGCTGTGGTCTGCTGTGGTTTGCTGTGGTCTGTGGTCTGCTGTGGTCTGCTGTGGTCTGCTGTGGTTTGCTGTGATCTGTGGTCTGCTGTGGTCTGCTGTGGTTTGCTGTGGTCTGTGGTCTGCTGTGGTCTGCTGTGGTTTGCTGTGGTTTGCTGTGGTCTGTGGTCTGCTGTGGTCTGCTGTGGTCTGCTGTGGTCTGCTGTGGTCTGCTGTGGTCTGCTGTGGTCTGTGGTCTGCTGTGGTCTGTGGTCTGCTGTGGTCTGCTGTGGTCTGCTGTGGTCTTCTGTGGTCTGCTGTGGTCTTCTGTGGTCTGTGGTCTGCTGTGGTCTTCTGTGGTCTGCTGTGGTCTTCTGTGGTCTGCTGTGGTCTGCTGTGGTCTGCTGTGGTCTGCTGTGGTTTGCTGTGATCTGTGGTCTGCTGTGGTCTGCTGTGGTCTGTGGTCAGTGGTTTGCTGTGATCTGTGGTCTGCTGTGGTCTTCTGTGGTCTGCTGTGGTCTGCTGTGGTTTGCTGTGATCTGTGGTCTGCTGTGGTCTGTGGTCTGCTGTGGTCTGCTGTGGTTTGCTGTGATCTGTGGTCTGCTGTGGTCTGCTGTGGTCTGCTGTGGTCTGCTGTGGTCTGTGGTCTGCTGTGGTCTGCTGTGGTTTGCTGTGGTCTGTGGTCTGCTGTGGTCTGCTGTGGTCTGCTGTGGTTTGCTGTGGTCTGCTGTGGTCTGCTGTGGTTTGCTGTGATCTGTGGTCTGCTGTGGTTTGCTGTGGTCTGTGGTCTGCTGTGGTCTGCTGTGGTTTGCTGTGGTTTGCTGTGGTCTGTGGTCTGCTGTGGTCTGCTGTGGTTTGCTGTGGTTTGCTGTGGTCAGTGGTTTGCTGTGGTCTGCTGTGGTTTGCTGTGGTTTGCTGTGGTCAGTGGTCTGCTGTGGTCTGCTGTGGTTTGCTGTGGTCTGTGGTCTGCTGTGGTCTGCTGTGGTTTGCTGTGGTTTGCTGTGGTCTGTGGTCTGCTGTGGTCTGCTGTGGTTTGCTGTGGTTTGCTGTGGTCAGTGGTTTGCTGTGGTCTGTGGTTTGCTGTGGTCTGCTGTGGTCTGCTGTGGTTTGCTGTGGTCTGCTGTGGTCTGCTGTGGTCTGCTGTGGTCTGTGGTCTGCTGTGGTCTGCTGTGGTTTGCTGTGATCTGTGGTCTGCTGTGGTCTGCTGTGGTTTGCTGTGGTCTGTGGTCTGCTGTGGTTTGCTGTGGTTTGCTGTGGTCTGTGGTCTGCTGTGGTCTGCTGTGGTTTGCTGTGGTTTGCTGTGGTCTGTGGTCTGCTGTGGTCTGCTGTGGTTTGCTGTGGTTTGCTGTGGTCAGTGGTTTGCTGTGGTCTGTGCTTTGCTGTGGTCTGCTGTGGTCTGCTGTGGTCTGCTGTGGTCTGTGGTCTGCTGTGGTCTGCTGTGGTTTGCTGTGATCTGTGGTCTGCTGTGGTCTGCTGTGGTTTGCTGTGGTTTGCTGTGGTCTGTGGTCTGCTGTGGTCTGCTGTGGTCTGCTGTGGTTTGCTGTGGTCTGTGGTCTGCTGTGGTCTGCTGTGGTTTGCTGTGGTTTGCTGTGGTCTGTGGTCTGCTGTGGTCTGCTGTGGTTTGCTGTGGTTTGCTGTGGTCTGTGGTCTGCTGTGGTCTGCTGTGGTCTGCTGTGGTTTGCTGTGGTTTGCTGTGGTCAGTGGTTTGCTGTGGTCTGTGGTTTGCTGTGGTCTGCTGTGGTCTGTGGTCAGTGGTTTGCTGTGATCTGTGGTCTGCTGTGGTCTGCTGTGGTCTGTGGTCAGTGGTTTGCTGTGATCTGTGGTCTGCTGTGGTCTGCTGTGGTCTGTGGTCTGTGGTTTGCTGTGGTCTGCTGTGGTCTGTGGTCAGTGGTTTGCTGTGATCTGTGGTCTGTGGTTTGCTGTGGTCTGCTGTGGTCTGTGGTCAGTGGTTTGCTGTGATCTGTGGTCTGCTGTGGTCTGTGGTCTGTGGTTTGCTGTGGTTTGCTGTGGTCAGTGGTTTGCTGTGGTCTGTGGTTTGCTGTGGTCTGCTGTGGTCTGTGGTCAGTGGTTTGCTGTGATCTGTGGTCTGTGGTTTGCTGTGGTTTGCTGTGGTCTGTGGTCTGCTGTGGTCTGCTGTGGTCTGCTGTGGTTTGCTGTGGTTTGCTGTGGTCAGTGGTTTGCTGTGGTCTGTGGTTTGCTGTGGTCTGCTGTGGTCTGTGGTCAGTGGTTTGCTGTGATCTGTGGTCTGCTGTGGTCTGCTGTGGTCTGTGGTCAGTGGTTTGCTGTGATCTGTGGTCTGCTGTGGTCTGCTGTGGTCTGTGGTCTGTGGTTTGCTGTGGTCTGCTGTGGTCTGTGGTCAGTGGTTTGCTGTGATCTGTGGTCTGTGGTTTGCTGTGGTCTGCTGTGGTCTGTGGTCAGTGGTTTGCTGTGATCTGTGGTCTGCTGTGGTCTGTGGTCTGTGGTTTGCTGTGGTTTGCTGTGGTCAGTGGTTTGCTGTGGTCTGTGGTTTGCTGTGGTCTGCTGTGGTCTGTGGTCAGTGGTTTGCTGTGATCTGTGGTCTGCTGTGGTCAGCGCACCTTGGGGATAAATAAAACTAATTATGTGTCTGATAATTAATTGCATGAACATTTTAGACATTTTTTTCTTTTGGATTTTTTGAATATTCTATATTACGTACATTTCTAACATTAAAGACAAGATAGGGGTGCATTTCTCTACAATTCGGGTTCACACACAGTGAGCATATCAACAATCTAAAAAAGTCAGAATAAAGTCACCTCATACTTGTGCCCTCTGGGACCGTCTGCACAGTGGGTCTTTCCTGACGTTCCTTTTGAGCTTGAAAGATGTTTTTTAAACAACCCACAGTCTGTGTGGTCCATGGGGCTAATGTGTCCCCCTCTGAGCCTGAACTCAAAAGTCATTTTATGATTAGACGATTTTTTTAATGGAAAATTACTATTGCTTTGTCAAAGTACATTAGAACTGTCCAACGGTGTCTCTTCTACGATATTCCACGAGTCTAAAAGGCAATATTAAGATGTATTATCTTTACACAATATAACATGGATAGATGTTCACCATGTTGTGTTCTCAGTTATGTTTTTTCAGCCTGGTTGACTAGGGGCCTCTGCAGGCGGCTGTTGTTGGCAGTGGTGTGAAGGCAGTGCACTGCAGATGGGAGTGATGGAAAAAACGAGGTAACCTTCTCTGGGGGAGTTAGCCATGAATAGTGCTTCAGTGATTCAGAGGAGGGTCAGTGCTAAATTAGGCTCAGAAAAGTTGGGGTTCCACTTAAGGGTGGGGCTTATATTCTCATAAGTGGTATGATTTAGAAGTGATGTCAGTAAATTGGCCCTCCAATCTAAACTCACATGAGAAAACACTGCCTTCACGTACTGCCTCACAATAATGAGACAGCTTTCTACTCAATCCAAGTCAACATTTGTTCTAAATTGTTTCATTTTTATTTTTTGCTGTTGAGTCTTAGTAAACTCTATGACTCTATGAGTCAAAAGCATTTAGGGTCAGAAACATCAGAATGGTACAAGCACACTTGGCACACTTAAAACCGGCACTCATAGAGAGTACCCTGGTAAAAAAAACTAGAGCTGACAAAAAGAACACAGAAGTTGTGTGGCCAAATGCGGTGTAAAACTGAGATGGATAAAATATCAGTCACACCTGGTGATGACAGTGTGATGTTTGGAGCTACAGGACCTGGGTCAATTTCACTCAAGCTCAAACCCTGTTGGGTTCTGCTGCAGGATAATGACTTTCAGATACTTAGAGATGCTGGGTTTCAAAAACCCTCCAAAATAGTGCTTAAACAAGTATGACAAAAATAAAACTGTGCACACTAATTTAAAACTATAGCACTTTACAAATATTGCACTTCGTGTAAGCTGCTTAAGAAGGTTGTACTATAATTCTGAGCTCAAATTATTTGTTTTTAATGTTTGTATATATGTAAACTTTTAATGCTCCTGACCTCTTGGCCAGGTCCCCATTGAAAAAGAGATCTCAATGGGGGTTTTCCTGTTTAAATACATGTTAAATAAAATAAATACATTTACCTTTTCACACTGGGCCATATAGGTTTGGAGATTTTCCCCTTACTATATAAAATGATAACGTAAATCACCTAGAGCAGTGTTCCAGTTCTTTCAGCAGATCCCAGATAAGGCCCCAAGTGTACGTAGATGAACACTTTGTTGAAATGTAAAACACACAGCTTTGGATCACTCCACAAGTGTCTCTTTGAGCGCAGCTGCATGGGAACCATTATAAAGAAACATATACAGTGTAAATATACGTGTATAACATGGGTAAATGGTCAGATAGCTGCTGAAGCGGCAGCTCTGAGTAATCATACAGAAACACTGCAGGTGTGTGAAAATACTGAGGTGACCTGATACTTGTGTAATTTTGCTTTTCTCTCGGGTTAATAATCTATTCATGGTTTACATTTATGTAGAATTAAGTAATGCTTTGCTTCTTCTCTGTATTACATGTTTGCTCAGCAGTCCTGGGGTCAGCTCTGCTGCGTGTGGCCATTTTCTCCATAGTGTACAATACTCCTCACATAAATTGCGCTTTGAAGCACTCTTTCCATCCAGAGAGGAACATTTCTCAGTATCCGGTTTATAATGCAACCCTCCTTCTCCTCCTCAACAAACCGCCCCTTTACAAACTCAGTTGGAGCTGATCTCTGCTTGTGTCATGTAAACCGTGACATTCTTTGGGAGTTTGTCAAAGAAGGAAGAAGGCGTCCACCTTTTTATTAAGGCCAAAACAAACATGGTCTTTATTGAAGTTTATATCCTTCTCTTTAAAGACCTTCTGTTTGGGTCACAGGGATCGATGAAGGGTCTGAAACTGTATGAGCTGGAGTTTTGTATCATTCTCCTGGAGTTACAAAAAATGGGAAACAACACAGATGTGTGGTTATTTGAGTCACATTTTACCCATTAGCAACATTGGCAGTTTAAAGTGCTTCAATAAAATCAGTGTGTAGTGTGAGTGTAAATGCTGTATGTCAACTGCCCACTTATTATCCATTTCCCTCCAAGACTTAGTGGAGGTTCCGCTGTGTCATCAGTTTTCCTTAACGCTCGCAGCTCGGCTCTGTTACACTGTCAGAGCAGCTAAAGCATGGAGCTGCTTCAAGGACTACAGGGTGGTTCTCCAAAACCAATAAACAAGCCCGTTCAGAAGAGAACGCTCCAAGTGTTCATCAGTCTGATAGGTTAAGGACTTAGCCTGTGGTCCACACCCAGATCATCTCTGAGCTGCTGCTGAGCTGTTCTGACCTTCCTCTTCAATTGCCACACTTACTGTTAGTGCAGTGTCCAAAGCACCCTCATTTCATTTATCTGTAATTAGCATAATCAAAGGATACATTCTTGGTTCTGACCAAATATGTCAATTCACACCTTTACCACATAGGTCAATACATCTGTGCTCCCTTTACAACTTGACTTCTCTCTGTTTTTCTCTGTTGTCATCAATATCCGAAAACATTCATGTGTTATATTACTATAATTAATGAATAAACAAGCTTTACTCCTTGTGCGCATGGCATGCACATATATGTATATTCAGATATATTTATCATCTAGCATGCTTAATTAAAAGGGAAGAGAAGCAGCCGTTCCATAGTAACCGCAGGCAGAAAGGAGAGATCTGTGTTCCTTTTTTCTTGTGTTGAGTGTTCTTCCTGTCGCCCCGATAAATGTTTTGTGGCACGAGCCACAGCCTGGGACAAACAGAGACTACAGTGCATTATGCGCTCTGCTGAGAAGGTGATCGGCTGCAGACTTCCATCTCTGCAGGACCTGTACGTCTCCAGGACTCTGGGACGAGCAGGTCGGATCACAGCCGACCTTTCTCACCCTGGACACGGACTTTTTGAGCCACTCCCCTCAGGCAGGAGGCTACGGTCCATCCGGACCAAAACCTCCCGCCACAAGAACAGTTTCTTTCCTTCTGCCTTATTTGACTTGACAAATCTTGCTTTTATTATTGTTCATTGTTGTATTGCAAAAGCAAGTTCCTAGCCTGTGAATTTCGTTCACTGACAATGGCAACACACCTTTTCTGATTCTGATTCTTACAAAAGACATGTCACAACATCTGATGAAGGCGGACGTTCTGCCGCCGAAACAATGAGTAATCGCTTGTATACCACTGTCTTGTTCAAAGAAAAGTGACACTTAATTTGAAAAATAAAACAATTAATTTTACAAATTGAAATATATTAGTTCGACCAATTCAACCAGCACAATGTACTGCTCTAAGCCTGAACAATATTAGAAACCTTTTTCAGAGCTGTGTCAGTTAAATACTGTATGTTTGGATTAGAGGAACATATAAAGCCCCTAGTGATGAACCCGCATCAGATATTGTGCTCTAGATGATGAAGAGTACAGATACAATAATGAAAACATTCCACACAAAAGGCCCCAGAGTGTCTAGAAATTTAACCAGAGATCTTACGAAGACATGTACTCGCCATTTATAATAGTTATTTTTAGTTTGATGGGGCAAATAGCCATAATGTAAAGTGCAGTTCCAGTCGTTACAGCCCGGATTAACACTGTTGTTATACATCTCACTACAGTCACACTCGCCCTAGTAATTGCGGTTTCTCGGCTGTCATAAAAATGCTGTAAAACTCAATTTGTTTGCCTTGAGTAAATTATACATGTGTAGTTTTCATGCTGTGGTTAACCAGCAATGTGAAATTATTTCTAACCAAAACCACTCTGTGTCTGAGTGTGTGCCTCCACAGTCCATCTCCGGTCACAAGCTAATTTTGCACACAGACATAACCATTAGTTATTTTTGGGAACAATTTATGCCACATTAAACTGCTCTTGGGGACTTTTTGGAGAAACCCATCGTGGTCAGACACTGAATCCTTAGTGACAATTTGTGAGTTCAATTAAAAATACATGTATCTTCTACATTAATTGTTTTGAGTAGTGAGTCATCTGTCCAAAGCTGTAAAACGTCCCCCTCAGGCTAATGGCAGTTTGTTATTGTCTGTCCTCATTATGTCCACAGTGAATTAACATCTTTGACCAGACAACAGGAAGTGTGAGTAAGACTTCTTTGCTGGTCAAAGTTGGCTAGTTTCATTCATTGAACACACTGCAATGCATCATATCTCGCAGACATGTTTTTGTCTTTTGACTATGTGCTAAATTCCAACTGCAACTCTGAGGAAGTGATATATGTATTTATCCAACCTATAGCTTCAGCAGATGCACCGCTCAGAATGATCGTCTCCTTGTCCAAATAACTGTAGAGGAGAGTGGAGGAGCTGGAGAGACGCCAGGTGCTATTGTGCTGATGAGGCAGATAGATTTGGGCTTCACATCACATCTGTGGGGCACGGCAGGCATCAGGTCTGGAGCACATTACCAAAGCTAAGCCCTAAAGCCCCTCGATTGCTGCTCAGTTCCTTTCTCATTACAGTATCACAGAGTAGAATCCTTCCCATAGCCCTTGCTCCGTAAGTTTGCTTGTTTGTTTTTTAACATGGCACAATATACATTCACCTTATAGGTCAAACACATACCAGGTTGTTTCACAAGTAGTTCATCCATTAAGAAATGTAAATTGCTAAAAATGCACTAAGATTTACAAATATAGTATCCAATCCACTTTATTTCTATAGCCCATTTATACAAACAAAAGTTGCTTCAGAAGTGCAGCACATGGTGAATTAAAATCAACGAACATAGTAATTAAATGAAAAAATAGAATAAACATAATAAACACGTAATAGAAATAGTAAATTATAATAAAAGCCGAGTAAAATAAATGCCTAGATATATGAAATAAAATATCCTTGGTAAAATGTATTATTAAAAGACAACAGATGAGCACACAACGCAGAGAATAAAAGTGGGACTTAAAACACAATGTGAGCGCGGTTTGGACAAAGGGGGGCAATTTACAAAATACTTTTGTTGAATGTTTACTTACTGTTTTTAATTGGTGTATGGATGGTATATTATCCTAATGCAGAACAAGAGTAGTTATTTACTCTTTGATTTATAGTAGTTTTGGAAAAGTACATTATAGTGGAGGCAGCACAAAAATGTATACTTTAAAATCTGTTAAATTGCCCCCATTATAGAAAATCTAAGCTTTCGCTGCATTGTTACGTTTTATCAACTGGTTAAACAAATGTAAAATACAGAGAAAATGTAATGATTGAATTAAATGAAAGAACATACTATGATACATTTGAAGCTGTGAGAAGAGTCTGCTGAGGTTGAAGGGTCACACAGCAAAGCATGTTCCCACAGTAGTGCTGGCAGCTTTTGTCAACAGGTTGGGGGATTGAAGGCTGTGTGCTGGTATGCGCTGACATGTGGATCAGTGCTACGGGAAAGGGCCTGGGTGGGATCGGGCTCACCTCCCACGGGTCTTAGGCCCAATAACGGAACAGCCACAGGTGCAGAAAGCCTTGAACCAGGCCTTTGACAACAAATAATCAGATAAGACAGCTTCAAAGAGCATTTAGATCACATTATCACTGATTTCTTTCAGTTGAATTTCAGCATCTGGAGTCCTGCATGAACTGTGTGAACAAAAGCTTGGACCTGGGCTGCCCAAACAACATAAAACACAGAAAATTGAGGAACGATATGAAGAAATGATATGAAAAAAATAGATCAAAAATATTTCTTTGTAAAATAAATATGCAGTGATGAGGTTAGACTAAATACATCAAGTTCATTTTTGCGTTCCCTTGCTAACCCTTCACCAAAATCCAAGAAATCTCACAATATATACAAAGACCTACAGAATAGAACAGTTCGCACAACTGTTTCGATGCATTGGATGGTTTGCTGACTCGTTTATGACACAATATATACTATAAATTAACTTTTGTTTTCAGAAACTTGTCATCAGTGTGGTTTAACTTTGACTGCCAATTTTCTAAACTAAACATTTCAGAATCTGTGTAAAATCTAACATTATGACACAGACTTTAAACACAATCACCAGACTGTATTGAAGCTAATATGCAGGTGTACAATGTTTTTTTACAATAATGCCCTTTCTCAAAATAGTTTCAGTGGTTGAACATATCCTGTTTCTGTTTCACTGCTGGAGATCTTCACATCTTGTCGTCGCAACACTCGAAAAAAACGTTTTTTATAACATTCGGTTTTGACGAACCTCTGTCCTTGTTCAAGTATACATGCAGATGAGAAAGTCCTGACAAGAACGTGTCGTCCCCTAACACTAGGTGGCGATATGCGTCGTTTCAGCGGTCTAATACAACCCCCCTATTCTGGTTGACCTTTTGCGTCACATAATTATAAACAAATCTCATATGCATTTTTGAACAACAGCAAGATGGATAGTCGTACAGCTTTGTTCATCTCGTATGTAATGTCCGCATTAGTTATTGTGCAGATAAAGTGCACGCTAACCCTGGTGTTGTCTTCTTCCTTGTAAGCAACCGGCTTCCTTGTATGGTTTTGTTTCTGGGGTCATAGGTCAGCGTGGGTTGTGGAGCATGCACACAAGCCTTGTCTAGTTTCAGTGCGATTACACAACCGCATAATCTGGGTGTCTCAATCAGAGTTTTGAACGCCGATTTCTATCGGAGTAAGGTGTTTACATGCACACGAAGATGTCTGATTGTATCGGATTAAAGCCAACTATTCGTTTTTTTCGTTTGCATGTAAACGTACTGACTATTCTGAAGTCCAATTAAACAGCAGGGGAAGACAACACCTCTGAATCCAAGGAAAATCCCAGATGAGGGCACAAGGGCGCACGGACGCCCTTACCTAGGATTTTCCTTTCTAACGTGAACTCACTTTTCAACAAACTGAATGAACTGGTGATGCTGATGAGACGAAACAGAAACTTTTCTTCATCTCCTGTTTTGTGCTTCACGGAGATATGGCTCAGCGAGTCGGTCACGAGGCGGAAACACTGCTCTCCTTTTCTGGAATATATTTTCATTAACTGCAAACCATTCTACTCTCCACATGAGTTTGCCTTATTCATTCTGGCCACTGTTTACATTCCACCGAGCGCGAACGTGCAGGAGGCACAGCTCACTCGGTGGAATGTTTGAACTATCAAAGTACAGACAGTTAATTAAAGTCTCGACCAGAGAGCAGAACAGACTATATCATTGTTGCACAACAGTCAGCAACGCATTTTGTGCAGTGGCCCGAGCTGCAGTGGGTCCTTGAGAACACGCCATGGTTCATCTGATCCCCACGTACAAACAGAGGCTGAAGCTCTCCAAACCTGTAGTGAGGAGCTCACTAGGACTGAGGGGACTGAGGACCTTTCTCACCCTGGACACGGACTATTTTAGCCACTCCCCTCAGGCAGTAGGCTATGGTCCATCCGGACCAGAACATTCCACCACAAGAACAGTTTCTTTTCCCTACACCTGCCACTGCCACATATATATATATGATACTTTGTCTGCGGTCTTCAGCCTGCGTCCCTTTTCTACGTACCCGTGGGGCTATTTGAAAAGCGCCAAGCAGCTATGCAGCTAAGCTGTTTACGCTGAAGACACAGACATGTGCGCGCGCCGTACACTGAAGTGCCACACGCCTTGTTAGGCCCGAGCGCTACAAGCTGGCGAGAGGCCTATTAATCTCGTAAGGCCGTGCGAAGCACGGCTGCGAAAGTGCGCACGTAGTGCGCACGAAATCGAGCGCGAAGCGCTCGCCCACTTCCAAACACTCACTAACGCACTCCTCCACTCATGCACGCCCCGTGCATACTAATTAGTTGTAGGAAAATGGAACATTACCGTTGTAAACGGGCGAAGCCCGTGCAAAAGTTCGCACTAAACGAGCACTTTACATTGGGATGACGACCGCAAAGCGGTCGTCATCCCCATATAAAGCACTCATTTGCGCTGAGTAGCTCACGAATACGTTCCCCATCTCTTGCATGTTCCGTGCATATAAGCATGTAATGCAAAAATTGAACATTATTACTGTATAGAGGGCCAAAAACACAAAGTGGGCGGAGCCCACTCAAAATTATCGAAAGTACCCGTCAGTGACCAGGGACCCACACCATGAGGTAGGAAAGCGCGAGCGCTTTCCGAAAATGTATAGTTTATGATATTTGAAAAATGGGAAACATTGTTTTCGCATCGGAATATTATTCTTTCTTTCTTTCTTTCTTCTTCTCGGGACCAACCCCCCTATTTTTCACCCAGTGAACATTGACGAAAAGTCACAAAAATTTGCACGCCTCTAAAAATCGTGCCTCTCTACATTCTGGCTATTTCCCTTTTCTAAAATAAAAAAAATTGGCGCGTCAGCGCCACCAAATGTACCAAAAATGCATTGAGAGATGGGAAATGACCCAAAAAAAATATGATCGTAGAATCATGAAATTTGGCGCAGAGGTAGATGGTGACAAGAGAAGTAAAAAATATTATTACGGCAACGCCGTCCGCCCAACCAAATGTCGGCCATATTGCTTCAAAAATGGCTAAACATGACTTCGGAGTTTTTCCAAACGTCGTACTTTTACGAACTCCTCCAAGGGCGTTGGCCCTAAAAAGCTGAAATTTGGTGAAAATGCTACTGAGGAGTGGGACATGAAAAGTTATCCAAATTACATTGATACCTCTCACGGTCTCTGTGCGGCGAAGCCGCAAACTGTAGCTAGAATTTCAGAAATCTCCCATATTTAAAATTTCTGCCGTTTGCGCAGATAAAGTCCGAATTGCGTCAAATTAGAATCAGTTGTTAAACTCTTTGCCCTAAACCTACTTGAAGTGAAATAAATTCATTTGGCGCCACAGCGCCCCCTACAGATTTTATATGGAGGTTAAATGTTTAGTTATGTTTAGCGTAATAAAAGGACAATTGGGGCGCGTTAGCGCCCCCTCCTCTTGCGGCGTGGCGGCGGTGTGGCGGCGGCGTGGCGAGGGCCGATCATTGCCGCTTGCGGCTATATTTTTCCGTTTACTTCTTAAAACTTGTAGGATATGCAGATGTCCCCCCCCTGTGGAGTTTTACACCCCTCAGAAGAAAGAGGATGTAATAGTGACAACAGAGACGCTCTGAACTTTGAAAATAACTTTTCATCAAATGACTCCTTTTGGATTACAGAGAGTAACGATCTCTCCAAGACAAACGCTAAAACGCTGAAAGACTATGCGGTTTTAGTGGTTTTAACAGACAATCATCAGATTGCAAAAATGTGTCCACCAGATGACTTTACATGTACATATTGTGATATTGTGTTTAACATGTCATTTTAATTTTTAATTTAGTTTCATAACTTGTTTTGTGGACAATTTTACCTTTTGTGTAACTCTTGTGGCCTAAAGCCAGATCTCGTCTCCTTATCAGCTCTGACCCCAGCGTGCATGCTGATTGGCTGAAGCCACGGCGCCAAAACCCCCGCGGGGAAAGACAAAAGGAGAGAGCAGGGAGTTACAGACCAGTACCATCCGAGCTCCAGAGCGAGTTCCATCCGAGTTTCTTTCGAAGCTCGACCCTCCATCCAGGGTCCCACCAGCAAGGTCCATGAGGCCTTGGGAGCAGGCCTCGGGCCTAGTTAGCGTGAGCGATGCTACGCTACGGGACAAAGACTTTTCCAAGAGAAGCTAATGTTCCCTCCCGGAACTAAGAAACCTGTGCCCGTTTTTTTTAAAACGTGATTGATGCTGCATCACGCAAAATCAAGCAAGGACCTTTTGCAACTTTTTCAAGTCCACAGCCTTTTAGATCAGCCACATCGGTGGAGCAGCACGACGGCCTTTTCATTCGGGAACGCCTCAGAGCCAAGGAGAACGCCTCAGAGCCAAGGAGAACGCCTCAGAGCTAAGGAGAACGCCTCAGAGCTAAGGAGAACGCCTCAGAGCTAAGGAGAACGCCTCAGAGCCAAGGAGAACGCCTCAGAGCTAAGGAGAACGCCTCAGAGCCAGGGAGAACGCCTCAGAGCTAAGGAGAACGCCTCAGAGCTAAGGAGAACGCCTCAGAGCCAGGGAGAACGCCTCAGAGCTAAGGAGAACGCCTCAGAGCCAGGGAGAACGCCTCAGAGCCAAGGAGAACGCCTCAGAGCTAAGGAGAACGCCTCAGAGCTAAGGAGAACGCCTCAGAGCCAGGGAGAACGCCTCAGAGCCAAGGAGAACGCCTCAGAGCCAAGGAGAACGCAGATCGCAGAACCGATCCAGTCCTTCTTTGGCCAGACAACGTCAGAGCCGAGCTCCAGAGCAGGCCCTTGGACCCCACGCAGGCCCTTGGACCCCAAGCAGGCCCTTGGACCCCACGTAGGCCCGTCTCCTCAGGATCACAGCTTCTGGTTCTGTTCGTATGAATGCACTTCACAGGCTGAATTTCATCTTAGACTTAACTCTTGCACACACCTAGATAGATCTAGAACCATCATGTCTAGTGTTTTCCATCTGTTATCGACTCATTTGCATATTCCTAATTCATATTTATCTGTTTAATTATTTGGTCATTAAATCTTCATAACCCACATTTGGTTAAGTGTTCCTTCATTTCCAGAAAAGGGGTCAATGTCACGGTTACGTTCTCAAACCTTTAGATCAACGAGCAAATTAATTTCTAATTAATTAATCTAGATATCCGATTTTAGAGTTGTTAAATTGCAGATTATCCGGCTGGTGCCCCATTCTTCTCTTAAAAATATGATTCAAACTTACCCACACTTAGGCAGTGTGTCATGTTTGAATTCTTGAACAATTCTTTAATCAATATCAAACCTGAATGCCCCCCCTCCTCCACAAGTGGGTGGACATTCATAACCTTACAGTACTTGTACTAGTATGTTACCCTACAAACTGCATCTACAGACGTCTGTGTACAAAAGGTACGTCCAAAACAATTCAGAATGAGCTCCTCGACTGCTGGCTGTGAATAAAAACTATATTTGTGTTTAAGTGAAAGCGGCTGATTTCGTATCAATCCGAGCCGATGACACATGTGATGGAGACATGTGATGTGTCAAACTCCGTGCTCCGTTACCGTTACTACAAATATACCATAGAGGAGTGTTTTTTTGGTTTTATTTATAACCTGGATAAGGCTAATGCTAAGCATTAAGTATCGCTTAACTTCTATTCATAAAAATATCCTTTGGTTATTAGAAAACCCATGAAAGAATGCTATAAATGACATGTCTTTAAGAACAACTTTCCATAGAGCAATGATGTCTTATGTGATTATTTTCTCTTCATCAGGTAATTTCTACTATGCACTATAAGTTACAGTATCACTGAGGTTTTTGTTTTGCTCTTTACTATCTGATATTTTATAAAGTGTAAAATGTAATTTTATGTCAAATGTATTTTCTAACAAATGGTATGCGCTTCTAAGTCATTGGAAACAAAGTTGTTTACTTTATTAATTCCGTTGTAAATGTGTATTTAAAATATGTATTTATACAGTCAATGTTAAATATTCAATTTCGGACATTAAAAAAATAAAAAATAAACACGGTCATGTCGAATTGCCCCCCCTATATTTTGCTTCACCAGCCGCCACTGTATTCAACCAATACTATTCACGCGCTGTTCACTTTCTGCTCTATTTCCAACCATCAGCAAATGTTTGTGTAAATACCTGTGTACATACCGAGACAAGTTTATTTTTTTACCTCATTTTATTAGTAAATTCTTAATTTCTGCATGCCATATTTGACTCTATAGATGCTGCTATTATTATTATAATTTTATTATTCATTGTTTTATTTTGCGCCGTAATGCCGAGAGAAGTTCCTATGTTTGCAAACTGTGTTCAATGACAATAAACTTTTTCTGATTCTGAATGTGTGAAAAGTCACAGCTTGTCAGATGCTCCTCCTGTGAACTCAACTGTCATAGAGCGATAAGTTTATTCTGTCATCACATTAACACATTCTGAAGGTGTCAAAAGCAGAAATAACTCACTGTTTTAATAATTTACTATTATTTAATAAAAAATACATGTGTTAAACTGTTATTTGTGGTAAAATGTCCTCCATAATACTAGGAAAAGAAATGATCACAAAGGCGAATATATGCATTTAGTCTCTCTAAACCTCTTTACCGCTCTGTGTGGGTTCAAGTAAATTCACAATACAAACAGTTTGGCAGTGAGTAGCTCCTGCCTGTCTGGGTAAATGTGTTTGCTCCAGGCCAGCAGAAGAAAACACTACTCTTTTCATTGTGGCTCCATTAGAGGTGGAAGTTGGTGGCAGTAAATGGAGCTGGCTGTCATCCTGATTGGTACAACATGAAGGGGACCCTGTGCCACTACTTCTAATTCTATTTAAATAAAATGTGCTCAGGAAATGAGGTGCTGCACCGAGCACACTAATCAAGTGTCTGCAACGGTTTGCAGTAAATTTGACAACAAATCAGTTTGGATTGTACGTAGTTTGACTACAGACAAAGCCTTTAACAACATTATTCTATTATTATTTTATTTGTCTGTTTATTCGCAGGCCTATGAGACACATGGATGTAAACATGATTGTTAGTGTCTTGCCTTGAAGCACTAGTTAGAGCTGAGATTGGATATGTACCTTTAAGATGTTATTTGTATCTGTTTATTATTGATGTTATCATATATTAGACAATATAACATTGAGTTCAAAATGTTTGACTTTTAAGTAGAGGTTTATTAATGAATGTTAAAGTTCTTTGTGAAATTGACCTGATTATAGTAGCCAATGGAAAAAGACAATGTCCCCCCCCAGGACCAATAAATCTCAACTGACCTCTGCTTTTTTCATCTCCAAAAGCCAACTGAGAACAGTCACTGCAGTGCCATACGCAGACTGACTCCAGCTGCCCTAACCTAATATAAAATAAATTGCAAATCGTTCTTCATATTGGGCCTGGCATTGTTGTGGACACGCATTTAGGAGCTGATAGTTAAATATGCCTAGTTCTGATTTGAGGAGCGGTTCACCTCATCTGGTTTAAGTCAGCTTGAGCCCAGTCTGTGAAGCAGCGTGAGACAGCTGCTTGGACAGTGGCAGAGGAAAGTGTGGGCCGACTCCGACACGCGCAGATGAACAAGATCAAACACTGTTCTGGACAGAGTTTAACACTGGAAAAAACTTCTACCGAGGCCAGAGAGGTAGAAGAGCTGATGACCAGTAGTGGTGTCAAAATCAGTGCCTGGTATAATCTGCTTCTTTATTGGTTCTAACAGTTGAAATTAACAGCTCTCGTTTCATGACTTGAACTCCATATGCTTGGCTTTGCTACGTTGTAATTCATTTTTAGTGACACAATATGAGAAGCGATATCCACCTTGAGAAGAGATGACAGCGTTCAGAGTCTGCTCAACCACTAAACTCTACGGCCAAGTTACAGAAGCTATTCAACTCAAAACTATAATACTGTAGAATAATGAGAAATGCCCAGTGTCTTTGCTGATGCCTCTGAGTCACTGATACCTCTGAGTGAGTGAGTGGTGGTATGGGGACATTGTGCAGATACACTGATGATCTGTTGGCCTCCTTTTATTATGATCTGCGGCAACAGACGTCCAAAAATCCACCCACACTACTGTTTTTTACATTAGTCTCTTCATCCTTTGATCACACTCCCACACAAAGAGAGCATGGAGCAGGACATAAAGCATAGCCCAAAGGTAAATCAAATCAGTTATGTAACTGTGAGGTTCTGCAAAGTATATTTGACTTCATTTTCAGCGCAAAACAATCAAAGATAGACAAACAGAAGCAGTTAACCTTCACCTACAACACCTCTGACCACCACCTATTGCATAAACACAAATCACAAAGTTAAGAACACACATCCATGCCCTTGAAGTTTAAGGTACTTTTAATACTGATGCTTTAATGGTACTTTCCAATCCTCACTAAGCATAAAACTATGTCAGATGTTTTGTCTACAGCAAGAGCAATGGGACTGGATTGTTTTAAAATGGACTGTTTTTCTCCACAGTGCTGAAAGGTGGTCTGGGGATGACCATGATGGACTAAACCTCTGGCTGCCACATGCTGTTCATCAGCCGGATATTTTTCTCAGTAGAGCTCCAGTTTTCCTGGTCCTTCAAAATAGATTATAAAAATGAACAGCTGGTCAAGGGGCTGACATCGACTGAATATGCATTTCCAGACGCAAATGGAAGCAATGTGTTTTATGAGGGATCGTCTGCGTTTAAATTGAGGTTTAGCTTGATATAAAGTTAATTTATATTAAAGTTAAAGGGGTGCGCAAAGGCGGTTAGCGTTCTTGCCTCCTAAGAAGGAGATCATGGGTTCGATTCCCGGACCAGACCAACATCACATGATCTCTCTGGGTCTGCATGTCCTCCCTGTGTTACTGTGGGTTCTCTCTGGGTTCTCCGGCTCCTCCCACCAAATCAATCTTAAACCTAGAAACTAAAATGTGTTTTTGTTTAGAAATTAACACTCTGACATACTTGAGGTTTATTGCCATTGTCAATGAACAGAATTCACAAACTCTGAACTTTCTTTGGCATTAAGGTGCAACACAGAACAATGAATAATAATAATATTAGGGAATGCATAACATTTTTAATTATTTAAATAAAATACACTTGGTCTGAATATATACACAATTTACAGTTATCACCAGTCCCAAAAAAATGTGGTTATTGGTTTTAATAATTGTTAAAGTGACAAGTGTTAAGTGTTCATGAGTTCCACGGCAGAGGGAAAGAAACTGTTCTTGTGGCGGGAGGTTCTTGTCCGGATGGACGTAGCCTCCTGCCTGAGGGGAGTGGCTTCCTGCCTGAGGGGAGTGGCTTCCTGCCTGAGGGGAGTGGCTCAAAAAGTCCATGTCCAGGGTGAGAAGGGTCGGCTGTGATCCGACCTGCTCGTCCCAGAGTCCTGGAGACGTACAGGTCCTGCAGAGATGGAAGTCTGCAGCCCTTCTCAGCAGAGCGCACAATGCGCTATAGTCTCTGTTTGTCCCTGGCTGTGGCTCCAGCGTACCACACGGTGATGGAGGAGGTGAGGATGGACTCAATGATGGCCGTGTAGAACTGCACCATCATCTACACTGGCAGCTTTGCTTTCCTCAACTACCGCAGAAAGTACATCCTCTGCTGGGCCTTCTTGATGAGGGAGCTGATGGTGAGCTCCCACTTGAGGTCCTGGCATAGGTTCCCGAGGTGTCCAGCTCCTGCAGGATAAAGTGGAGTGCCAGGTTGTCGGCGTCATCTACCGACCCGTTGGCTCTCCAAGCAAACTGCAGGGGCTCCAGCAGGGAGGAGGTGAAGAACTTGAGGTGGGGCAAGACCACGCGCTTCAAATGACCTTGCAGTTAGAACCATTTTGTTTTCATGATAATGTTATTTTTTATCCAATTTTAAAATTACACCTTTAGATCTCACCTAACCATATCTGAGCTAGAATCTTGGCCTACATTGTTAACCTTCAGAACCAATGCCCATTGACTTCCATTATAAACTCAGTTTTTCAGCCAGATGCAAGATATGCATTAAATAATGTGATATTATGAAATACAATCCCAACCTAAACTTCTGAGTGGAAAATTTAATAATTTGACATATTTCATCAGCCCCAGGGTCCCCCATTGTCTTTTATATGGAAGTTGCTGTGAAGGTGTCTTGTTCTATTCCTGGGTTCTGTGTAACAATGAAATTAATGAAAACAATGCATGATGCAGAGATGATCTGTCTCACTGACCAGGAGAAAAACTGAAAACGTTGGATGGAAATAAACCTGTCACGTTAGAACCAGCACTGACTCAGATTTATACTCCAGGACCTGTACATGTTCAAGACTGTACTAATTTATTAGAAAATCAATTCACTTTTTATTATTATTTGTAATCCTGCTAATGTTGTACTAAATTAAAACCATTCTGTGGTTAAGGCAATGGTATTTATATTAGTAAATCATAGTGTATTTTAATTGTAGACTCTTACATTCCTATAAGTTATCTGTTCTTTTCCTCTGTATCTACCTCTGTATCTACCTGCGTTGCAACAATGAAATTTCCCCATGTGTGGACAATAAAGGATTATCTTATCTTATCTTACATATGTCAATTATTTATACCAACATTGATTTGGTGCATTATTGTGTATTGCACTGCAGCAGATCACCTTTTATACCAATGGCATTTACAATGGTTCAGTGCCTACTCTATAGATACAGTGTGTTTATAGAAGGATATGAAAAATAATCCACTTCAGATTCATTCATTAATTATTTCATATTTTGTGTTTTTGGCATCCCAAAAAAATATAACTTTTGCAGACAAAATGGTCCATATCTATCTAAGTTTGATCAATTCTATATATATTTGGGTACGAGTGGGACCTAAAATAGAGGTGTCAGAGGGTTAATGAAAACAACCTAAAACGCTATGAAAAACATTTACTAATATGTTTTAACCTTCAGGCCCTCCAGGCAACATTTTTGGGTTTTTGAATTACATTTCTTGCTGTAATTTTGATGTTTGGTCATAATTGGTCAAAGGTTTTCTTTGAGATTTTTGCCTCACAATAAAAAATAAAATTAATAAACGAATCAAAAATCCACTGTCCACAAAACTCACGCCATTTTACGTCCCATTGATTTCCATTTTAAACACGTATATTCTCCTTCTGTCATTGCTGTACACGAATCATGTTCAGCCTTTTGTAACTTGTTTAGAGGAACATTGTGGGAGTAATTTTCCCCCTAAAATACCAAAATAAATGGATACGTAAATGGATATTTTCATGTTTTGTAATGCATCCTCACTTTAGACCTATACTTTAGACTTTACTTTAAATAACACCAAAACTAAAATATGAAAACACATGTTGGTACATGTTAGAATTCATTTTTATTTTCTTATGTTTGTTTTTAAAAGTCTCAATGGCATGGTACCTTCTTATTAATTTGATCTCCTCCAGCCCCATGTCCCATTTAAAGCCCTGTGCTCTGCAGACCAGCATCTCCTGGTTGTCCCCAGGACCAGGCTTAAGTCCAGAGGAGACAGGGCCTTTTCTGTTGTAGGACCACAGTTGTGGAACACTTTGCCTTTGCACATCAGAACTGCACACTAGGTTAGTGCATCACTCGAACACTTTAAATCCGTGCTCAAGATGTACTTTTTTCATTGGCATTTGACTCCAGATAGAGTGAGATAAGCTTTTACAATTGTTTGTATGTTGTTTTGCATATGTTGTCACCTATATGTTTTGTTGTCTGTACTTCGGTAAGCTCTGGCTGTCTTTAGATGTGCTTTATAAATTTGTTTTGGGATATACAGCATATTTTTGTTTTTTGACGCACAGGTGTTTCGAAGGGAAAACTATGAAAACGAGAACCCATGTTTTGTATTAATGCAGAGAAAATACATTAATGATCAAAAAACAAGACATTTTTTCTTGTTTATAAAATGGCTATAAGATGAAAAACACATGTTTTTTAATGGAAAAACAATACAATTACAACTTGAATATTACCATGGTTGAAATAAGTGGATTGTAAACATATGTATTGTATAAATGTTCTAATTGCAATCCACATTTAGGCAGATTAACAGCATTCTCTCACAGCATGAATTTTAAATGCATGTATTTTGCTGGTTAGTGTGACTTCAACACCACGCTTATTGGCAGTAAGACCTCCAACTACTTAAATTCCCACAGGTCAACCCTCCAATCAGCCAACAGGAAGTAGAACCTCCTCATTATTACAGCGCCACTTGTTTCTTTTCCATCGTCATGTGGTTCTGATTTGAACATGAGGCAAACTGTTTTCATTTGGCCGGTAGTTGCTCATACTTTTACTTTACGGATACCATTACGTGGCTTGTCCGTCCACCGTGCTTCAGGGAGCAGGCCACCAGGCGTTTTAGCATTAATTGGAAGTTGTCTTTCAAGTTAAGCCCAGTGGAGCCCCCTCCCCTTAGCCCCTTGTTATGACAGGGTTAATGGCTTTGGCGAGTGGTACCTTTTACGTGGCCTCCTGGGTTTTGAGACTTGCTGTGTTCTACTGGGCCTCAGTGCCAATTACAGTAATCAAAGATAAAAAGTGGATAAAAAGAGAGCCTCCACATCTGGCAGTTAAGGTGTAAACCAATATGAGGAGAGCAGAATAACTCCTTGTTTGACGATGTACTCTTAATGCTCTTCCATGTAGGTAAAACCCACTGAAAAGAACTCATTTTGTGTAGCTCATGTCAGAGTTCACCCGCAAAGATCGGTTTTGTGAATGTTTACGCAGATGTTGTCTTGTATATGAAACAAATTATGTCTAATTTATTTACGTATTTGTATCATTGAAACATGAAATTAAACAAATAATAATAATACACTGCTTTTCCTCCTTAGGTCTGGTAGTTGTGACCACAATAAGCACAAACAACAAACGCGATATGGTTCCTGAATCCAACTACCATGTACCATGAAGGGGAGAAGCTGTGCTCTCAATGTCAGTTATGTGTCATGCTCAGTCTTTGGACCAAGCAAAAAACACACTTGCCCTTGTGTATGTCGCGATATACATTTTCAGTGTTACAGAAATATGAGAAAAAATAGCACAATTTAACAATTATTCACAAACACAGTGAAAACTTTACTACTCCTCAAGTTTGTGACATTGTGTGATACATTGTTCTAAATGGCAAAATAAATCACACTGACCAAAATAGCTTGATAAAAAAGTATAGTCTGATTTTGTTTATCTAGTTTTTTACTATAGATTGACTTAATTTTGCTTCTTGTGATCGGAATCATCACGATAATCGATTAATCGTGCAATCCCTGAAACATCCCAAGAAGGGTCAAGGTTATTAATCCCTCATGAGGCAAATTCCCACTCACACTGCTTCTGCACAGCGTCCAGAGACCCATCTGCAGATCTTGAGCCAGGCTTGGTCAGGACTCTACTGTGGATAGAAGATTCCCTATTGTGCATGTTGTGGATTGATGGGGGAAATCCACCCAGACACGGGGGAAACATGTCAACTCCAAACAGAACGCCCGGTCCAGGTGAAAAAAATCCCTTGTCAAGTGAAGACTATTGGAGTTAGTCCTATGGCTGGACTTAGAGCATGCAAACGTGAATGATCAGATAAAAATACATGTAATATGGTTCAATGATAAAGCAGTCATGTTTCAAGCTTAACAACAGATCTACAGTTAAGATGACTTTGATGTTGTTTCCATGGATAGGAAAACCTTTCCTCTCATCAGTCAATGTCCTGATGTCCTTTTGGTTCCCACCATTCACTCTGTGCCCGATCCGGACCTGCAGCAGAAATGTTTCCTTAAGGTGTTGGTTTATTTTTAGAATGCGGCGAGGGCAAAGGTCGCTGGAAAAACTGGGGGGGAATCTGTTCAGTCACATAAATAATTCGGCGTGTATGCTTTGTGTTTCAAATAACAAGTTCATGTAGGGATCGCAGGTGGTTGAGTTATAAACTTTGACTTGCTAATGTTGGTGAATGTAAAGTTTATCAGGTTTATGGGTTAAAATACTGAACTCTTTTGCTTAGTGCATTATTGACTTTTGTTAGTTCAGACCAAGGTGTTTGTTTCTATGTTGTGTTTAAGCAGCTCCCTAAAAGAAAGTTAGCATTATGGGAAACCCCCAGTGCTCTGACAGATGTCCCCCTCCTCGGTAATTACTTTTCCATAACAGCCCTGAAACACTTATGTATGTGGTTAGAATAACAATTTCCACATGAAACACTTGTTCATTCATAAGATTCAGAGAAGCTGCAGAATGGGAGATCCTTAGACAAAGACACTACACTATTTTCAGAACGCACAGTTAGAATTGATCAGTTTTAGGGACATTACATTGACTTATATTCATTTCCTGGAGAATGATCCTAAGCTTAAATTTGAAATTGTGTTGTAGATCTACAGTATTTTTATGTAAATCTCCACAGTGTTTCCTCCAAAAAACAGAATCCTAAATTTTGCCCTCTCTTATTTTGAGTTTATCGGACTTGACTTATTTATAAAGGTCTGTTAATTTTAATCACATTAATAAGTCCTACTGACCAAAATATGTATGTCATAAGATAAGATAAGATAAGATAAGATATTCCTTTATTGTCCCACATGGGGAAATTTCATTGGTGCAACGCAGGTAGATACAGAGGTAGATACAGAAGAACAGATCACTTATAGGAAGTCTGAAAAACACTTTCAGTAGAAGATCTCCTATAAATAAATAAATAAATACCATTGCATGTGATCCCGACAGTAATTGCACATGAATATGTGTCACGACAGCACATAGATTGCACATGAATTTCACAGTAATTGCACATGAATTGCACATGAATTCCAACAGCAATTGCACATACGACAGAATTGCACATCAGTATTAGGTTAGGTCAGTATTGCGACGGGATAACGTGACAATCTCCGGGTAAGACGACTGTTCTCCGCAGTTTCATGAGTTCCTCCTTTGTGGAAACGCGGTACGGCGCCGGCCGGGGGCGGGGCCGGAGCCGGGGGGCGGGGCCGGAGCCAAGACACATCGCAACGACACGACGAAAACACTCAATCCAGCCGAATAAAGTCAAAACAAGTTAATTTAAAGCGGTTCCAGTGCGTGTCCCGATCGTTCGTGAAGTTCCTCTTTCATATAAACGTGTATATAAACGTGTACCGACGACACGCCGTACTTTAGCGCGGCCGGAGGGCGCGGGGGGGGGGGGGGGGGGGGGGGCTGGTGGGCTCGCTCGGAGCTAGCTCACGTCACAACAACGCAACGAACGCAACGAAAAACGCTCAAATCCAGCCGAAAAAAAGTCAAAAACAGTTGAATTAAAAAACTATTCCAGCGCGTGTCCCTATCGTACGGTAAAATAGAAAAAATATACTAACTATATTTACAAAATATAGGAGATAAAGCACAATAAGTGTGAGAAAGAAGAGAGAGCGTTTACACCGGGCTGCCAGCTGTACCAGCGCCTTATGACGTAACAATATCAACTTGTTAATCTCTCCAAAGGTAAAAGGGCTTAAGGAGACTGAAGGTTGTACAATCTGTATGTGTGTGTGTGTATGTGGGAAAGTTATAAGTGCATTTTGGAGAAGATTAGATTTCAGTTTGCTTTCGCCGTGTTCCAATAATACGTTAACAAGCACATTTTGATTTGTCGACGTGATAAGACACACATATATAACTGTCCCAGCGCTGCCTCTGTTTAGCCCGGCTATTGTGCTTTTGGTGTTGACAGCTATGGATCACACGCCCAGCCAAGAGATGTCCATGAGGCACGTACCGCAGCGCGCCAAGACCAGGTCAAAGTGCATGCTCCAGTTCAGAGGGTTTGTTCTTTTCTAAAATAAGAACTTGCTGCAATCGATGAATCACGGCGTTATTACAAAGCGCTTTCAAAACAACGGAGTGTCGTGTGTTCTAATTAAGTTCAAAGATAAGCACGAAATGGGAGCAAAAGTTTAAAAATGCACAACTAAAACAACAAAATTACGGTGGAAAAAAATAAAGAAAAGAAAATAACAAAACATAGTCTAATACTTGAATAAAATAGTACTAAAGGAATGACAAAAAGCCCAGATTTACACAGAAGAAAAAAGCGTTGCTTAAATTAACAGATTATTAATGTTCATCCACCTCAAAAATAAAAAGTGTCTGATTGCGTACATTAAAGATGCACTTTGTAACTTTTATGGTGAAGGAACCTCCATTTGCTCATTTCCATAAAGCTGTTGGTTGATGGTTTTACCCGGAATATTTGTCAGGATGGCATTAAACTTGTATCTCCATGGGGACAAGCAAGTGATGCCACCAGGCCCAGTTATGGGGCAGATCTGTGGAGAGGCGAGCCCGATCACAGTGAGAATGTATGTTTTTAAAGGTATATTTTAGCAACAAAACACCTGTAATTGAAGAAGAAGGGGATGTGAGGTTTAATGCCAGAAAAGTTACATGGTGCACCTTTGAATTTAGATTTATTCAAAGAGTATCTGTCCATGGATTTCAGAATGATAATAAATTAGGACCGTTGCCATAGCAATTAATAATTTAAAACAAAATATATTTTTAATGGTGAGAAGTCTTCAAAATGTTGCCTATAACAGTAAATGTGGTGGTTTATGTGTGCAAGCAAACTTGTATGTAAGTATGTATTATGAATTAAACGTAAAAACAGATACATAAGTTTAATACGAACAATGTCTGTGAATATTTCATCTAGACTTAATTTACATTAAACCTTGCCAAAACAAAAAAAATAATACACACAATAATTAATATAATATTTTTTAGCACCACTATTGAAGTTAATTTGCCAGTACACATGAATAGCGTGTATAAATAGAGTTTGGATCTGAGCCTGAGATCTGTCAGCTCCAGATAAGAAGTCCTATCTACTGTTAGTCTGTCAACAAGCTCAAATCACACTGTGTAATTGTCCCTTAAATCATCAAATCTGTTTCCAGACGTGGCTCTGTTAAGTCTTTTGTCATGTGCCTGGGGTTTTACTAGAAAACTGATTTGCTGATAAAAAGCTGAGAGCTGTGTGCACTGCATCGTCCCATTTTATCCAACATCCCAGTCCAGACGGGTCCAGCATCTATTTTCAACATTCAGAAACAGGCCAAAATCTTTCATTAACACTCATAACTATATTTTCTCCTTTTTCTGAGATTTATCTATCAAATATAACAGAGACTTTGTGTTATATTTTTGTTTGAATAACTATTGGGAGTGAGAACACTGAAGAGAGGCCCATGTTAGATAAATACTATTCTGATGCTCAAAGTAAAGTATATTCAGTGAGTCTGGTGATTCCTGTTCGTCTATGAAACACAAAAAAACTTACAAATTATCACAATTGGCATATTTCTAAAGAGAACTCTGTTGGAGCTCAATGTCATTTTTTGTGTAATCCTCCTTGTTCACTTGTTAAAAAACATTTATATAAATAAGAACAAAATTCCATTAGACTGATTGGAAAATGTTATTAAAAATAATACATAAGTAAATTTGTCTTCAAATCAAATTCAGCCTGCCCTCTTTTTGTTTCAAAAACCTCATTTAACCTGAACAATATTATTGTACAAATCTCAGTGGCCCCCATGTTTCCTTTGCTGTGCTGAACGCAGCACTTCACACGCAGTCTGGTAACATCGTAACTGTTTGATATTAAGACCTACAGCCTAATTTGTCTTAATTATTCATAGAAATGTATTTTATAAGATTAAAATAGAAAAATGTGTTTAGAAATTTTTATATTTTGAAAACACTTTGGGTTTTCAGATGTAGGCCAACTTCAATTGTCACAATTATAAATAACCCTTATTACTTTTTAAAAATGTTGTTGGATTAATTTTGTCTGACAATAATTGAATTAAACGACTGCTTTTTTAATTTTCACAACTTGTTTTGTTTTTGACTCTCAAATCTTTAGTATCAGAACTTTAACTGATTTGCTATATATAATGCCATCCCAAAACATTATAATAATTGTTTTCAAATGATGTCATTCATTTGAATGTTTAGATGTTAAGGCGATTACATAAATGACATTACATAAATATCATTAGTTTGGTTGAAGGGCGCGGCTGAATGGTGAAAGAACCCTTATCTTTTTGTCCATTTTTGCAATGGAGGTGTAAGGAAATCCAAGCAGCTCATCCACCCATCCTCCAGGACTCAGGGCCTGTGTGATCCGCCCGGCTTGAATTACCCTCTGTCGGGCGTGGAGTCGTCACTCAAAACTGCTCTTCCTTGTTATGATTTAGATGGGAGTGGGCCCCAACTCTGGCTCCAAGATGCTGATTATCTAACTGTTTCATCAATGGATGCCTCAAGTAAAGTAAATTACTATCAATATTACGGTCAGTTGTTAACTAACCAAACAAAAACATATTTCTGAAATGAAGTACCTGAAAAGATGATTTATGTTTTTAAAATGGCATGCATATTGTTGTATTGATTTCCCTTTGCTTGATTGTATGTGGATGGATTGAGGCCATCTGAGGTTGCCGTTTGGACCTGTGCAATCTGCTGTTGTGTCCTTGGGCAAGACACTTCATGTGATGGGTGCCAGGTGGCTATAGTTTATCACCATGTGGGCATTAATGCACAATATACAAAACAAACTTGAAATAAAAAATAAAAAAACACAATTGATTACAGCGCTGGGACCTATAACAGCCATGAAGGTTTTGAATACATTGAACACTTTGCAGTTTTCACTTCACCCTGAAACGTTTCTGTAGTCTGACTCTGAGTGATTGCACATTATAAACTGAAATCTTTTATGATTTAATAGATTGTGATTGTTATTTTGTAGTTTGGCTCCCTCACAAAACAGAGGGATTGAACAATACAAAATATATCCTGTTGAATTTGAACATCCTGGCTGACCAGTGTTGCTTACATTAAACTGTATAATAGGGGAGCGCTGTATTATTCTTTTGACAATCAGTCATTGCACCTTAAATTTGAGCCTGGTGTATATTGGTAGTAATTGTTCATATTTGAACTAAGTGGCATGTGGCTCGCAGAGCTGCATCTGAACAAATGGGTAAAAACACTCTATTTTGCTTGAATTGAATAGTCAGACAGCCGCTCTGCCTTTCTTCTTCTTGTGGAAAGTGTCTCCCACAAATTAGCTATCCAAACATGACTCTCAAAACAGACAAATTGAATAATTTAGGCAATTAGCTGAAAAAATACACACTTCCACTTACTTAAATAGGATTAACGAGCAGCACTTTAGCTTTCCATTGATGAACGCTACAGAGCCGTCCAGCGGAGGAGGAAGTGTCCTCAGACCTGAACAACAACAACACAATACATCCAGGGGAAGAAAGATTGACCTGGTCTCTGCTGGAAGCTCTTTCATAAGGCTTCTTTAGTCCTGAGGCCTCAGCACGACAGAGGATTTCATCATTTGATGAAAGAGGGTTAGATCAGGTCTACAGCACTGTGAATGAAAGAAGATCAAATTACATTACATATTAAAATATTTTGGGGGTTTGTTTCTGATAATATTCCATATGAGTTCACTAAAGATACCAACAGCATTTATCAATAGGCTATAATACTCAGATGTACATTTTCCCACACACATAATTGTTGTTAAATCTAAGAATCACTGTTTCATTGGACTTTCTTTTGGTTCTTTGACTCTTGTTTGTTAAATCAACAATTCTGGGAGGGCCATTGAGACAACTGATGTTGTGATTTTGGGCCCTACAAAAGTAAATGTAATCAAATAGTTAGCTGAGGAATATATATATTTACTAATTCTGCTAATAATAACTAATACTTTGATTTAGTGCACACAGTAAATGGGCCTGTCTTTTACTGCATTTTTGTGTTCCCTCATGAAATGTCAAACACTTTAGTCTTCCGGTATTAGCTGAGATGTGTTCTTGAAGTTGGATAGTGCATCTCAGAAAGAACAGAATGGGCTTGGACGCAACTTTGCTCTGACATTCCCCTGAAGCCTTTCACACTTAAGTCCTGATGTGTGCTGGGCTCTGAACACTGGGCAGGTTTACAGTCTGTCAATCAAAGGCATTAAGCTTGACTCCACAGGTTGTAGATTTTGCTGAGCTGGCAAACACTTTAATTCCAATACAATGAAAAAAGATACTAGTCTCAATGTGTTCTGGCTGACTAGCAACGTTTATCAAGAGACATATTGAGGCATTTTACATGTTTGCACCACCAGCCACTGTGTGGCACTGTAGCTTATCTGGGCAAGTGTGCCTTTTTAAGGCCTAATTTAAGGTGGTCTCAGGGCCACAGAGTTGAGGCATACAGTTTTTGACCGTGGTTGTTGTGCAGGTGTGGCAACAGGTGCCAATAAAAGGATACCTCACTAAATACATGAGCATTGGGTTTTTAATCCACGTTTTCTAACACCTTTTATCTCTGTTAGTCTAGTCGCTGGGGGCACAAGGCTGCTGGCCGTTACATAAGTAAAACTGCGTCGGGATTGGAACTTGGAATGCCTGGCTTCAACAAGTCAACAGCTCGGCATAAAGGCAAACCTTTTGCAGTTGAATTGGTTGGTGAAGTGTCACACACGAGCTGTAGGAGTGTTGCATCCTTAAAGCACAGGCTGATATGGCGGCCCTTTTGGTGCGAGCTTATTATCATCAGGTCATCAGAAGGAAGAGGGAGATGTTATAACTGGAAATACAAATTGCACCAGCTGAGGAGAAGCTCGGAGAAGTCCAATAAACTGAAGCGTGATTCCTCACGTAAGGGAGGTTAAAGTGGATACTACAACACAGGTGCAGCCATCATGCTTGGCCAGATCCACCAATAGTCAATTTGCAATCCTAGCAGCTCTACTTTCTGTAATTTTAAACTTTTATTTTTCAAAATTGCTTCACAAACTGAAACTTAATAAATAGTTACCACAGGTGTTATCACATCAAACAAAGTTATAATTAGAAAAACAGGAGAACCTGTCACATAAACTTTAACTTCTGTAGAAATTAATAATTTACAAATTCATGGTGATATAATTCATTTTTTGTGATTAACTCAGTTCAAATTCTGTCTGCACTTAATATAGATATAACAAGATATAACTAAATATTTAGTAACAATTCAATCAAAATCATCTTTATGTTAGATAAGGATTGGTTCTTCAGTGGGTCACTTCTTTCTACATTTAACAATATAGCATTGGCCAACCGGAGCTTAATTATTGCAAAGTTGATGACACACAAAGAAGGGACAGTAGATCCAAGAGACCCTCCAAGCTTCAGACCCCTGACAGTCTTTTTTTTTAGACACTACGCTGTGAGCTCCAGCTCCTGTTGTGCCAGTTGTCAGTCATTGGGACGTGCCAGCCGCCTGGAGCTGCTCGACACTAAGCACCTTTATGTCCTGTGGATTCTGTGGCTTGAAATTTTGCCACAAGGACTCGCTGCCACCTCATCCTCAGCCTGTAGCCCAGACCTCAGGAGGGTAAACCTGGCAAAGACCGAGACCAGACTGTGGTCAGCGCTAAACCTCTGCACCTCAGTTAGACCTTTTTGTCTGCACATTAGACGCTCATCGTGAATCAATAAACATAATCGCTAAAAGGGAAAAGCTTAAAACTAAATTTAGAAAGCGAAACAGCAAAAAAGTGGACACACACAGAAATGTTTATTTTAGTAGATTTTTATTTTTTAAAAAACAGTCACATTCTACATTCACAGCACTAATTAATTTTGCTATAGTTTACAAAGGACAAACCATATTGACAATTATATTTAATCACCCAGGTTCCTCGAGATACAGCTTCCTACGGGGTCCACAGGGAGCACTAACTTTAATATGCTACAGAGCCATACCAGACCTATAAATACATGTCTACACATGACTATATTTACTATTGGCTATACTATTTTTAATTCCAACAATAAAAAAGGCTGTATACTGAGCCTCTTTGTGCAGCGCTGATGTTTGAGGCAATAACCTTATTCCTGTCCAGGGCCACTTTAAAGACTGCTTACAAATAATGGAAAATACTGCTGGTAAGTGTGCACATAAATATGGGTTTCTATTTGAGAATTTAATTAACCATCAAAATCACCAGTTGGAATCCATTCTTTCATCTGTTTGTGTTGGAAAGTGTCTCCATACCTTCCAAACCTGGTGAAGTCAGTTGCTCAGTCATTTTGGGGGATCTGTTATGATTTTAGTGTTTATGGCTGTGACGCATTCCAAATGAAAGTTTTCCATCACTGAGTGAGGTCTTCTCTGTAGCACCCACTCACACCCAGTCTCGCTCTGTATCACCTCCCAGAGCTCAGCCTGCTGACCAAAGACCTGAACATGATCATGCTTTGATTTATTCTGATGCATTTTGCCTGTATTGTAAGTTATTTTTACCTTTATTTAACCAGGAATTTAAAAAACTCAAATTAAAAATCTCTTTTGAGTGTCCTGGCCAAGAGGCAGCAGCATAATAGCACACAATTAATCCAGATATTACACAAACACAAGGTTTCCTTCACAAAAATAGCATTTATTTTCCTCTGAGCTGCTGTTGATCTCATAAGACCGCTAACTAAGATAGGGATCCCAAAGTGTTGAGCTTACTCTTTAATGCAGACCACAGGCAACAGTTTAGAGGCCGTTATATTACAAGCCACCGTCAAAACACCATCACCTTGAGTTTGTTTTTTGATGACAGGTGTGAGGCTGCTTTTTCCTTTTAACTTAATTTGTCTACATTTTTATGGGGATTAGGTACTGTACACCTGGATTTCCTCTTATTTTAGGAAATTATTGTATTTGCCAAGTTATTAAGTATGAACACCACTCTTGAAAGTACACTGCCATCCTCTGGACAAAATGTGCAAGCACTGGAGTTGGGCTCATTTACATGAGAAGTACTAAATGTAGCAGGGTTGATCACTTTGCAACATTCAGCTTTCAATGCACCTAGAAAAAAACGAACTATTTTTGGCATCACAATCATTACTTGAATCGCCCATGCCAGCTTTTTGAAGCCCAATCTCAACAGATCTCAAGAAGGTAAGCCAGTCAGGACCTGGTTAGTCCTTGGATGGGAGACCACTGGGGTGTGGCTTTAGTGCAAACTGAGCACATGAACAATTGTTGGTGGTCAGAGGGGCCCCAGGGCAACCATAAGGAGCTCGCTGGAGTGAGTGACTGCCATAATGTAGAGCATCTTTGAGTGTCAAAATCATGTCAAGTAATTCACGCCTGACACTGACAGCACAAAAGAACCAGCTGAACTCACCCTGAATGTACGCTCCTGACCCCAATGATCCCTTGCAGTCCCATCCAACTATCAGCCAATACGCGGTCTCACCACAACATAGAACCTCATGTCAAACATCCTTGTGGCTAAGAAATGCTCATGTAGTGATCCGTGTGCCCAAAGCACAGAAGGGCATCAGCCAAGACACCAGAGGAACCAAACCCCTACACGTAGTTGAGAGAACAGTCGTTCAAGTATGCAGAACCCGACAAACAAACCTGTGCACTGCCTGGATTTATACAATAAACAGCTTCACTCTGCCAGTGACCAGACATTCTACAGGAGTAATAAGATACAGACCAGACATGAAAGCTCCTCGCCATGCATGAAGGGTTCCATCAAAAATCCAGCACCCTGACACTGTTCACTAGTCGTAAGGAAGGAGGCCAAGGACTAGTGAGTGTGAGCGCCACAATGCAGGACGTAGTATCCAAGATCCACCAATACGTCAAGGACGAGGTCCCAAACAGAAGACATTCTGAAAGTCTCGAGGTGCAAGAGGGACCATCATGGGAAGACAAGCCCCTACATGGGATGTACCACCGGAATCAAGAAATCCTACCAATGGATAGAAAGAGCCAGTCTGAAGGACAGAGGCCCTGATCATGGCAGCACCGGAACAGGCCCTGAACATCAGATCAATAGAGGCCCAGGTCTACCACACCAGAAGACCCAAGGTGTAGGCTAGCAGGGACAGCATACATGGAGCGCCATAACCAGGTGGCTGGCATGTACAGAAACATCTGTGCAGAATACAGGCTAGAGACCCAAAGGTGGTAGAACATGATGGAACCAAGATCCTGTGGGACTTACAGATACAGACTGACAGGTGTGGAAGTGGTGCCCGTGGTCATTGCACCTGACCCACAAACTAAAGTGGCTACAGCAGATCCCAGGACTTAACAAATGTAATATTTGTAACACATTTTTAAATAAAATTACTCACGTCAGTTTTGCCGCGTACACACACAATTGTTCCCTTCCCTTTATTTACCCTGGTCTTCACATTGTAGTCTGGTGTATGAAATGGAAACTTATGGGCTACTTTCAAAACCCAACAGTTGGAGCAAATCCCATTTTGACCCATATTCATTAAAACAAAGACTGTATTTTTGTCATTTTATTTCTGCACAAAACCACAAACATTAGAAGAAGGTGTTTGGTCTCTTGGTGGTGAAACGTGGTTTGTGCTGACGGCGCAGGACCCTATGGGGCAGAGGGAACTTGATCTTGGAGTCCTGAAAAGAGGAAAATGTTTGGTAAGAGACTACTGAGGACAAATTTACCCCCAAACTAAATATTTTATGCAAAATTCAATTTTGCACAATATTATCTGAAAGTTTGCAAATATTTTTTTGGGAACGTGACATTGATGTTTTTTTTGCATTGAAAGAACTATTAACATTTCTGTAGATTTCCTATTTTGCAATTCTTCATCTTAGACTGAAAACACTTGTTTCCTTAAAAGTTAGTCTCCACACCCAGAAACTATTTATATTTTAAAATGTAGCCAGTTTCTAACCACCAGATTCTGAGTGAAATTAAAAAGCTGGAAGAGGAATCTGGCCTGTACTTTTGCGGGGTTGTTAACTGGCACTGACAATGCTGGACAGTCCAGAGATAGACCCGCTTTTTGTGCACCATTAGAAGAGATACTCACGTGGAACTGCTTGATGGCAGGTCTGCGGCATTTGTTGGCCGGGATAATCTGAACTTTCATGATCTGGATGGCATGAGCACGAGCGCGATGGCGAGCTCCCATATCACGATCTGCACACATTAAACACCATTACAGCAAAAAATTTGAGATTTTTACAGGACTGGACAAATTTGAATCAAGACCACGATTTTGTCATAAAAGTGAACCATTGAATATAAAAAAGGCGCAGCTAAACTAAATTTACCAAGAAAAAAATAAATTGCGCGTCTATATGCCGCAGTTGTCCACGAAGTAACATGTGGCGCGGACCAGGAAATGTTCATTCATTGTGGGGGGGTTATAAAATACTGACCACCGTATCGCATGTCCGCTCGCCACATGCAACTCTGCATTTAGTCTAAATTCCGATTAGATACGTTTCTCACAGAATTTTGAAGCTTAACATACAGAGGAAATGACCGAACCCCTTCATTTCATGCTCTCCAAATCTGGCTCTGCTCCTGCGTTTGTACGTAGCGAGTGAGCAAGAGGGAGAACTTCCCACTAGAGCCCCCCCTACAGGATAACAATTCCCTCTGCAGCCAGAAGATGGCCCCCAATTCAAGTAGTCCCATAATAGTAGTCTTTAAAATGTTGATATGGCTTAGTAACAGTATATGTTGAGCAAAACTTAAGGAAATATCTGGAGGAATATTGTAGTTTGTGTCACTTACAGCACTGAGTGACAGCTCCAGAGGTGGTCAGATCCCTGTACTCTCTGTACATGTTGTGGGTGCCACTACGAGAGTCATAACGCAGCCAAATGCCAAAGTTCTTCACCTTCAGTGGAGTTTTCTCATGAACCTGAAAGGGAGGAAACCATAGGTACCAAAGGTAAACAAGCTATACACACACACTTTATTTACAAGTAAAGTCAAATCTTACCAGTCCACAGTAGACTGTCTCACCAGACGCCTTCTTCATTTTTCTCAGTTGAGACACAAAGTACCAGAAGCGAGACTTGGCCACAACATGGTTGGGGGCAAAGATCCTCATCCGATAGAGAGGAGGTGCAGGGTTTTTGGCAGAGGGCAGCAGACGCCCAATGACTTTATACTCCCTAAGCTGAACAAGACAACATTTTAGCACGCACATCAGAGTTTGACAAACACTTCATAAGGATACATTTAACATGTTGATCCTTGAATTCACTTTCAACGGCACTGAAGAAGCAACAGAGAAAGGCGACAAGGAACAATTTACTATCTGCACACCAGACAAGATCATACCATTACCAAGATATGAACTTTGGGTTTGGGTGCATTTTTGGCCTTCAGGGCATTCAATAACTAGCAACTATAAATCATATTTAAAGAAACAAAATCGATTGTCGATTTGAATAATTACCACTACTGACAATATAATCTGTTTATTTTCCACTAACAACGACGGTTTTCCGTATTTAAACAAGCAAGTCATCTTTAGAACGTTAAAGAGGGACATAAGCAGGACACACTGAATCTCATTACAATCACCATCGTCCACATGGTGCTGACGACGCCATGTTGTAGCCGCTAAAACTCCGCAAGGAAAATGTCATATCGAACTATGAAAACGCATATTTACGACACACTATCGGCGGGTGGTGGTTGAATGATATCTTAATGCGTTCATTGGCACAGTTTCTGGTGTGTATGCCAAAACCACATCCTAAAGTAAGGGTTTTACGTACTGTGCCGGACGCCTTCATGGTGCCTCTCGCTCACTGCCACGGTAAAAGAGGAAGTTGGAGGGCGGAGTCAGTGTACGTCAAATACACGCCGGAACTACGCCATATCACGTGACTCATGCTCTTTCTATCATTTAGTGCCGATATTATAATAGATCCATGTTTAGTGCACGGAACATGAATCTATTAAGAATATTTACATCTACAGAACACTTTACATACCAAATGAATTCGTTAGTTCAGTGGTTTCCAACTTTGTTCTCTCAGTGACCCTTATTGTACCAGAAGGAACCAGAAAAACAGGACCAGAAAACGCATTGATTAAAGGTTAAATTAAAGCTGGGATCATAAGATAAATAGGTTAGGGGTTTTTAATAAATAATTCAAAGCTATTAAGTGGTAGCAATAATTCAAAAAATAAATCAAAACAATATTAGCAAAGTTAATGCTTTCCCTTCGTTATAATTTTAGTAACTTGCTTGGTTATGCTAGTGTAGGCCTGGAATAATAACCTTTTTGTTTTTTCAAGGTACAATTTAATAAATAAGTACAGGAAAATGTAGGCAACAGTTTTGGAAACAAAAACAACAAAGTGAAGTAACGTGCACATTGTTGGATATGTGTACAAAAGCTGACAATGACAGCAAAAGCTTAATAGTCAGAATAAAAAAGGTTCTAATAAGTAGCATTTACAGTGCACACTTGGATTTAGCTTATAGTATAAAATAGTTAAAGCAATGTTTGCTATCAAGCAGCCTACATTCAGCTGGAGGAACTATTTTTTTCATACAACACTGGAAGGTGCCCTGATTTCGTGAAAAATCCACACACACACACCCACACACAACACTGATGACTGATTTTGATCAATGGCTTCATCTCGGAGTGCAAACCGGTGCTGACGTTAACATTTCAACTTAATCTGTTGTGACCTCTGACTATGACTGTCCGTTTTGGATTTGGTCTGTACCATGTGGTTGAATCCTTGTTTACCAGTCATTTCTGAACATGATTTATATATCCAGGGAAGTTTACTTCACATAGAAAAAGCACAGGTATCCAGTGATATAAGAGATTTGTGAAGGAATGGATTATGATTGCTGGATCTTTGGAAGCCTTGGCTGGTCAATTGTGAAATAATGAAGGTATAAAATTAAAAAAAAAAAAAAATTACATTGGGTCTAAGATTTAAGGCTTGAGGAGCACACTTTGGGAGAAAATATATTATAATATCATATCTGTTCATTTGAATACCCCCAAATCACTTGATCATTTTCAATTTTGTGACAGTGTAAATGCACAATACTCTTCCCTTTGTAAAGTTTGGTTCTGTTCAGCTTCTTCTTTGATACAGGGTCAAAATAAAGGTAAAAGCAAAATGTACAGTATGTTAGTAGGCAAGTTAGAAAAATGGTTCTATACCCACCACAGCTCATCTTCAATACTTTTTGTTGTTTAATGAAAGATCTCCCTTAAAAACAGATCACATCCCTTTTTAGAAAAAATGCTATAAATAAATTAAAATGAACTTAAACACAAGAGCAGTAAAAACAATACACTATCTGAATGTATGGATGCAATGATGCGGAAGTCACACAATTTAAGCAGAATAAATATACATAACAAGGGAGAGATTAATTGACCTACTTATTGTTAATTAGCTGTAATGGTCTGTTAATATCAACTCCAATATCTGACCCACGTAGAACCTTCTCATTTCAAATTCAAGTTTTTTTTCTCAAACAGAGCTACATAGAACGTGAGACTTAAAAGCACCTGCTGCGGTGGATAAAAACATAAAAAGATCCAATTCGCATAGTCTCAATGATCAGTGACGTAGCAGAATATTTACAGGAAAGCTGACATTCTTTTATTCTCATGGTCCAAGTCCAGCCAGTGCCATTTCACACCCGGTCACGTGCTCCTCCCCATTGCTGTTTCCATAGAGACGACCTTCCTGTCCAAACAGCAGGAAATTAAAAGAAAGAAGAGGCACTTCTTGAATGGCTGGTTTTGATCGTCCCAGATGTCAGATGTTTGCAACTGTTTGACTACAGGTGGCGCTGTTGTCTTAGGGGCCTACAGCAGGGAGGCACTTGGTAACGATGCTGGGTGGCGAGATGCTATGTCATCAGAATAGGCTTCTGCCGCACTTCGAGGATGTCTAGGGGTGAAAACATGCAAAAATAACACTTCAGTAAGTACACAACACATGAGAATACACCAAGGCATTTTTCTACGGACAATGGCAGTACATGCCAGAGAAGTAATTCATGTTTCTAAAAGCAGATTGAATATTTCAAATGAAGTTGTTTTTGAGAAGAAGATCTGAATCTTGTCCAAACAAAGATACCCACAAAAAACAGGGTTAAACGAGGTCTAAACGGGGTCTCATGATGACTAGCTCAAGTACGAAATTCCCTCCATGACCTCTGACCTGTAGTGATGCGGTGCAGTGGCAGAGTGATGTAGGTCAGGTGGGAGTAGAGCAGGAAGTAGTCCTCTGTCCGATTCAGTTTGAGCCAGGAGCCAACGAGGGAGCGGCCCGTTCCCGACAAAGAGCGAGAACGCAGGTTGGTGGCTGTGTGGATATCTAAATATAGAAAATATCAAAAGTTTCTAAAAATTGAATAAATAAAATATGTTCTTTAATCATACAACTGCACTTAATTCTAAAGTCATGAAAAAAAATGATATTTGCAGAATGTAACCATTCTGTTGGGGGGTTTGCCACCTGCTTGTCTCAGCGGAGATGTTATTATTTTGCCTGATATGTTCCACAGTATGGCATTAAACTTGTATAGCTTGCGTTAATTCAATTACACCTGTTCTTATTGCTCAAAAATGCCTTGAAAAAACGCATTCTTACCATGAGCCGAGTCAACTCTCCACAGATCTGACATGTAACCTGGCCTAGTATTGTCACCTGCTTATCTCCACAGAGTAAAATATGGTTAATGCCATACTGTGGAATATCCCAAGCAAAACAAAAACAGAGGGCTGGTATCGGACCCATGACCTAGTGCACAAGATTTCTATCCAAAAAGTATATTATGGTATTTAAGATTACCATAATATACTTTATTTACTAACTAGTGCAGTATATATTTATGCACTGATTTCCTTTCCTAAACATTTTCAACATTTACCGTACTTTTATTTATTTATAAATTCGTACAAGATACACTTCTAAAATGTCTGCTTTATGTTACTATTTCTATTAAAATATACCTTAAAGTGAGTGCCAAGTTAGTTCGGCCTAAATAATTTCACTAGATGGGTTAGTGAAGTGGCGTTACCGTCATCATCCTCCTCCCTGAAAAACTCCTCGCTGTCGTTGGCAGAGTGAGACTTCTTCATCTCAGCAATTCGGTTTCGAGGTACTTTGCGGCGTAGTGACGGTGAGAAAAAGGAGGGTCTGTTTCGTTCCGGGGTCGGAGGAGTGCTGAACGATGTTACCTACAACAAGCCCACATATACAGTTAGAAATTAACACGCTGCCAGACCTCTAGCCTTCTGACAAAAAGTTTGACTATAATAATACCGCTGAAAGTATTTTGCTTCTATAAAACATGTATCCAAGCATGATGACTGAATACCATCCACCAACATCTATTATTGATTACGACCTCATTTCAGCAGAGTCAAAATGAGGGTCTTTACTAAGCAAGTTTGAAATAAAGGAGAATAAATGGAGTTGCTCTTACCTTTTCATGCATTGGTGACATCTGGTCTTCCTCTGTGCCACAAGGGGACGTGTCACCAGTCGGGACTCTGCTAACAGCCATCTCTGCGTGCCCTTTGCCTTGAGGACCTTTCATCCTCACAAACTCCATGTTGTTGTACTTATAGAAGCCGAATGACATACGTTGGGCCATTTTAGCAGCAACGCTCACCTAAAGCACAGATATAATCAGAACGTGATTGAGCACAAGCGAGTGTGGGAATTATATTATGCTTATATATAAAATAAAATAATTATACATACAAAAGGACATATTATGCTAAAGCAACATTAGACAGCCTCATCATTCCTGCATGTTTGAGTAATCCTGTAAAGTCCTGCAACTGAGAAGGGATAAGAAAATTCCCGCTTTCACCTGCCTATTCCCACCCAAATCGCGGTACTTAGTTCTGATTATTTGAAAAATTAAGACTCTTGAGTTGAGTGACACAAGTAGGGTTCTAAAAAGCCACTTTTCAAAAATGTAACAAAACATGTATATGACAATCTGCTATGGTGAAATGTCACTATGAAGAGGCTCGTCAGTTCTGCAGTTTTGAACGGGAAGTCAATGGAATATTATCAAGCCGTTTTAGAGCAATATTGTGATTTACAATGAACAAAATGTAAAATGATCTACTTCTGTTATAGTTGAATACTAATCACATGGACAAAAACCCAATATCTCCTTTAAGACATGTCATCATGTTCATGGGTCTCACCCGGTTGTCGTAGACCTTTCTCAGTGCTTCGTAGCGAATAGATCCCTGGAAGATGACTCCCTGGAAAGTGTTGCTTTTGTCACTCGCCACCAGCTCCACGCACACCATCTCTCCCTCGCCCACAGTCATATCACTGAACACCTACAACAATAAAAGACATCAACATCTCAATTTCAAGGTCAAAACATCAGAATTACAAATATTTTCATTGTTCAAACCCTAAATGGCCCATTGATTTGAAAATGATCTGCTTTCGCCTGCTGACCAATAGTGAATCAGAAAAGGGTGACACATCAAATGTACAATAGAAGGAGGCGAGTTGCTGAGACAGTTTCTGGTCATCAGTGGAAGGGGGGTTGACGAGCAGTTGGTGAGAAGCCAGAGCCCACTCCACACAGAGGCAGGGTGGATGTTGGAGAACTGCTGCTTCTGATGCGTATTGTACTGTGATCAGGCTCCCGACACCTCCATGCTAAATCCATACTTTGCATCTTTGTAGTGCTCTCTGTCACCGGCCCTGTGCGCTACCTCCTTCTGCTGCCTTAACTGCCCCAGTTTTGGTATGAATCAGGGTTTGTCATTGTTGAAAGTGACTTTGGTGTGGGAACACAAACGCACGCACGCATACACACACACGCACGATTTAATACATTTTCTCACCTCCTCAAAATTATCAATCATGAAGAAGATGTTTGGGTAGCTCATCTTGGACTCTTCTCCTTTGCTGTCCATTGCATGTTTACTGGGTGAAGCAAACACCTCCTGGAAGAAGTATAAAAACATGTAAACATAGGAAAAAGTTAAATTAAGCAGTTGTGTTGTCACAGTTCTCTCACACCTGACATTTCTTTTTATGGATGTGGATATCCCCTGCATCTGAGCGTGTGCAGACTGCACATGTCACAATATAATCCAGCTGGAGAAGTTTGGGAGAGAAGCACAACATTACATGAGGACCTGAATCCAACGCACACTGTACACAGATATCTATCGATGTACTGCATCTAATCCTGATTACCTTCTGCAGAATAAGATTCAGGTAGACACTCTCCTCCCAGTCTATGTCAGGATCTCCGAGGCCTGGCAGTTTCTTAGAGTCTCTCCTGAACACCTCCACCTCCACCTTGCACATCGAATGCGTCACAATTATGAAAGCAAACACCTTTAATAAAAAAACACAAGGCTCAATCATCTTCTCACCTTTTTGCCCTCTGTGTCGTCAGTGTTGACATAAGACAACTTCCGCCGAACGTAGAAGAGCATGTCGTCTTGTCGTGGAGCCCACTTCTCCATGAAGTATGTGGAAAACATCCATGTCCAAAACACAATGCGGTCATCCTTAAAGCAACCTGAAGGAACAAATTCATGATATTAACAGAGCATTATTTTGCTGGTCGCACCAAGGAACAGTGACTACATTCAGTCAAAGAACAATGAAGGGACACTTGCAATAACATCACAGAGTCAGATGACCACCCCCACACAGCCCCAAGGGTGCTCTACCATCTACTGGCACCTGCTACTTATTAACTATTGCCAAGCAACCGGAAGTTCAACTTACTGCTCGAGCTACTTTAGGAGAAAACCTGAAAATACTGCCGCCATTACCATTTTTATGTTCTAACTTCCCAAATATGTGGTCTGTGGTCAATATAACCGTTTTGAACTATGCTTTTAACATTTTTGCACAGTACAATACAGACTTCAGTAGGGTCCAATAACCTCTACAGTACATACTTGTTTATATTGATTGGCAGTTGCAAAAATGCCATTGATTGATTGTACACAAATGATGTCAATGAGATAACAGCACGTCAAGTTCTGTATACAAATCATTTTCCCTTGAAAATTACTCACTATCAACAAAAGACCGTGGATGTCACTAATAATTCATTTACCAAAATGTCATCTGCATCTGAGAGGGTTTTGTTTTTCAGGTTATTTTTTATATCTCATGTTTAGCTGCTGCAGAAGATGTCCAGATAAAAATGTGATGCTATTTGTAGTTGGACATCCCATTTCAAAAGTACTGTGTAATGATTGTGTTTCCCATTTATAAGTTGATTGCAGTTTGACCAAAACTGAAGAGACAGGACAGAATCCTGCCAATGGCAGACAAAGCCAAAAATATTGCATTGTCTGGAATGTTCCACATCTTTCGTATATTTATTATTCAGTTTACATTTCTGTAGAAATACCTTGAAAAAGACAACACATTCTTACTGTGAGCTCCTCCCACAGATCTGCCCTGTAACGTGGAATGATGGTATCATATCTCCATGGAGATAAGATGTTAAATGCTATACTTTAGCAAAGCAATAACACCTCCATTGTGACAAGGTGGTGGACCCTCCACCAGAAAACTTACACAGAGAACCTTCATTGTTGTTGTGAACCCTGAGGGCCACCATACTTTTAAGACCAGATTCAAGTTTATGTTCTACTTTTGCTTTTGTTCACCAACACCACAATGTAAAACGTCTGGAAAAAACACATGTTACAGAGTGAGACGTTGATGCATCAGGTGAACCAGAATCATGTCATGAGATTATCACTACATGATGAGGAATTGATAACACAGCTTTTGCCCATGCAGGAGACATCACGTGGGGCTGTTTAACGCCAAAGGGGCCACAGTTGGATTTTGTGAGTCAGAAATACACATATTTTGACAAATCAAAAAGAAGCAAAATTGTTGAATCTACTGTGGTATACTGGGACATGATATGCTCACTGATATCAGTATCTCAACAGTATTAGCCATAAACATGACGTCCATCACATGCACAAGCGGCAAGATAAAACCATGAACAAAGCTCTATTGACCTCACTGTCAGAACAAATGACCTACAAAAAGCTTCACTATAGTCCCCAGATCCAGCTGACGCTTATTTGCACAATATCCTCTAGAGACAAGGATGAAGAGAAACTACCAACCCACAGTCCAGTCTTATTCCACAAACCCCTTAAGGTGTACTCTGGTCTATTCAGAAAGTTAGTCCTTCCATAGACTTGTTTCATCCTGGTTTAGTCAACTGATGTGGTATGGTTGCAAGTGTGAACACAACCTACATCAGATTGAATGGAGTTTGATGTAGCCTACTCTAAATCTGTAACAATTTGTTCTTCTGATCCCGTTTGAGGGCTTCTGAAATCAAGGCTTTGGCTATCTTCTCTTCATCTCCCTCTGTAAAGGTCTGCACAAATGTGGACAGGAGGGTTTTCCATCTCTATGATTACCATTACCAGCATGGCGACTACCATTGTTGTTGCCGAGTCGTGGTATAGAAAATCCATTCAGCACATAAGGGTCATGTGATGAACTCGTTAAAGAAGAGGTCTCGTTGACGTTAAGATTGGCGGTAATGTAACACTTGGATACCAACCGCCATAAAACACCAAAGAAGAATTAGATTAAGAAGTTAAACGAGATAAAGACGTGTTGTCGCGGGGGAGTAACAAAAAGGAGATCGGAGCCAAATGTTCTCACTTTTGTGCTGTAAACCAGATAAAGGCCACGCGGACGCACGCTCACCGAGTCCGCTGAGCTCCTGTCTGATGCTGAGTCGGTTCCGCTCGTCGGCGATGGCCTTCAGCATCTGCCCCAGGGATTGGTCCAGGTCTCCGTTGTCCTCCTCCACAGCGGGCCCGACGGCATCACACAAACCGGGTACAGACGCCATCTCCGCGCTGGGATCATGACAGTCCAATCCAACAACCACCGACAGCGGCTGCAGCGCGGAGCAGTGCGACGGAGAGGCTCCCGGGGCCTTGGGTGTTGTAGACTGAGAATGGGAGACTCCTTTTAGGCCGAGCCCGCTCTCCCGTGATCTTCGGCCGGGGGAAAGCGCAAACAGACAGCAGACAGTGGCCACACGGGGAGACGGGTTCTTCTGTTGTGTGGATCAGCTGGAAACACCCCTAACACTTCCGGTAACAATACGACGCTCTTAAAGAGACACAACAGCAGAAGGATTACCGCTTTCGAGCAGAGTGACGATAACAGCTGATTACAAAGTCCGATCGTTGTGGTTTAACCAAAGCAAAAGTTAGTACAAATCAAAGTAGTTGTTTATTGAGTAATTTCGCGTTACACCAAATCAACTGTGTAAACTCCGCCCATTCCTACAGAGCTGGTGATATATCAAGCGCACACCTTGTTTTAAGACAAAGGATGACGTCAATTCTATACGTATAAAAAACATTAAGTAGCCGATTGTTTAGTAAAGCACAGTGGTCATATTTGTCCAATATCTACGTATAAAATATGTTTCTGAAAGGATTTATTTGGTCCAACTGGATTCTAATAGGCTTCATGAGCCATGGTATAAATCTAGGACTTTCTAAAATCGAAGATCTCATGTAATAAGTTCACACAAGATTAAAAGTGTTTGCATTTTAATTGGACAATTGTGTTACACAGCTCAAGGAGCTGTAGTTCCAAAAATCTGTGCTGCAATGACACCAAACTCATTACCTCCTTACTTGTGGGCATCCAGGGAAGCAACATTGAGAATGGACTCACACAAGTGCCTGGGCATAACAAACTGGACTGGACTCATAACACAGATGCACAGTACAGAAAGGACCAGAGCAGGCTGTCATTCAAAGTGTTTTTTTTTTGGAGTGAGGACCTTCTGACTTTGTGGTGGCAACAGCCATGATGGGAGCAGCAGCATCACAGAGAAAAGAGAGGGAAGAAGGGACACCCTGATCAGCTTCAGTGACAGACTGATCCACTCTTGCTGTGTGAAGGAGAGGTTCTGCAAGTTGCCTTCCCACTTTCAGACTGTAAAATGTGATTTATTCTGTCGATTTGTTCCATCATCTTGAAACAGTATACATACAGAAAGTGTACATTTGTGAAGCCAACATTATAAACTGAACCACACAATGTATTAATAACAAATGTCAAAATCCCGCCTTGTCTTATGGCAATTCTGTCTTGTCCCATCATCGTTAAGTATCAGATATTGTATAACAATATTTTTGGCCCATAGGTGTTATTAGACAGGAAAAACAGCATGAAATGGGTATGAGAGAGAAGAGAGGACATGACATGCTGTAAATGTTGGGAGTCGAGATTCACACAAAACAAGTGGGTTATTTAACTTTAGTGACTGATTCATATTTCAATATATACAATTTAGTTAACATAATAAAATACAATTTAACACACAAAAACGCCACTGTTGACAACTGTCAGATGAAACCTTTCTCTCTGCCTCGTGATCTGGGATGATAGCGTTGAAATGGATCAATAGGGAATGGTCTCTGGTCAATATCACCAATAATTCGTGGAACAATAGGTTCAAAAATTGGCGGAAAGCCAAATGGAACAGGGCTTGGATATGGAGGAAGGTAACGATGAGGCCTTGGATATGGAGGAAGGTAATGATGAGGTTGCCGTTGCTGACATTCCTTGTGAATTTTGTATTGTCTTCTATAAAGCTGAAAATGTATTTAACATTTTAAACAATTCAACATCCAAAGTACGTATTATGTATTTTCAGCTCACCTCTTTCCAGTTGGTGTCTCTGGAACGATTCCTAGCATCAGGATCTAGTGACAAACAAGCAATTCACATTAAATCATAATCCTTTTGACAAACAGTGCAGAACCATTAATATATGATTACAACTAATATATGATTACAACTATATTTGATTACTGAAATCCAATAGAGCGCTGATGCTCAAACCTGGGAGATACATACATTTTCTTCTAGTTGTTTTAAGAAATGATTCCATGTTCTCCCATATTGCTCTCACCTCTGAAGTCTCGCAGAAAGAGATGCTTCCACAGTGTAGAGTCAGATGTAGTATTCAGAAAGTGTCTGCTGACCATGGACAGCCTTGTCAGAGAGTGTACATCCAGTAGCCTTAGCACTCTGAGGAGGAGCTCCGGTGGAAGAGCCGATAGACCAAAGGCTACAGGCAAAGCCATGGCTAAAGAGGCCAAACAGAACAAAACAGTAAGTACAAGATATATCAAGACTGTAAATACAGAAGTAGTGGAGCACACCTTCTCTAGCAGCAGCAATCAGAGGATATGCTAGGAAGTCTTTGTATATTCTGGACAGTTTCTTCAGACATTTGAAAGCTGCAGCAGCATGCTCCCCTAAATACACAAGAAAAATGAGGTATGGTGAGACTCCAGCCCACTATGTTGACTTCTGGAAAGTACTCAGTCTCTAACACTTCAAGTGAAACAAGTTGCCTACCTGGCCACTCATTGGTCACATAGCTGGATGGATCCAAACATAGGTTACCAACTGCACACGCTTTTTCATTAACTTTCAAAGTTGCTACAGGAGAGAAACATTTTTTTAAACCTCACATGAAGGAAGAGATTCTCTTAATGTATCACAAAATTACCATTAATGACAAGTGTAGGGCCGGTGCACACAGCTGCCAGAATTGCTAGGGTGTTTTCACATAGAGCGTGGCTGTACTTCAGCTTGTAAACACCCCCTGCTCCTCTCCACCCAGCAGGCATGTCCACTGACTGGAGCTCACATCCCTGCACAGACAGTCAAGACAAACTATGAGTTTTCCCCTGAAAATAATAGTTAAACAAAGACATTATTTGTCAATTTGCAGATACATCTTCTAAACATGTTTTTTTTTAAACCTAACTGCATATCACACCTCATGAGTAAATCCTGTTTCGAGCATCAGCAAGTGTCCAACTACAATGATGGCATCACTAGGACTTGTGCTGTGGGCTCCATGATAGAGGAGTTCAAGAGAAAGAGGAGCTTGACCATCTTCTGCTTCACTGCATAACATGGGCTCCCAACTGGGGACGGCCTGTTCAGACTCCAAGACTTTACTGTGAATGGCAGAGCTGCTGCAGCCGGGCTATAGCAGTTGAAGAAAAAAAGAATTATAGCTTTTCTCTAAACTCCCGTCACTCGATTGGTATACATGCAGACAATTTTATAGTTCCATTTCTTTGTTTACTGTAAACAATGAATTTAACAAACACTAACTTCATTGTATGATATCAAAGTTGTCTGCTGGGTCTGAGTCTGACTAGCAGTATTGTTGTTATGCGTCTGCTCAGCGGAGGCAGAAGATGAAACAGCAACAACATGTCCAGGCAGTATGACACAGATCAAATCTCCAGATACGATCCCACAAGATGATAGAGTCTGTCCATCACCTGAAAGAGGTTCTGTGCCATTTAAGGATAGGCTGAACTCTGTGGTGGTACTGGAAGAAAACAAAAACAAGGGCCTACTTAAGTTTTGAATGCTTTTGGTACATTCATGCAGTTAAGTCTGACCTCAGGCCCTGTGAAGGCAGCAGTGTCTGCCTGATATGGTCTGAAAGCTCTGATAAAGTAGGGTCTTCTTCAGGAAGCTCCACACGGCTGCTCTGCCCGTTGAGTCGAACTCGTAGATTCATTCTAAAAAAGGAACGTTTTCACTTTAATCACTACTTGTAGTCACTAGGGTTATTTTTATATAACGGTAGAGAAATACTACAATTTGCATGTAACCCAAGGGCTTGTTGAAAGGCATTATAATATTGCGTCACAAAGTACATGATTTCTTATCGTAAATCTTTGACATTCCGCTGAATCATGTTTGTTTAGCAATGCAAAATCACTTTTCAATTTGATAAAGGTACTGTTAAACTGAAGAGTCCGTTAAATCAAGGTTCACAAACCACAAAAACAATAAACTATAAAATAGACTACGACCATAATTCCACTTCCCACAATAACAAACGCACTGCATGAACAAACTAAAGTTAGCTACACAACGTGCACATTTTATAAGTTTCAGTTTTCGTTATTCGGATCCAACTAAAACAAGCTACAAATGTCGGCTAATATAATTCTTTAACAACATTGATAAATTACTCTGGCTTGGCTCAGCACTTACTTCTCACAAGTATTTCATGAAGAAAAGTTACATTTATGAGAAGTTCATTTCTCCTGCTATATTCCTTCTTCTTCGGTGTTTAATGGTGGTTGGTATCCAAGTGTTACACCACCGCCACCCACTGTAGTTCCACGTCACTGCAGACCTTATTCTTCTTATTCTTCATCTGTAACTGTTGTTGTTGTTGTTGTTTTATGGCGGTTGGCATCCGAGTGTTGCATTACCGCCAGACTGTATTCCTTAGACTGTTGTTGCTGTTGTTATTGTTTTATGGCAGTCGACAGCATTACCGCCAGACTTTATTCCCCAGACTTTGTCGTAGTCCTAAAAGTTGTTCTTCCAGTGCTTTGACCTCCAGTGCTTTGACAAAGCCCAAGAGGTCATGAGATGCCTTTGTCATTGTATCCTATAGAAGTTCTTCCTCCCCTCAGACTTTGTCGTAGTCCTTAGAAATTCTTATTCCATTGCTTTGGAAGTACAAAGCCCATGAGGTCATGGGACGTCTTTGTTGTTGTTGTCCTCTTCTGCTTCTTCTTTGGGGTCGAACGCGGCTTTGAAATGTGATTCAAAGCGCTGATCACGTGATTTAGATGGGTCATAAAGCTTGTCACGTGACTCAGACGGTTCACGACCCGCTGTTGTTTCACGGGTGTGTCACTAGGGGGCTCTCGTCTCGATCCTGAGTTCATGGGGGACTTTAAGCGAACAACAACAGGGGGGTTAGGGTTGGGTTGGCAGGGGTTGACTAAAGAATGAAGTCTAAGTCAAAACAAGTCTAAACAAAGAATAGGTGGCGGTGATGTAACGCTTGGATACCAACCGCCATAAAACACCAAAGAAGAAGTAACATTTGGACACGAAGAAGAAGAGTCAGCGCTGGAATAATGTCTAAAGAATAAAGTCTAAAGTATAAAGTCGGAAGAATAAAGCCTAAAGAATAAGATGTACAACAACAGTAGGTGGCGGTAATGTGACACTTGGATACCCTGGAATAAAGCCGGTTGGTCTCTGACGCAACAACTATTCTAGTCACAAAGACGTATCATGACCTCATAGGCTTTGTAACACCAAAGCAATGGGAGGAGTACTTTTACGGACTACGACAGAGTCTGAGGACTACGAAACGTCTGAGGAATAAAGTCTGGCGGTAATGCAACACTCGGATGCCAACCGCCATAAAACAACAACAACAACAACAACAACAACAACAACAACAACACTTGGATACCAACCTTCATAAACACTGAAGAAGAAGAAGAAGAAGAAGAAGAAGAAGAAGAAGAAGAAGAAGAAGAAGAAGAAGAACAACAACAACAACAACAACAACAACAACAACAACAACAACAACAACAACAACAACAACAACAACAACAACAACAACAACAACAACAACAACAACAACAACAACAACAACAACAGAGTCTGTTTGGTTTCAAACCTATGACTCTACAAAGTTTAAAAAGGTCTGCAGTTGGCTGTCAGCCGCAATTAAAAGCAGCAGCAACAACAACAACAACAGCAACAACAAAAACAACAACATCGTCTAGAGTTTGAACCACTTTCTCACACTGTCATCTGATGGTGTCACATTGGGGACACCATGTTGGCCCGCTGAATTTCAAGAGTTCAAGAGCCATATAGTATATTATGATTTTGTGTCAAGAGCTACCCTGTCCTCCTTGGATTTTGCTGCTTTTCCAATGTAAGAGAATAAAAATCACAAGTAAATTAAATAAAATAGACTGCGTCCCTCCACAGAAGGGATGTAGGCCAATTTTAAATAATACCTTAAATGTAAAAAAACACAAACAAAATGTATTTTTATAAAATGTATATTTTCAATATTAATATTTAATATTTTTTAATATATTCTAGAATCACAGTTGCGTCAATAATACACACAACTAAAATGCGAAGTTTTTTTTATTGACAACCATAGCACTGTGGATATGGTAGTAGTGAAACATACCACTAGATGTCACTCTGAAGAAGTGTTCTTCTGCTGTGTTTTATGGCAGTTGGTATCCAAGCACAATATAAATAGATCCATGCATTACCGCCATCTACTTCTTCTTATTCCACCTACTGTAGTTGTGCGCCCTAGACTTTAGACTTTAGTCTTTAGATTTTATTTTTTAGACTTTATTATTTAGACTCTAGTCTTTAGACTTTACACTTTAGACTTTACTCTTCAGACTTCTCCGTTTTTCTTCTTACAACTCAAACGCAACGTGAAATCGCGAATCACAATGTATATTTTTCCCGGATGGGCTTCCGTACTGCCCTGGTGACAGACCATTCATACAGAAGCTACATAACATTATTTCTGAAGTTTTGTTCATTTGACATTCAAAGACATGAGCCGAAGTTACAACGATGAGCTGCAGTACTTGGACAAGATCAGCAGTAATTGCTGGCGGATTAAAAAGGGCTTTGTGCCCAACATGCAGGTGACGCAAACGACTTGAACGTGCTTAGCTTCTTAGCTTCTTGAATTATGAATAATATGTCCTTTTAGGTTGAAGGAAACTTCTATGTGAACGAATCCCTGGAGAAATTGATGTTTGAGGAGCTTCGTAACGCCAGTCGAGGAGGAGGTTAGTGCATTTCTTTCTGAAACGTTTTTTTCTGAATAGCCCTGTCAGCTCACAACTTGGTGCATTTATGTATTTACTGCCCACTCCAAGTCAATGTGGCGAGTGACTTGGCGGATGGTATGATGTGTAAAATGTGTATGGTATTTTTCTCCAACCTGTCACACCAGTCCGAAAGTATCTGCTTAATAACCATAAACCTACTTTTAGGTATTGGTGGATTCCTCCCAGCAATGAAACAGATTGGAAACGTGGCAGCACTGCCTGGAATTGTACACGTAAGCTTCAATAATGTTGTAGACTATCTCTCCATGGAAATGTTTTATATGTAATATATTATTTAATAGATAAAATGGGCACATGTGTAATATTGCCATAGAGATCCATAGGTCTTCCTGATGTCCATTCTGGATATGGATTTGCAATTGGAAACATGGCAGCTTTTGATATGGATAACCCTGAAGCTGTGGTTTCCCCAGGTATGCCAGTACAACTATTTTTCTATAAACTGTAATGTAATTTTGCACTGCAGACACAATGAGACGCATTCTACACCTTACATTTGACACGGAAGTTGGTCATTAAAGAAGATATAATTTGAAAATAATTATATTTCTGCAGGTGGTGTCGGCTTTGATATAAACTGCGGAGTGCGTTTGCTACGGACAAATCTTGATGAGTGCGATGTCCAGCCAGTAAAAGAGCAGTTGGCTCAGGCTCTGTTTGATCATATCCCTGTGGGAGTGGGATCCAAAGGAGTTATTCCCATGAGTGCCAAGTAGGTGCAATTTATACAAACTAAAAGACAGTATAAATAACAGTTTCCTCCCCTTCTATTGGTTTGATTTTTGTCTTTTTTGCCAGAGACCTTGAGGAAGCTCTGGAGATGGGTGTGGACTGGTCTCTCAGGGAAGGCTATGCCTGGGCTGAGGATAAAGAGCACTGTGAGGAGTATGGCAGGATGTTGCAGGCAGATCCCAATAAAGTTTCATCCAAGGCCAAGAAGAGGGGACTGCCACAGGTAACAACAGCCACCGCTTAGTGCATGTAATTGTAATATGTCTCTTGCTGTTTTGTCTATTTGTGCATTTGTCAAATAAGTTCTGTGTGTGGAAAATGATCTCCCCTTGAGCACAATCAAGTCTAAAGATTATATTTTGGAAAACAAGTTTTAATTGGAAAAATGCTATTCTTGTGGTGCAGCTGGGAACCCTTGGGGCAGGAAATCATTACGCTGAAATCCAGGTTGTGGATGAAATATACAATGACTATGCTGCTAAAAAAATGGGCATTGACCATAAAGGCCAGGTGTGTGTGATGATCCACAGCGGAAGCAGAGGTCTTGGCCACCAAGTTGCCACTGGTATTTATATTTATAAATGTTTATTGAATTAACACTGCTGATCAAGTAACATACATTACATGATCATATCTTTAATTGGCCCTGTTACAGATGCCTTAGTTGCCATGGAGAAGGCAATGAAAAGGGACAAGATCACTGTGAACGACCGTCAGCTGGCATGTGCCCGAATCTTTTCACAGGAAGGACAAGACTATCTAAAAGGCATGGCTGCGGCTGGCAACTATGCCTGGGTCAACCGTTCATCTATGACCTTCCTCACTAGACAGGTGGGAACTGCATTTACAATAATTAATGTTCAATTTGCAAGCAGTTGTTTTGAGTTAATGTATATACATTTTTGTATCAGGCCTTTTCTAAAGTTTTTGGGACTACACCCGACGACTTGGATATGCATGTCATCTATGACGTTTCCCACAATATTGCTAAAGTTGAGGAACACATTGTTGATGGAAAACAGAAAACACTGTTAATCCATCGCAAAGGCTCCACCAGGGCCTTCCCCCCTCACCATCCACTCATTCCTGTTGACTACCAGGTCCGTACAACATACACCTTAGTCCCTTAAGTGACCAGTTCCATTAACTGCACCTTCTTTTCAGCTCACAGGTCAGCCGGTGTTAATAGGTGGAACCATGGGAACATGCAGTTATGTCTTAACTGGCACAGAGAAAGGGATGACTGAAACATTTGGCACAACATGTCATGGAGCGGTACGTAGTTTAACCTTTAATTTTAAGTCCTGCTTGCACAGTTGTGGTCAAGAAAGGGTTATCTCGTAAGGTTGATGCTTGATCTGGCTTCTGTCCTCGAGTCCCAGACCATGTTTATGTACATTATTGTAAGTGGTGAAGGTGGTTGGCAGACATGTTTCTGTCTGGCATCTCTTACTATGGCAGCAGCTTACACCACTGTGGTGGAGTTTGTGAATGATGCATTGTAAAGCTTGTGTCTCAAGAGTACTATATAATATCAATGTGTAATTATGCCTGTCATTCATATGGTCCAGGGCCGAGCCCTCTCTAGAGCAAAGTCACGCAGAAACTTGGACTTCCAGGATGTGTTGGACAAACTCGCTGATAAGGGTATAGCTATCCGAGTGGCTTCACCCAAGCTAGTGATGGAGGAGGTTGGTAATAGAAGGCTACTTTATATTATTCATATTTAAAATATTCAGGAGTGGAATTAAAGTTTTTTTTTTTCTGTTATAGGCTCCTGAATCATACAAAAATGTGACAGATGTTGTAAACACGTGCCACGATGCTGGAATCAGCAAAAAAGCCATCAAACTGCGACCAATAGCTGTGATTAAAGGATGAACATTTAAGACCATAGCCACATCTCTAGAAGAAAATGCTGAGATTTGTTTATCTGGCTTTATTTTGTTTGAAAAAAATCTGTTTGCCTTAAATGTGGTTTGAATAAGTGTTACAAAATTGTTTGTTTTCCCTGGCATTTATTTCCTCCATAACAAACATAAAACATACACAATTTTAAATACAAATAACACTTTATTGGTTCTAACAGTTAAGTTCAAATGAACAAAGACCTTTGTTTTTCCAATGAAATTAGCAAGAACGTCCTTAACGAAAGCAAATACCAATGTATATTTTGCCGAGTGGTTCTACTATTTAACATCGGTTTACCAATAACTTCAGCGTGAGGGGATGGTGAATAACAAATGACTTGACTTGTATACCAATGATTTTAATGGTATGTAGTCAGTTTTTCGAGCGGTAAAATATAAGTACATGTCTGTAATTTGAAACTTACTTGATGTGCTGAAGTGAGAGATTCCATCACAACATCAAAACCGCAATAAATATAGCACTTGCTGATTGTTTTGAATCACAAACAGGGCATTGACAGGTTTGTTTGCTGTCATTTAACAAAATATAATGCAAGAGATTGTGTATGATAAACCAGATTTTGTAGGTCCAAGCCAATACAGACTAAATTAATTGACCATGTTAAAATGTATGCCAACTTCAGCTTGATACATTCAAAAGGCATTTTGAATATTGCCGAGAAAAATGCCAGGAGAAAAACTCATTGAGTGAGGCATTAACAGTGGCATCGTGGTTGCTTCACAGTATATCATGCAGTTGCATAATGAATCTTCAATTGTCACGACTTCTTGAAGGGAATGCTTCCATACAAGTTAAACTGTATCAGGAGCTGTACATAATTATCATTCCTATGGTAATTGTATATTTTAGGAAGCCATTAAGAGTGGGAAGTGATAAGTAGTAAAACCCATTTGACATGCATATGAATTCAATCTGAGTCTATGATGATAAAAATTGTACTATGAATATCAGTTTTAATACATTTTCATTTTCTGGCACAAATGAGCTCCCATAAAAATATTTAAAAAATAAACCTGGGGACTTTATTTACATTTTCTTAACATCTTACTCTTATTTACATTTTATGTCAATTTGAAATTAATATTCCTTTTTTTTATTAACATTTCAGAAAGGCAGACCAATTACAGAGTTTTGAGACCAAACTACTGCGAATGGTGATAAACTAAGCATCTTCGTAAACATTTAAACTGGGTGCCACCTCAGACATTCCCAATAGATAATTAGTGCTTTAAGCACTTGATTCACTTCAGAACATGAAATTAATCATACTTTCTCTCAAAGAAAAACAACTTGGATATGTTTTAAATAAATACATTTCCAGCCCTTGTTTTGTCCACTTTGCAGCATCAAACACATTACAAAAGCCTATGTGTTGTACTGTAGTTCTTAAAAAGTTTTGACTAGAATAAAGCTATATTTGTTAAATCCTAGAATGTTAGGATAATTGTTCTCCCAGGTTTACTTCTACAAGTATCTTCTAAACAAACGTCACTTTCCACATTGTTTTGCCCTCACCAGAGCCTCTCTCAGACCAAGTCAGTCTGATTCGTGGACAGCTCGTCGCACTGGAGGGCATTCTCCATTTGTTCATCTGTCATCCCAACAGACTAGACTGTTTACGTTTAAGTGCAGCTCAGGATGAGTTGAGTGGCAATAAAAAACACATGTGAAGTGTTCCTTTAGTCATAATGATCCTTAATATTCTACAGCCTGGCTTGTTGAAAAAAGGCCTGTTGAAATAAAACCACACAAGACATTGGATGTGTAAATATAGTAACCAACTGTCTAGTATAATCTTGTTTGTACTCAGTAACACAATTCTGACCTTCAAGTAGGTTTTCAAAAGTTTGACATCAGGTTCTTGCAACACATGACACAATTCCTAGGAATAATATTAAAAACAAAATGAAAACATCCCACACATAAAATACCCAATTTGTTTAACCAATATGATTGTTCGATCTAATGGTACCTGTGATATTTCTGGAGATACTCGAAGAGACGGCAAATACTCCTGTTGAAGGAACTGAATAAACTCCGGCCCCTGAAACATCAATGACAATCATAAACGGTGATTAGTTGATTAAACAACTAGTGAAAGACTTTATTTTTCTAACTTTACCCGTTTGAGATGTATCATTTTCAGGGTGACGGCACACTCAGACAGAGTCTACAAAACGAACAAAAAACTAATAGGCACAAAGGAAACACCAACTTTGAGCTGTATTTAAAGCAGAAACTTACAAGGACCGTCTGTGCATCAGAGAGGTCAAAGGTCGGTTTAAGAGGAGCCATGAAACATGCAGGAACTATGTTTTTGTAGATGAACTCAGGGAAGCCCACCATGCCATCTTTTCCCCCTGAGAATAAAAACGATCATGACTTAATAGAAAATGCAATTAAAAAACAAAACCATTCTATTACTGCATTACCCCACAGCTCCACTAGTTTTGAAAGGATAATGAAGCAGGTTTTTTGAGCAATTGGGTCAGGAAAGTCAACAGCCCCCTGGATGATTGTGAATACAACCTGCTCAATATTTTCTGCACCTAAAGAAACCCCAAAACAAAATAGAAAATGTTAATTGAACGTTTGCAATTCAAACTATATTCATGCAGTCAATATAAATACAGAGACCAATATTGATATTGACAATGTGCAAAGACACTTTAGAAATATACTGAGAAATGCCAACACCACTTTTAGCCACCGTTTATGGTCAATGTAACGCACCCTGATTGGCCATCACCTCGTTCATTCCACTCCCTGTTACAGTCTGAATGAAGCAGAAGTAGCTTCTCCTCAGCATCTGCTTCTCCAAGGCAGCAGCTTGGTCATTGTCCTCGGCTGGTCGGGCCAACACCTCAAAAATGGCAAGTACAAGTGGCATGAAGATTTGCTGTAGGAAGGGGGACACCTGCCTCTGTCATGGTGACGAAAACATGGGTCAGTAATTACATAAAGTTGAGTCGACAGAAGGTTTTATAACATGAGGGTTCACCTTGAATTTTGCAGTGATTTGGCTGATAAGTGGGATAAATTCTTGCAGGTCCTTTGCCTCACAATCTTTGAGCATGTGTTCAGAAGCAGATGGAATAAAGGGCAGCACCTCCTCTTCCATGCAGATGATCATTCTATGGAGGAAGGAGCGCACAGAGCTGCGCAGCACTCCTCTTTGTACAGGGCAGCTCAGGGCAGGGAGAAAGGTTTGGAGGCAGTCTCTGTAGACCTCAGTGCAGCCACATTGCTTCACCGTCTGTTTGTTACTGAATGCTTTACTGGTGCGACTTAACAAAACAATACACTCAATAAATACAGACACATTCAATGATTGATATGACACTACATCCAACTCATACCTAACAAAGCCAACAGCATGGCTCAGACAGTCTGCGAGGGAAACCTGTCTCTCCTCCTCCGTCTCCTGCAGGAGTTTGGCAAGAAGCACTCCAAAAGCCTCCATCAGAGGAGTCAGCAGGCTCCTCATCATTGCCTGTTTCCTCTCCACTGGACTTTCACCATGAACAATCAGAATGCCAGCGGCCTCAAACATAAACAGCTGATCATCACTTGTCAAATGTGCAGGGTAACCATTTTCCTAAATTATGTAAGAAAAAGGGTTTCAGGTTTTCTTCTACGATTTACATTTAGAATTCTATATAACAAAATGTACCATAATGACATGTATTACATACAGGAGGTGCAAGCGCGAGCAGGTCCTGGATTCTGGTCAAAATGTCCTCAATGAAGGCATTCATATGTTTACTGTTTTTGAAATGGGGATCAAAAAGTTCAAATCGATGTGGGCTACATTTAAAACTGAACTGCAATAGAGACTTACTGCAGAGTTTTGATGAATCTGGAAAAGAGGTAAGCTACTCGACTGCGAACTTTGGGACTGTTGTGTCTCAGTCCTCTTTGGTCCAGAAATGCCATCTGCACAAAAACACTAGTGTTAAAAAATAGGAAAACATACAAAATTGGCAATAGGCTAAAAGTTTCTCTTACCAAAACATTAGGAATGTGCTGAGGCTCCACAATGAAGAATTTATCATATCGCACTACAGTCTCAAAGAACTCTAAAGCCACTGAGCTGTGTTGGTAACTGCTCACACCACACGACACCAGCTACAGTATTGAAAAAGTAAGGTTAAGATGTTCCTGAAATATCAGGAGTGTCCAAACATATTGCTCATCAAGAGCTTTGTGTTGAAACATAGCTGAAGCAGGGTCAGAATCATTCAAAATCATTCAAAACAGTCCACTACACCTTCATGTGGACTAGAAAACTTAATATCAGGTCTGACTCATACCAAAATGTTTGTTATTGACGTTAGGTGCAGTAAAATGTACTACTTTGGCACCAGGAAAAGGGTCAAGACAAAATGGGCCACAGTTTAGACACCCCCACTTTAGACAGAGGACTCAAAACTTACTGTTCTCATCATTTCCTGAAGAGCATTTGTCTTTGCTGTATCTCCAGAGAAATGTGCACCATGAGATGCAGGCAGCGCCTCTCCAAGCATATACACCAGCCTTATAGCCACTTCAACCTCCATAAATGGAGCGGTCTGCCAGTTTCTATGGAAAAAAAGAAACTGGCCTGCTCAAGTTGAATGTCAATGTCAGTCAAAATGGTAAAAAGAGAAATGTCTCACTGCATGGTGTTGGTGAAGACTCGACGTACAGCCTCCAGCAGCAGCTCAGGGGAAACCTGAGCTAAACGGTCCAAAAGCATCTTCATCTGTTTCCGGTACTCCACAAACATGGCTTCATCTTCACCTTCATTCTCAAAGTTGTACTCATCGTCATAGGTCAATTTTTTCATAACTGCAAGCATTATTGCCTGTAAAAAATAATTGTTTAAGACAGTAAAAGAATACATTAATTAAATCAAAAACTTGCCTCAATATTCGCCTTCTGTGGATCTGTCAGCTGTGGAAGCTACAAGAATACATACACATTATGAGCCTTTAAAGAAGACAAGTATTATGTTCAAAGAAAAAAAATGAAATGCCCATGCTCCAAACCGGTGTGCAGTGTTATTTGTTTAGTATTAGGAGTCTCATTATACTTTGAGTCAAAAAGCTGAGCTCACCTGTTTAAGGACATGCAGGTAGTCATAGCAGAAGCCCACGATGTTTGCAGAAATATCATCATCCTCATGGACCAACAGTTGCAACAATAGTGGCACTTTGGCTTCCAAAGCTTGGAGTGTATCAGCTGCTTCTTTTACGTTTCCAGCTTTTGCCAACTTTGTCCAACTCTGCACCAAACTCAGTCCCATGCCATTTATCAACCGAGAAAACTTTGCCAAAAAGTCTACATCCTCCTCCTAAAAAGGTACAAAAAAAAAAGTCTTAGTAAGGTTTACATGAAAATGAAAAACCGTATGACAGAACAGTCAACACTGCGGAGAATAGTGTAAATATGTACACCAGGGATGATTCTGGCATACAGAGCAGCTGGTTAAAAATGTGTCATAAGCATAATTTGAATTAAACAGCTCAAAATATTCATGTTTCAAGTGGCCTCATCCACAGGATTTACAGCATGTGTCAAAAGTTTCTGAACGAAATCAAAGAAATGAATAAAAATAACATAGTTTTAGCTAATTGGAAAACAGAAAATAATTGTAGACCCAAAATGAAAAAATTTCACATGAAAAATGAAATGGTTTTTGGGCTTACTGGTAATCAATTGGTCAACTTCAAAAAGCGATATTGAGATGAAGGCGCTAAACTGGGACTAGATCCAAACTCAAGCGGAGCAGCTCTGGTTCAGGCCGGGCTCAGATGAAGGAGTAGAGAGTGGTGTGAGGTGGTTCGGCCTGACCAGTGCTTCCCAGAGGTGCGAGAAAGACGAGCCACTACGGACAAGACCTGCTGAACCAGGCAATAGATCCGTGCTACTGTAACTTGAAACTTGAAATCAGTTTTAAACCTTGAAAAAAGCACAGCCTCAATAAAAGGAGAAGTCCATAGGATTGCTAAATTACATTAATTTAGCAGTGTGTGTTAAGATTACCCTAAAGACAATCAGGGGAAATAAGTTTTGGTTTTCCTGTGCAGTTTGGGGTTTGTTTGAAGTTGGCGTACATAAGGGTTGTGTTAAAAAAATATATACAGCGATATATTGTCACGGACTCGGTCTCGATTAAAAAAAATATTGTTAATAATGTTTTAATATTTTTGTGACCCGGAGGCTTTACTAGACAGGAGGCCAGGGTGAAGTGGGGGATGGCAGAGAGTGGAGGACACGCAACCAACAGCCACAGTCGGGACCCGAACCCACGACACTGCGGCCGGCCGCACCCAGAGCCTGGCATACCACTCGACATTAATTTATTATGAATTGTCCAGGCAACCATTTAGAAGCAAACTCTTAAAGAGGGGGACACTGTTACCGTCCTGCAGGAAAAGCAGAAGCTGCTCAATCTGCCAGAACCCAAGCTAAATGACTGACGTGCAAACGAGGTGGAATAGTTCTTTTGATATGCGGTCATATGCGGCCATTTGCTGTATGAGCTGCGCTCCTCTCGGCAGAGCTGAGAAGGAGCTGTGGACCTATCAGCAGCTGATCTCGCTTGTGCATAAAATGCTGCTGCAGCATGTTCAGACCAGGCCATGTTTCTTTAGCAAGAAACATGCAATACTTTACTAGAATGTGTTCCATATGTTTCTTTTTAGATCAGTTGGTTGGATGTATGAAGCATATTGGATCTATAAATAAGTTCTTTGTGGATAAACATGAAATTTCATACATTCTCTTAGTACCATTTGGTAAATTTTTAAAGACCCTTTTTTCAAAAATTGTATCGGAATATATATGTACTGGCAATACCCAGTCTTAGCGTACATGGTACATGGTACACTACCTCTGGACTTGCAGTACGGTTCATGTCAATATTTATAAAGTTTAAAGTAAGAATCAAAAGAGTTTTGGTTGTAAACCACATGCACCAATTTGCCCGTACAAACGTTTGATAAATGAAGTCCAGTGGGTTTTTGTGCTGACAAGGAAATAAAAGCCGCTTCCTTGAGAAATACACAAAAACAAGATATTCATATTTACAATTCTTTTTTACCTGTTCCACAATGAAGAAGCCTGCAGTTTGCAATACTTGGCTCAAAGACTCCACCAGTTTGGTTTTGTCCACTGGATCCATTCCTTTATTAACTATTTCGAACAAGCAGTCACATGCTTCCTCTCTGAGCTCCTCCATGGACATTTGACTCAGCAGCAAATTCACAAACCTAATAACATATAGAGAAATAATCTGTCAGACCCATGTTCATCCCCATTAAACATGGCCTTTCTAATCTACAACTAACCGGTCATTGGCGATGAGGTTGAGGTCAATCCAGGACACATAAGAGCCCACCACCTCCAAACACAGACAGGTGAGCTCTGGGTGTGACTGCTGGTATGTCTGCAGAATCTGAAACCATGACTCCACCAAACTGGGGATGCACTGCTCGCGCATTGAATCTTTGATTAAAATATTTCGGCGTGTCTCCTAAAGCAATAAACAGAGCACATGAAAAGACCTGCCATAGAACAAGTCCGCCATTATTTTACTTTTTTTAGGACCGTCAATTAATCCCAATTTCACCTAACTTGATATACAGATGTTTTAGGATTATTATTTCTCAACTGAAAACATAATTTTTTGTAATAATACATTCATCTTATTTATGAATTGGTGAATAGTTCAAAACTAATCAACAAGTTCCTTCACGAAATGTACAAAAGACAAATACTGAAATTTGTATACAAAATTGTAACATTAAAATGGTTATCGGTTTTACATTTTTGGGTGGTAAATGCAGGCGACAGACGATGATGCAGAACCAGGTCATGAATGTGGGCTTTTTAAAAGATAATTTGGCCCACATTCTAGAGCAAAAATAATTCTTAGTTTATTTTTAGCAAGTTGCAAAAAATAAATATGGATATTTGGAGAGGATGCGCATCCGTAGTTCACAACGGAGCTAAACCAACCTCCTTAAAGTAAAAGGAGACGGTAAATGGACCGCTAAAGAAAAAGAAAAAAAAAAGAGAAGACTGTGGTCCTCTACCAAGTTTCAGAGCAACCATGATCATAATAGACTCCCTATAGGCTCATCCTGTGATATTACTTAAGAGATGTTAATATTGTTACTTTCCAGGTGGAAATTGATATACAAAATAAACTGGTGAGGAGTATTTAGTTGACTTGCCTCAGGTGAGTGCATGATGTCGCGGTCGACCACCTCCGCATCAATGGCCATGAGTGTTCGCAGGTAAATGTCAACGCCATGAGGATTTGAACCGACAAGTGACAGAATATCAAAGAAGAATTTAGGCCACAGAGTTAAGTACTCCATGACAAATGTGAGGGCCAGCACTTGAGCGGCCTTGTTTCTGATGAAGGATTTCTCAGGTTGAGGTCTGATTAACTGCACAGAGAACAGACACCGATGTTCAGCTTTACACAACGCATTAAAAATTTATCACAACTTGTTTAAGGTTTGACATTTCATGAATGCACATTTAATAAAACTAAAAAATGCCCCATTAATGTTTATGGGTCTCATTGATAAATCCTCGATACATGGAAAAAAAAGATTTGAAATGTACATACAAATAGCTCTGGCATCACAGGAGACATTTACTGATCTTCAAGTTAAGTCTAGACCCACTGTACACACTATGCACAGAGTCAAGGCAACGAGACGATGGGGCAAAGAGTTGTTGTTTTTTTACATAATTTTCTACAGAATAAATTAGGTAAATGCTAAATTAACAATGTATTTTTCCCCCCCACTAAATTTCTAGACTTAATACTTGATGAGTAAGCGGGTTGCTGCCTGTCACCAGCCAATGACAGATGATGCAGCACTGTCGGTGCAGAACCGGTTAGTCCAGTATTTATGAGCTCTGAACCATTCCCCCAAGAAACTACCTCTTCAGGCCAATTTGCTATGAAATCTTTTCTGATCAGTGAAAAACTGGCGCAGTATACGGTCATTATCCACTAATGCACTTTACCGTACCTGACACTGGAGCCACTTCATCAGACACTCTCTGATGAGCTGCTGTTGAGGAGCACTCAGACCAGCATGCCTAAACAAACAGAAATAAAAAAATAATGGAACAGATTTTGATAAAGCCGTTTAAATAATCCATTGTAACATGTGAATGAAAGAGTTATTCATTCATGTTCATACCAACTATAAAATTGTAACAGTAACTCTGATTAAAATTGGACATTCATGCGTAATATTATGCTTTTCCTCTGATATTGAGAAATAAATCAATAAAATGTATAAATCATAATTTTACATTTTGTTACTGCAAACTCCTTGTTTTTATGCTAAACGTCAAAAAAAGGGTCACGTTCATCACCTTCAGGATCCTCGAGGCCCAATTTTTTAAAAAGGGCAATAAAATACACAAATACTCAGACCTCTTCATCTACTCATAAATGTAAGTAAATCCTTGATGAATTGACATATTTCTAAAATGAAAAGTGTCAAGAAGAAAACTTGAGCTAAATCTATTAGAGCCAAACATATGGACAACAATGAACAGTAATGTTTTTGTTGCATTACTGTGTTTTGAATAGGAGAGAGAGAGAGAGAGACATATATATATATATATATATATTTTTTTTTTTTAGAAAGAGTCGTCACCTTCGGGACCCTCAGTACCCATTTTTAAAACGGCCATAAAATCCAAATAGATTAATTTATTTTTTCCCACTTTCAAAACTCAGATCTCTTTATCCACTTCTACTCCACACAAATGTAATTTTAAGGTAAATTATTCCAATGAGGTGAGCATGTGCGTGCGTATCCACATAGCTCTATCTGTTTAAAAACCATTGCCATGGAAATAAGTTATTTGGTAAGCTTGCGGCATAGTACAGGGCCGCAACATTGGACATTTAAAAAATGTATTAAGTGGGAATAGGTTCAACAAAAAAAGAAAGATGTTGCATCTGATGTTAAAAATTATTAGCGCCAACTTACCTGAACTTAATTTGATGTTCCAAAACTTGAAAACAGAAAAACTTCACGTGGTCATCACTTAAAAATAAACAAATGCATAAACATTTTAAAAATGTTTTACATGACTATAATGTTGAAAATAGCATGTGCTTTTTAGTTCCAACTCACTTATAAATTCCTTTCGCAAGGGCTTCTGCACACACCTCCCAAGCATCGTGAGACTCCTTCAACTGCTCAAAATATGCCATAGCCTAACAAATAATGATAAAAACATGGATGTGTTCATGTGTACAGTGCATTTTCATATTGTACATTAGATTTTTGAGTACTTTTTTATGTTAAGGAGCTAAAATAGTACATCAAATTAAGATGCAATATAATACACTGCTGCTTTACCACAGAGGGTACACTTACCCTCTGCCTGTAGCGGGCGTCGGCATTGGGATTGAGCCCCAGGAGGGCCTGCTCGTCCATGACAGCAGTGACAGACTGGCAGGCCATTGGTGTGTTAGCTGTGGTCTGCGGTAGAAACACTCCTCTCTTCAGGTGACAGGATCTCTCGCATCTGCTGACACAGATCAACTGATTAAGATCATCACGTCTTGAAAGTCTATTATGATCATTATCCATTTTATAGCCATCATAGCCTTAAATAATCCAAATAAATAATAATAAACTTCTCAAGAAACCTCAAATTTGAAAAGCTTTGTTCAGTTTGGGTGAGTCTGTCATTTGACATTTTGGTTTCACCTCTGACCATTTTATGAATACATTTTACCTGCTCAACACATTGAAATTAAACGAAAGTTTGCAAGCACTCAGCTTAAAACACCAATTATTATTATTATTATTATATGATCTGAGCATTACACCCTACAACGCTCTTATAATAGAGACATGTTTATCACTGTCAATGCGGGTGACAATTAATAAACATAAAGTCAAGACAACAACTAACTTCACAGTTAGGGTTTAGCTATTAGGGCAGCAGCACAATACATTGTTTGACTCATGTCCAGCCTGGATGAGGCAACATGGCAGTAATATTATAAACCATATTTGCAAGAAATCTGTTGTTGGTGTAAACATGGGGTGGAGAGTATTGATGGTCGGGAAAAAATGACCACCCTTAAAAAGTTGACAACTCAGCGCTACTACAAGCTTCAAGCATCTGAAGCTAACTGCAAGCTACTACGGCTAAGTTATGCTAAAGGTTAGTTTTCCAGATGACGAAATAAAGCATACTTTGCAGTCCGTAAAGCCATAGTGGCAAGCAGTAAATCGGACGCAGTACGCGTTTACTAATATGGAAACCTTATTTTTCATTCCGCGTGCACCAGGACTAGCATCATTAACGTTATAACTGTTCGTCCAGTTACTTCATTTACATCACCGTTCTGAAACACACTCCAGCACCGTTAAGCATTTTGTCACAATAAAGTTTTTATTATGATACATCCGATGTACATACCTTAATGAAACATTAACGCATCAGTTGCCTTTGTTTCTTGTTTAAAAAAAAAAAAACATCTAAATCATGAAGGAGTTGTCTACGGTAGCTCGCTTTTTAAGTCACGCACACAACGAGAGCCACGGTGCGGCGTGTCCACTCGTTTAACATCCGGGTCAGGCAGGAAGTGGTACCGCATCTTAGCTCTCAACCATGGATCTATGACACGGATCTATTATGATCTATGATCTCAACAGATCTCTTTTTGGTTCAGAAAAACATGGCCGAAAGTGATTTAATATTTATGTTCAACATATGAACAAAAGATTTGCTGGTGATGAAACTGAGTGTGACCCTATGCAAAGTTCTACTATTAAAGATTAAAGATTTTAACTTTGTGTTTATAACAATGTAATTTTTTCCTGGAAAAACCACAAAGGTAGTCGATGGATATTTCCTCTTCTTTTATTCCTCAATGAATGTGTTCACAATTGTTATGACGATGACAGCACACCTCTCGATTAAGGCCAGTATGATAGCCACACAAAGGACACTTGAATAACCACAGATTGTAAGTAAAATGTGGCACTTATATGTCGTTTCATAAAAGCTCAATGGGGACACATACACACGGGGTCAATCATTGAGATAACAGACAAAACCTGTTGCAATAAATAGTTCCCAGAGCAAAAAAACATTGAGACGCTCCAAATTAAATAACTCTACTTTCATTATAAAAATGTGCCGTCACTGCAGGTATTTCATTTGTAAAACCAAATTGAACAGACTGTTACTTGAAGATTCAGCTTCTTCAAAATTGGAAACATTTCAACTCTTTGTACAATAATTTGTATGGATATACACTTACCCTCAAGTCAATTTACCGCCTTTGACAAAACGGTGAAATCAAAACAAGGGGCAAAAAAATAAACTGTCAAATTTGTAATAAAACAGCAGCAATTGGAATGTAGCCGTGATTAAATATCAGAGCCTACTTGAGAATTTGTGATATATCAAAAACAAACATTTCACAGTATAACCATCAAATTACTGAAGATGAACTCAGTTCAAATGTGCATGTTATAAAAACAACTGGTTAGGTCAATGTATGTGAGACCGGTGGGGTTTGACTCCAGGAAGGGTCTGGGCAGAGGTGGTGAGATGTACTAAAAGGTGATTGAGAAAGGTTTAGCCTTTTTTCTCTTCCAAGAGTTTCAGAAGCTCATTGGCATCTTCCTCCGTCTTGACACGTATGAGAAGTGGGATCGGCGTATTGGGGTTTTTGTCATCAATTATAGGATTGGGAACACACACAAGCATGACATTGTTCTTGCCAACCCTGGAGCATGGTTGGGATGACTGTAGAATTATGTTCAGTAGTATGTTTCCTGTGAATAGAATATGCAGATAATGAGAAACACACAATATTTAAAATGAATAACTAAATAGGTTTAAAAATCATTCACTTGTAAAGCATTTGCCAATCATTTTGGTATTGTGCAGAGAGATGTAAAAAACAGCAGGTGGAGCTATTCTCACACACAACCATCAAATTTGCTCAGTCATTCAGAAAAAATGTATTATCTAAATAGAAACTAAAATACAAAGTGCAATGTTTATCAACATGGTACAGGGGGTAGTAAATGTACATAAATAAAATATTTTACCCAGGTTGGTGTCAGCTCGAATTATCATCTGAGTTTTGTTTTCTCCACTGTGTTTCAAGTGCAAAGTTCCCACTCCCTTTTCCTTAAACTCGGAATCTTTTTTGTAGAACATTTTACACCTTGAGTTGAAAAAATAATAATAATTGTCAAGGAACTGCAGTCAATGTACACATTGGAAGTATTGCATGATGTGGTACACAACATCCTTTTCCCCTGATGCTTACTTTTTGGAATAGAAAGCATCTTCCTCTTTCACTTCTTTGACTTCAGGTTTGGGTGGCTCTTCAGTTTCCTTGTCTTCATTTTCATCTACAAGACAGAATAAATATCTTGTTAACGTTTAATTGAAGTTCAAACAAAACACAGCCTAATTTTCCCTGAACCTTTGGAAAGCCCCTGGCTAAATACTACCTCATCCATTGAAAAACTCTCGATTGTCATTAAGCAGATCATATTTTAGTTAAACTAAATTCATATGACCAGGACGGTCAGAAATGTTTAATGCAAGTAAAAAACACAAGATACCTGTTTGTGGTGTGTTTTCACTTTTTGGTGCCGCAAAGGACAAAGTTGGTGGGGAGCTTCCTGCTCCAAAGAGGGGGCTCTGAGTTGAAGTACTGCCGGAGGAAAAAGAAAAACTGGGAGCTGTGGACTTGGATCCAAATGAACTCAAAGCTGTACTGTCCACCTTCTGGCCAAAATTAAATGAAACGCCTGTGGGAACAGATGTGGTGGTTTTGTTTTGGGTCGACTCATCAGGCCCCTTCCCAAATGAGAACAAAGCTGTTGTTGGACTTCTGCTGCAAGAACTGAAAGAAGCAGATTGAGCAGGAGTGTCTGCTGGGACAACTGGCTTCTCCCCTGAGCTGACGTCAGAAGCTCCGGCAGCCCCATAATTCTTTTCAATGCTGGTCAGATGTCGTTCATAATCCCTGAAGATGGGGTTCAGATCACACAACGGGCTGTCATTGACATGCTTGGTGATCCAGTCCCGTACAGAGCAGTTAAGAGCAGTGAGCTGCCGACTGTACTCCTTATAACCGGTGCTGCTGCTGGAGCCTGCACTTTGAGCTGGTGTCAGGGAAGAGCCATTGGTTTGTTTTGCAGTGATGTCAGCACTGACACTAGAGGAGGCAGATCCATTGAGTGCTGAACACAAAGAGAGTGCAATTTTAATTTCACTGTCAAAAGGGGGGTGAAATTGTATCACCTACCCCTCTCAACAGATTAGCATCGTTAGAGCATATAGAGTGTATTTGCATAAAACTACATTTTGTACCAGTTGCAGTTGTGGAAGTGGGAGGTGAAGAGAAAGTTCCAAAAGAAGGGACGCCGTTTCCATTGCTCAAACCTCCAAAACCTTTGAAACTGCTGCCATCGCCAAAGCCCGAAAAAGAAGTTGGTTTTGTACTTGGTGTTGATGGCGTCAGAGAGAATCCCTTAAAACCTTTGAAGGAGCCACTATCTGCCTGCCAAAAATATGTATATTAAGAAATCAGTTTGTATGCTCCGTTTGACAACACAAATGTATAGTATAGCCAAAATTACTACGGAACGCTGCTGAATAATGTGTGTCAACGTTTCAGAAAATGAAATTGCAGAACGAAGTAAGAAAAGAGCAGAGGTCATGACATGGGGAGAAATCTGGGGAGCTGTGAAACCTGGACTGACAGAGCAATGGCCTCATGCTCAGGAGAATTACTCAAATATGCATGAATCTAAATACAATTTCTAGTGGTTTAATGGGGGGGATTAAAAGCTCCAAAAAGTACATTTTGTATGATCGAACATATTGACTGCAATACTTACCTCTGATCCAACATTTCTGCGTTTAGCCTTTTTAATAGGACGATTCTTTAAAACATCATCACTCGCTAGAGAAAACATCCCAGCCTGGTAAGCAGATTAAAAAAAATAACATAATAGAAACATGGATTACTTTTTATTTTTATTATAAGGCCAATATACAGTATATATTAAAAAAAAAAAAAAATACAAAAAAATGATAGGTTTTAAATTACTGACCTCTTCTCCCTCTTCTTCCTGATCCCAGTTTCTGTCGGTTAACTCTTTGTCTGCAATTCTTTTGGCCATACCTGAAACTTTAAACAGATATCCATGGCAATAGGTTTGATGGATTTGAGGAATGATCCAAGCATTGGTGATTGCTACCATAGTTCTATTCATGGGTTTCAGGCAAATATTCCTTTTGATGGATTTTGTGAGGACCTTTACTCGTTCAAAATATGAATTTAGATTTTTAGTGTGCCATTGTTATGATAACGGGCCTTCGTTGTCATGCCAAATCAATCAATCAATCAATCCTTGTGCATGAAACCTAACTTTTGAGAACATTTTCACACTCAAATTACATTCCATTTTGTTTTTCAAAATTGCTAATTGCTATGACAACAGTCCTAATTTCTCATCTCATGATTTACACAATGCATATTTTTTGCTTCTAGCTAGCGTTATGTCTGAACGTAGCTATAACTGTAATGGTTGTGGGATTTCTAAGAGATAATCTAAGAAACAGGACCATAAACGCAAATCTTAAATATTCGCAGTTGTGTTAGAAATGATTTACAGTCGCAGCGATCAATATTTTAGCCGAATTACATTAGCTTGTATCGCTGTTAGCTGCTAAAGCTAAAGTCTATGGTAAACGCGAACGAGGTTAAACACTGACGACAGTTTCAGTTTACATCGACCGGAAAATCACATACCTTTTCATAAATTGTTACTCCAGGAATATGATAGATATTAATTAACGCAAAGAATGACTCTCTGAAATGCTCTGTATTTGGACTAACCGCTCGTATCTCTCACACCGCCATTTTACATCGCTGCATATCCGCATGTGTTTGCGCGGCCCCGTACTGAGCATGCGCGATACAATAACCTGTTTAGGGACTTGTAGTCTTACACTCATGGTTGTAGTCCGTTCGTATACGTCCATGATTTGCTCCTGTTTGATTTTCTCAGATGCAAGTGTATGTTCGTGTGCTCATTCTTTTGTAGTAACTCAAACGAGTTTACAGTATTATTGAGTGGCTTTCATTATTTCCTTTAGATTATAGCCAGGCCTGATAAAAATGTGTAAGATAAAAGACTGTTTCAAGATCAGTTGAAAAGAGATACATTTTATCTCCAACTCCGTATATCATTGTATGGCAAATTAAATACATCAAGTTATTTTGATATACAAAAGTATAGCCTAAATGACACCTATATATGATACTAAAGACCATAATTTTAGGATGTGCTGTAGACTACAGAGAATTAGACAAATGCTTGTGAACTGTAGGAATAAAGAGATGCAGGAATAAAGAGATGCAGGAATAAAGAGATGCAGGAATTGATGGCTATTTTCCAAGATTTTGGAATCCCAATGGGCTTTGCCAAACAGAAACAGGTGCTCGGGAAAGTGGGGAGCAAGCTGTGGGCTTCAGAGGCCACAGGAGACCTTTGACCAACTGTCAAAAAGAACATGGTGTGACTTGTCAGAGAAAAAAGAAACAATTAAAATGACTTAACTATCTTAGATTTTTATTTTTTAAATGCATGGGTTTGCAGCACTAACTTTCATATGTTATTTGCTTGTAAAATAATCAGAATACTTAATTGAACCTACATCATTCAGTTGCTTTATCTCAAATATCTCTTATCTCTTTAACACAAATAAAACACAGTACCGCCACTCTTAATTGCATGTAGCAGGTTTTGACTATCGACTAATCTAAGAATTTACTTTCTATATTCCAGGTCCATAACATGCATCGCACACAAAACCACACTTGTCTGCGTCTCATTTAAGATAAGAGATAAGAGATAAGATATTCCTTTATTGTCCCACATGGGGAAATTTCATTGGTGCAACGCAGGAAGATACAGAGGTAGATACAGAAGAAAAGAACAGATCACTTATAGGAAGTTTGAAAAACAAATTTCACTCTCTGCCCTCCGAACCATGACACAAGAATCTCAGAGACAACAGAGAAAAGCAGAGCATTAAAAAAAAAAAAATAAACATTGATTTATTTGCCAAGGATTATTCATATTTTCCTTTCCTTATTCTATACAGTGCTGTGCTCTTTTTAAAGAAGCATGTGAAATTTCATCCACATTCACTCTAATTGCCTGTTCAGCCAGCATGTCAATTAACTTTTACAAATAAGGCTATAATTAGCATGAAATAATTGATAGGCTCTGTGAATAGCAATTAGTAGTGAGAAATAAGAGGCCACACACTCAAGAACAAAATTGACTGGCAGTGGATTCTTTTACACTTTTTGGGAGAGGTGGGAGATGAGTGAAACCAGCCACTGCCAATCTGGACGATGTAAAATTAATTAAATGAATACAAATGTTTGGGGTTAGGGTATGTGTATGTGTATGTGTATGTGTATGTGTATATATATATATATATATATATATATATATATATATATATATATTGGAAACTAATAAAAATCTCAAAACATTTGTGGGGGCAGCAGCACAATACACAGTGGCAAAAGACTGCATATTTTTACTCAAAAGACTTTTCTCACAGATGTTTCTGATGGAGCCCACCATCAGCTCCCTCAACTAGAAAGCCCAGCAGAGGATGTACTTCCTGCGGCAGCTGAGGAAAGCCAAGCTGCCAGCGGAGATGATGGTGCAGTTTTACACGGCCATCATTGAGTCCATCCTCACCTCCTCCATCACCGTGTGGAGGTGAGACTACAACACATTGTGCTCTCTGCTGAGAAGGTGATCGGCTGCAGACTTCCATCTCTGCAGGACCTGTACGTCTCCAGGACTCTGGGATGAGCAGGTCGGATCACAGCCGACCCTTCTCACCCGGGACATTAACTTTTTGAGCCACTCCCCTCAGGCAGGAGGCTACGTCCATCCGGACCAGAACCTCCCGCCACAAGAACAGTTTCTTTCCCTTTGCTGTTGGACTCATGAACACTTCCTAACACCTGTCACTAATTTAATCAATAACTCACTGCACTGTTCACTTTATGCACTACATCTGTAAATGTAACTGTAAATGTTGTGTACATACTAAGCCAATTTTTATTTTTATCCTATGGTAGATTTAAATTGTTTTGCTTAATGTGTGCTCTTCTTGATTTGATATACCGTAGGTTGTTTTATGTTGCACCGTATCACCAAGGCAAGTTCTTACGTTTGTGAATTCTGTTCTTTGACAATGGCAATAAACCTTTTTTGATTCTGATCTTTATCTGTGTGAAACCTTTTAAGCTAAACTTATATCCAACAAAACATTATTTTAATATACATTTATCTGTATGGGAGCATGTGTATATTCCAAGAGACTGCTTTAAAAAAAAAAAAAAAAAAAGTTCAGTTTTACACATATTTTATGTAACCAATATTTTATTGGCATTACTACTACTACTGGCATTTAAAACGCTTAGATGTGTGAAGGCACATACTATATAATGTGCAAAAAGGCAGAATTAATTGAGGGGAACGAGTGTTGTCTCCTGCCAGCTCTCAGACTGTGCTTAGCTGACATTTGTGTCAAACTCTCATTCGTCCAAAGACTCAACCCTTACAAATGTCAGAGTATCTTTTCATCAGCAGTATGTTCTTGGCTTCACTGATGAAGACCTGCTGATATTGGAAAAGATCTCAACAACATTGATGCCATTTAGAGTAAACAAATAATTGTGTGTGATTGAGGAGCTATTTGTTATTTTTAAAAAAATAATGACGGTGATATTTGAAAATAAAATCCTATTTACTGTGCCGCTCGTGGTCGAGTTGATAGCATATAGTGAGTTTGAATCCGGCTCTCAACATTCGCCAGTCTCATTCCCATTTTCACACTCGTATAAAGCCTGCAGGCCAAAAAAATCCATAATATAACATTTTTCAAAGTGTAATATATTACTCAGCTAAATACTGATTATTGAAGTAGTAAATATGAACAAAATAACCTCTGTATTACCTCTGTCCGTGGGTAAGGAGGTTTTGAGCCAGTTAAATGGAGGCTATACTCCCCCCCTCCTATATAATATTATATGATATAGTAAAATAAAAAGTCAGTAATCTGACATGTGTGTATTTAGGACAAGTGCAGCTTAAAACCCTTGCATCTTGAACCCAAAAGCCACCACAGAGAAGACTTCAGGAGTTTCACCGTTGAGCCGTGAAATGAAAACTAGCAGCTGATGTAGCAGCAGACCTGGATTGTGTGGGGGAGGGTTCGAGCAGGCAGTGAGCAAAGAGAGGCAGAGAAAAGAGGGGGGTGGGTGAGCGGGGGACTACTTTCTGTCAGCGGTGCAAGCTGTCCCCCATCTGTAACTTTATTTTTAGGATTTATGGCTTAGTTCACCATAATTTTACCATAAAGTTCCAAGAGAACATAGGAGGCCTGGTTATTGGCTCTGTCCATGGTGCTACTTTGATCACGCCCTATGCTGTGGAACGCGTTTTGACTGTATCATTTTATTACAGTCTTAAATGTATTAAGTAAGCATATTGTTTTGGGAATTGTTTTCTAATTCACAGCAATGTTTCTCAATCCCATCAACTCTCAGATCACACATTGCTGCGTAAAACCACTCCCCTTGCTTCTGTTCATTGGCTTCTGTTTCTGTCATTCAGTTACGTCATCTCTTGTTCAACTCCTCATAGGTCTACACTCCCATGTCCCTCGTCCCTCTGGGAAGACTGGCCAATAGCAATGACTCTTGTGGGCCGAGGTGGGCAGTGCAAGAAGGGGTGCTATCAGTGGTCAAGCTGTCAAAAGAAGGGAGAGGAGAGATTTGGTGAACATAAATGCCACAGTTAGCTATTTATCAGATTTTGTATTTGAATGTCGCACTTTATAAGTTATGATCAGGGTTCTTTGTTATCAATCCTAAACTATAACAAAAAAATATTATAGACGATGTAGACTATTAAAGGCTCTGTCAGAAGATGCGTCTTTATTCACATGCATGTGTGTGTTAGTTGAGCTAATGGACAATATCTAACACTTTATAAATAAAAAAAATAAAAAATCACGCTTCTTTCAGGGTTATAAACATGTATTCTAACTTTTAATATGACTATGTAAACATTCTAAACCTAAATGAATTCATCGTGGACAGCAATGTTTTATGACAGCTGCGTTGTGTTATATATTGTGTTCTAAATTATAGACAGTGTGATCCATATGGACAATGTTGGATACTTTTGAAATGTTCTCATTGCGCATGCGCAGTCAAAGCTCTGGGCTCCATCCGGGAACTTGAGAATTACCATTGACAGCCAAAGCGCTACTTTTCTCCAGGCAAAGTGAAATCAAGCCGCGGACTCAGACAAAATATAGTTCCCGTTTTTCAACTTAAATTGACCAAATAAGAAGCCAACTTACTTTTCCAACGGACTCTCCGGCTTACGGACGTAAATATGAAAGGATATGCGCGCGGCCGAAGACATGTTTGCTCTGTTTGGATCACTTTTTGAGACAGGCGGAAAGTGGGTGATCCGTCCTAGCTTGTAAAAGAAGCGAGAACTTGCCTTGCAGTCGGAGTAGTTCTTCTTTCAATTGTTATTGTCGCTTTAAAAATCTTCAATTCACTTTAACTTTGTAACGATCGCATCGAAAGTGGGAGAAAAGTGATTTTCTATCCGGAACATGGAACTACAGGGCCTACAAGAGGCGTTGAAAGTAGAAATCCAATGTCATCAGGTAAATGAAACATCGTGTTATTCTATCCTTATTGGCGTGAGCAAGTGAGAGCAGATATCTGACGGGATGAGAGCTGAACACTCCGGCTGAATAACTATGCGACATACCGCTTAAAATGTCTTATAATGTCTGTCGGTGTCACGACGACCCTCCACGTCTCATCAAGTGTACTTTTCACTCTACTTTGTCTATCTATCGCTGTTCTTTTCTCGAGCAACAATAATCTGGAGTAATGATGCGGCGGTGTTGTGGTGATCGGGACGCGACCTGAATATTTATGAGGGGCTAGAAATGGATCGTTGTGGTTAAAATCATCGCTTTGTTCGTACCTTACGTAGTCTAAGTAACTTGATGGACTTTCATAACCTTGGTATGCTCGTGTCGTGTAACTAGTTGCACAAATTAAGTCATCTTACGCCATTTGTGTTTGTTATCCTCCATCGAGGTTTCAAACGGGGCAATGAATTGGGGAGTATGCAGAAACTTTATCAGCTCAAATCTCTTGGACTCAGCGTCACGGTTTCTTTTATTGATACTACAACATTTAGGAGCATTTTGCGCATTTACGAGTTGTACATAATTACTTTACATCATATTGGCCTGGTAAGTTTCCTCGTGTTAAACTGACATTTCATTACATTGCTTCGCTTGAGTGATAGAGGGCTCACGCTTGAAGCTTCTTTTTGTCAAAACAACTCCATATATCAGCCTATCTTTACTTACATTCTGTCTGTTGTCGTATCAGAGATTTAAGTCATAGGAAAAGCATCCTTCCTTAGATTTGACGTGTTGCTCTTATGGCTTTGCGTTCTGACTCCGTTTTGTATCTCAGGCTGTGAAAGTTGTGCAATGAACATTGAACTGGTTGAACATTTTAGCGTCCATTTTGAGTTGGTCGACATATTTCTGGAGAGTAAGGTTGGGTTGATAAAAGGAAAATAGCTAACTATCCCGTCAAGACTTTAAAAGTGATGTTCGGCCATCTCAGTTTATATGTGAGTTATTATTGATACCAAGATGTGTAAAGTGTGTTGCATCGCGAGGGTTTTGTTACTTTATACTTAATCGGCCTGCGTTATTTCTTGGAGGTCACGTGATTCAGTCTGTGATTGTGATTCGCCCACGATCACGCTTTCACTTTTTTATTGCCTCATTTTAACATGGGTGTCCTACATTAACTTCGAAGCAACAGAAGCTCGTCTCTGGAGCTGTTCTGTCTGAAATCAGACGGAAAGCAGCTGAGTTCAGGACCTCGGCCAGCTCCGCGTGCAGCTGCACCGCTCCTCGTGCAGCTCCAGCTCTGCTCTCAACTTCCGAGCTTTACTGCTTTGTTTTGTCGGATTATCATAGCCAACTACTGCAAACATCATTAACCATTCAAAAGCTGCTCTGTTTTTCTTTTCTTTTGAGAAGGCATTAAAGTCGAGGTTTGTGCAGCGATTTATTGTTTTATTTTTAAAGAAGGAACATGAATAATACTCAAATAAAAACAAGACAAAATAAATGCACACAGTTTTGTTTTGATATGGCGATCTTTGTTTTATTCAGTCTGACTATAAACGCTTCTTAATTGTTAAATAGTTGTTTGTGTGTTCAGTTTTATAGTGGAAGCTTCCATTTTGAAGAAAGGGGTGGCCTCCCTCTTCCCCTGTAACATGGAGAGGAAAAGTCTACAGAGTTTCATACCGGAGGAGGAGAAGGAGGGGGGGATGGGCCCCATTCATGCCTAACATTACCATTTTGATTGCTTTGATGCTGTTTTTGGTTGGAGGGGGAGGGGAGTCCAGGAAAGAGGGAGCTAGAAAGCCCAGTCAGCACTGCATGGCAATGTTTTTAGTCTCTACTCACCACAGATTTCTTTCTGTTCAGCAGCTGATTGTGACCCACACATTACACAGCATGTATGAACCCAAAGTAAATTAATTCCAACGAACACAAGACCAGAATTTTGTACTAAAGATATTATTTTAAGTAAAAGTATATTGAGTAAACACGGAAATCCTCCTCATAATAAACTTTTAAAGAGTGACTATTTTCACATTGCGCACCAGTCTTGGTCTCATTGCATATGTGAATATTTCTTCCTGTAAGGGAGAGCCTGGAGGTCATTTCATGGTCACAGACTGAGCAGGCCTGAGGCTGACAAGCTGAATGGATAAGTTTTACTGCCAGAAAGAACAGTTGGACAAATGCTTTACTGATGCAATGTTGGTTTAAAGGCAGTACTTTACTTGGGAGTTTATTCTGTCACAGTGAGTCGAAAATGTTTAATACCAGTCTGATAGTGAGAGGAGGAACACAGTCTACACTCTACTGCTGATGGATGGAAACGCAAATGTTAGTGAATCACTGGGTGCACATCTGTAACAGTTAGTGTTCGGCAAATGTTCTTTTCCTTCTCATTTGAGCAATATATTGTTGACATCAGCCTCCCCAATCTCAGAGTTTCAACCCTTGAAACACTATAGATTCACTAATTGAAGTGTTTTCTGCTCAACTTGCTCAGCATTGCATCATGGTTTCTTGTTTTTGTTCCTTTTTCTCAGGCAAAAGCATTTGAACGGTTGTATTGAATCAAATAGTTTTAGAATTTCAATCCATGCATGGTGCATACAACGGTTTTTGGTTTGAAATATTGATTGTGATAAGATCTAATTGATTCTGTATTGCTTAAATAAAATTGCAGGTGTTGCAATTTGTGTCCAAATAATAGCATTATTTTGATAATTATCAGAATCATTGATTATTTATATTTGTTCAGGTGGATCTCGTAGCCTTCAAAACGTAGTTAATGATAGCAGTCATGAGCATCGAAAAAAACACTGGGAGATATTGCATTTAAAGTCATATACTCACTGTTTATCTATGGAAAGTAGAACCAGTGAATAATCATTGCCAGAGCTATATGGTGCTTATCATAATGCATAAAATGTCCCAAGAATGTATGAGCTTATTATTCGTCAACGGAATGAAAAAAAGCCCTTATTTCATATGCATCTGTATAAATCTTAATTCAAATAAAGCTGTTTCCACTAATAACTCAAATTAAACTAAACTGTTGTTTACAGTGCATCTCCTTCAAACAACATTGGTGATACCAGTTTTAAGCCTAAATTAAACAAAGTTTGTATCATCTTATTCCTAACAATTAGTTATTGGTACCATTAAACACTTCTGATTTACACTTCTGGTAACACTTTTCTCCTGGTACTAAAAATATGAATATAATTTTCTCTATAAATATATAATAACTCCTTAGAGACATTACCTCTTTGGCTATCAAACTTACCTTCCAGTTTCCGTAAATAAAGCAGCAAAGCTACAATGAAAAAGTATTGGTGTCATAAACCAGGTAACATTTAAGTGTTTATTAAGTAACCATATTTAGTTTGTGTCTGTTTTTGTTTATCATTTGACCGGCCCTGTTGCTGTTGCCGTCCCTCATCCACAGGGTCAGGACCACTGAGGGTACAGAAGGTATCATGGAGCAGAGTAACGTTACTAGCAGCAAATGGCACCAAATTCTCCAAATCCCAGAGCGGCTCATTACACACTCCTGCTACTGGCGATTTTATACAACAGGATCACAGTTTCCTTTGGAAAAGTATATTTGCAAGATATATTCAGCCCTTTAAACAAATGTGCAAGTTTGTCTTATGTTCAGACGTGACCTGTGATTAATGTGACAGTACTAAAACATTTATACTTAGGAAATAAATTATAATAAAAAGCACTATTTTACTAATATTTGAGACCATTCTAAACCTATTCAGGAAACATCAAATGTAGTCCTGTTTATGTAATTTCTTTCTGCGTGGTTACTTCAAATGAGTAACGAGTTTTGACACTTTCAGTTTCAGTTTATTGTAGTTTATTTAATTAACAGGGACAATGTGCAACTCATTAATCCCATAAAATAAAGGTTTTAGTTTGTTTTCAGCTGCAGCCAACGAGACATGTCATTGTCTGGACAGTTTTATTTGTATCAACAAGCCTTTGCAGTAGACACAGCCAATCCTGAGCATTATCAAACATGTAAGTGAATGGAAAAATCCAACAAAACCCTGACCCATGAGCAATGATGTGTGCATTGATGAGTGTGTTGAGCTTTGACTGAGCTCCAATAGGACAAACTAGTGTGAAGTATCCGTCTGGTTCAAATGTGGACCTTTTAGTTCTCTCAGGATTCACAATGAACACAAATGGAGTCCAATTCTGCAACAAAAGAAATAAGGACTGAACTGATATCTTAAACTTCTGTTCCAAGCACCTGAGCTCATATTAGGATATATTTGGCTTGATGAAAAGCTGAGCAGGTCCAGGTTATTTCCCCCAAATTCTACTTTGCATTGTTATTTCAAGAAATTTAGGGGAGAATAGTTCAGATACTGAGCTGCAAAGTGAGGTATTTAGTTTGGGCTCTGTCCTGATGGTGATGGTCTTGAATAGAAGACAGATCTCTTAGCTGCATTTGTGCGTCTTCTGTTGCTTCTGGGCATAAGACGGCGAGAGCTTCATACGTAGCAGCAGCACAGCACCAGTCAACATGGGTTAATTCATTGTAGCCTTTTTGCTCCAGTGGCCTCAGCTCGGCCACATCAGCACTTTTCTTACAGTCTCTGAAGTGACTGTTTGCCTCAAGTAGAGGCTTCACACAATGCCCCAAGTGCAGACAAAAAGCAGCTGTCTACACAAGTATGGATCCAAAACAAGTTTGTGGGGTGCACACTGGGTAACTCCATTGTGCACCCCACAAACTTGTCTTAATCTTTGGGCTTCTTAGGTCCACAGATTAATCTATATTCTGGAAGCAAGTCACATAGAGCATGGGTGGGGATTTGTGGAAACTGTTCAAGTTATCTTTGTCTATTTGCAGCAGATCATTGTTTTGTCTGGAAAAATTAAAAAAAATGTATTGTTAATGTTGTAACAATGTTACATGTGTAAGTTATCAGAATACAGCTAATGATATTGCTGTTGTCAGATATATTTGGTTATTATAAGGCTTAATAGCACACATTTCTTTTAGGGGAACAATTTTACGTAAAAAATAAATTGCTGGCAGTTAATATGAGCTTACTGTCACAATATGTCATACTTTATCTACATCTTCAAAATATGTCTGGGGGTCAACGCGTTCTGGCGTCAGGATTTAAACAGTCCTAATAGAAAAGTGAGTGTGACAGTTGCTGTGAATAAGCCATGCATATAGTTCATATTCAGGGCTCGTTCTGCTGACTGACAACATGAAGAATGTCTTTGTGTGGAGAACGAGACTAGAGAAAATCCAATGACAAGTATTGGAAAACGTAATGACTTAAAGTGCACAATGTCGTTTTCTGGTGGAGATCCCGCCACCTGCATTGCCTGGTGTAAAATGTAATGTTGGGGATTGAAGTACTCGTGATAAGAGAAGCCCATAAATGTAAAATTGTAGAGAAGGCCAGAGCTCAGTGCAGGAATTAGTGTCATACCTGGAATGTTCCACAGTATGGCATTCAATAGCCACATTTTACCTGGCTACAGGTGTATGCGTTTCTTCATACATAGCAAAGTCCATTTATGATCAGCCTCTCTTCTGTCAGTAAGATTTTAAGACACAAAAGTGGACTAAAAATCACATGGGAGCGCTGCCTGAAAGGTGACTATATCCACTTTGTGACTTGAGAAGCCTTTATTAAAGTTTAGTGGCTGTTCAGGACAGGGGTCAGTGGCTACTGTCCCACAATGCCATGGTGCACTGTCAGCTGACAGACCTGATTAGAATGCACAAGTCTATTCACATCTCATTGGTACTTTCGTCTGACGGTTCCAATGACAAAAACATCCATCTTGTAGGCAACTAATATATATATATATGAAGGTGTATTAGGGCACTTATAGGTGAAAGAAAAAAATAGCATAGAGCACCTTTGAGTTTAAAGGTACAAATATAGCCATTTTGATTTAATAAACACGCAAATGTATTAGGATTTTAAACTTTTTAAAATGTGTCTGAAATTGTCATATTTGCTGTGCATGTGGAATGGAGGAAGTTGGTGGTTTTGGATGGGGAATAATGACATGGCTGTAAACTTAAAACATTTTTTGTGTGACTTTTGCCTTTGTTAAACCACGATGATGTAGTTTACAACTAGCAATTTGCCAATTTAGGTTATTTTTTGGACTTTGAGAATTATTTCGCTGTAGGCGCTACTGTGTGGAAGATATACACTTGGACCTAAACTGGACTAAGTCTAGCCAAGTTGAAAGTATGAATCTCTCACAATCTTAACAGTCTAGACCAATGTTAGTTTGTATCCTATAATACTGTGAAAGCCCAATATGATGAACTGAGGAGGATCGTTTCCTTCTCCTGTCCCTGCTGACCTGGGCTGTGGGATCTGGAATGATTAGAAAATGAGACTTTACTTTATAGTGAAATTACATTTTGTATAAACTTTTGAGTTAATGCTAGCAAGGTTTATAAAACATTTGCAAAGATTGACAGTAACAGAAAGAACTTGTTTTGTATAGGACATTGGCCCATTCCTCCGCCTTCTCTGACTGATTGCCCAGGCAACCCCAAAATATCTTTTATTCCCCATTTAGACCCCTTTTCACAAACAACTGCCTCATGCTCCAGTGAACTTGTTGTGCTGGGCAAATTATAAGTGTGTGAGGAGCAGTAGAGGAGCTAGAGCATAATTAATTACTCTCACAATTACGGTTTATTAATACTACCACCAACACAGGCCTATTGTCAGACAGCCGCGTGGGCTCGACTCGACTGGAGCACTGCTGAATCAGCCACATCACAACATCCTGACCTCTGATTGGACAAAAGTAGAATTTAGCTTTGCTTAAGTGTGCTTACTCAATTCTATATTGCTGGTTCATGGAAATTAAAACTGAAATTTAAGCTGTCAAATATACACTTATACACATGTAGAAGAAGACACACATCCAAAAAACATTAAAAGCCTGAGCTTGAATCAAAATTAAAACATACAAAAGAGGATCCGCGCAGCAGTAGGAGCTCCCAAGTTTTAATTTCACGTTTTGGGTCACAAACCCTTTTTCCAACATGAAGATGGTAAAAAACACACCTGTTTTAAACCTGCCTGCTGGTCACCGGACAGGTCAGGTCATTTTTCACATAGAATAAATGAAAATACACACATGACGTTAAAGAAACAAAAAGTGGAGCTCCTACTGCTCTGTGGACCTTTTTTGTATGTTTTCAACAGAAATGGTGAGGCCATTGAGGGCAAGACGAGTGTTTTGTTTGCTGGAGCTGAAAAGACATAAGGAAAGGCCGTTGTTTTTCAAAGCAGCTGGTTCAGTCTCAGGTCTTTCACTGCTCCTCACTGTTTTTTATTATCTCCATTTCTGAGTGTGAGAGGCTGAAATTGCTCCCTAAATGCTTATTTAGGAAATATTTTCAATGGAATGCCAATAATTAAATAAAACAGGCATTACTAAAAGTTGTAATATGGTTATAAATACAAATTTATTATAAGAGCTATGTTTTAGGGTCCATCAGGCCTAATCAAATGGCACATTTTATGGTCCCTTTCTGCCTTCACACAAACAACTCTCTTGGTCAGAGCCACCGAGACAGACGTTGTTTTTATATTCATAAAGAATTGTGCCCTGATTTTTATGTATTATTTTATGAGTTTCTGCTTATGGAAGCATAGGCTGGATTTACTTCCGTCATGACTAAAATTAGTTTTGTTTTTATGTACAAAAATAATTATCACAAGCAAAATACCTTATATATTCACTATTTGGGAGTAAACAAAGTGAGGCATTAAAGTGCCCTGCATATGTGCGGGTTTAAGTTGGCTCAAATATGAATTATACCAATATGCTAATGCTGTAAGCTGCGACGTTACTGTTAAATAATAATAAGGTTGAAAAACAAAACATACTTGTGACAACAAACTTGCACAACCAGAATCTTGTATGTATTCAATTGAATGCAATTCATTTCAGTAGAATCCAAAAATGGATAAGATTAAAAAATATTGTCCATAAAAGGAGGTAGGACTCATTTAGCATGCGTGACTTCAAAGAGCCTTTGAAAAATGGATCAGGTGAAACTGAAGGAGGCTGAGGCTTTTTCATCAGTGAACAACAGCCAGGACTAGTTCACGTCGTCTGTGTAACCGTGTGTCCTGAGGAGAAGAGGACATCACAGGGACTTTCTAAAGGTCACCACTTTGCGACAGAGGACAGCTTTCTCCTTGTGTGGTTGACTTCATTACTGTGAGTAAAATAATGAAAGAATGTTGGGTTGCCATGGTAACACAGCATCGCTGGAGTAATCATTAAATGATGGTTGCACCCCAAACGAGTTGTTTTATTTATGTTTTTCTCATTAAAATATCAAAGCGAGTCAGGCGACTTGGAGAGCGGATGAGAAAGGCTCTTCCTGTTTGGTGGATTTGGAGGCTCAGCCATATTCTCAGGAAATAAAAGTCAAAGAAACGGCCACATCCTTCAGAGCCAAAGGTCACAGGGTCACACAACATATTACCTCACCCACATGATAAAAAACAAACAAACGTCCTGGAAGCACAACTGTAAGAATTAGGGCTTCAGCTATTATGGGAATAACTGTGACTAAATAATGTCAAAACAGGTTTTATTACAAAGGCTGCCACATTATTAAATCAAAACTGTAACACTTTGTGATTTTTATAAACACCCCTATATACTTTACTGGTATATTCTCTATTTTGAAGCATTTAGTCACCCGGTTTGTACCTCAATCTGGGTAATGCATTTTAAAACCCTCAATCAAAACCCTCAATACTGAAATAATCCTTAGTTGCAGCTCGAGCTGGGCGATATGGAAAAATTTATTTTGATAACATTTTCTTCCATCTATTTGAAAACATACATTACACAGGTGTAGAGACCCGAGAGTTAGAATCACTACAGTGGTGTCGATAGGACCAATGACCAAATCCAGATCTTAAGTTTTTTTTAAAGTACAATATTAAGACTAATCCATGGGGCTGAAGCGACATGACACACTCATTGTTGTTGCCATGAGGACAAAAGCCGCATGCTCACTGTGGGCTGGGCCAACAAAAACTCTCAAAACAAAGGATTCCTCTTCTGTAACATCCCCAAAGACGTTGTTTGTCCAGAATTGTATTGCTGTGGTCAGGAGGGACCAGTGGACTTACAGAAATCACTCCAGACTGAGCTGTTTGTTTCAGGTAGCTAGCAGCTGGATAATGTTAGTTCACATATTGCATGGCTATCCTAATACACGTTTGCCTACTTGCAGACAATTTTAACTTGATATATTTTAGGCTCAAACAGTCACTAAGAGAAGATAAGGATCAAAGCCCATAACTTCTGTCTTCCTGAAGTGTCAACCCTTTTCATCTAACAGCGTCTCCAACATTGTTGTTGTTGTGTTACTTTTAATTGCAGTTGGCAGTTGTATTTTCTGCCACCTACTGTAGTTGTACGTCTTCAAAGTATGCGTTTTACACCATACAATTATTTTTTTAAAGGAGAGGGAGAGAAAGAGAGATAAAGAAAGAGGGAGAGAGAAACAACATTCTACATTCTAGAACTCCTATATGTTAAAACTGAACTGAACAAAACCTGCATGCAGGACACAAAAGTAAAATTATATTCTATTCTATATAAGTGGGGCCAATCCCAAACAATTAAATAGAAAGAGAAACATTAGTGGAAATCTCTTTCAGAAACAGTGAATTTCACACAGTTACACAAGCCCCGCCCTCCATCTGAGATTACAACATCATCACATTCTAGACTGTGAACACAATTTATTGCATTTGCATTAGCGCTATCGGCAGAAACATGTGCAATGTCCATGCACTAAATTATGCCTTAAATTTCACTCATAAATGGTGAGAAAAATGTATTCTATAAAAGCGCACGAGGAGAGAATGAGATAAGCCTAGCTGTATGAGGCGACACAGTTACTGTAAAAACACGGTTAAAAGCTAAAAAAAATGGCATCAAAACATGTCTCCTTTAACATAAAACATAAAAAGAGTTTGTGCCGTCCCTTTTTAAGGCGTCGTGTATATATGTTACATTACCAACAAAATTTATAGGTTTCTTACTTGAACAGTTTTTTACTAGCAGGTTGAGTGATTGTGAGTTATTTTGATCTAGAGTGTTAGTGTTTCCATGGTTTCTGCAGATGTTCGCTTTAAAAAGAGGCCTCTTGAAGTGCTGTGTTCAGGGTTTGTCTGACTCAGTTCAGTTGTGAAATGTCTTCCATTTTTAGAGATAAGTCTGTCACAGAGAATCAATGTGAGAGATTTTAATTACTCTGGGTCCCTTTGTGTTGTCTCTGTGTGGGTGCGCACTTATGTCTGTGTTTGTGTGCGCACCAACTTTTTGCACTGCGCTTTTTGTGTTCTATTCTGAAAGTGCTGTGTAGGATTCTGCCCAGCTCCAAATGTTTGAAGATGGAGGATATTGGTGGTTTGCGGATCACGGCTGTGCTAATCTGTGATGAGCTGTCAGGTCTACGCCTCAGTGTCTAATCCTTCCATCCTTCCAAATTCCATCTCTTTCTCCCATCTCCAGCTTTGCTCACGGCATCACTGCGGCTGCTTTAATACTGATAATGTCTTTTCCGGTTCACAGGGAGTATAATCTTTTAGAATCCTTTTACTGAAATCAGTAAAAACTAAACAAAACTTTAAGGAGATGCTATTGCTGTCTCTTTGTCACAGGCATTAAACTTGTCTATTTACATTTATTCAAGGGCAAGTGTTTTTTTTGGCGTTAAATACCTCTCCACAGATTCTACCAGTAACATGACCTAATGATGTTTAATTACATACTGTGGAGCATTCAAGGGAAAGCAAACATCTCCATTGAAACAGCATGTGGTAAACCCTCAAAGTCACATACTGTACTTTTAAACTATGACATGTTAAGTGGAGCAGTTTCAGCTTATTGCGCATTCCCTCATAGTGTTTTTTGCCTAATATTCATGACCTAAACCATTATCTGAGAGAATGGAGGACCCTTGTGTGCATATTGAAGGCAGCAGATTCTGAAGACTGCAATAGTTGTCGCGGTTTGGAGTTGTGTGCTACTCATGAAAACATTTTTAGGACCTTAGAGCCCTCATCCTGGCTTTTTAGGACCTTAGAGCCCTCATCCTGGCTTGTCCCTAAGCAGCTTCAAAGTTATAGACATTTCTGCCTCCAAATCTGTTTGCTTTGGATTTACGATTGTTTAGAGCCTCAAAAGTGCATTTAATAGAGTCTATTCTGTGACTAAAAGTCTAAAGTTGATCCAAAAGAACACTAAATGACATCTTTAAAATAACAACCACATAAAAGAAAACACGTTTGATAACCAGGCCATTTCAAAAGTTGTAGTCCCTAATCAGAAACTGCGATGGTAGCCAAGTCATTGTACTTTTCAATTATGCACGATATAATGTTTCAGCCTTCACTGCTACTAAACTACTTAATGCCTCAAAAAGTGAACTTAACAAAAACTCATTACACTATTTTAATCAGCTTACAGTGGTGTGTGGAAGTGCTTAATCTGTTTCAACATGGTACAGTGGAGCCTGTAGGTGAGTTTCTTGTAATTTGACTCTGATTCGTACAAGCCATTTCCAGCTGTGTCAAAGAAAAATATAAAGGCCACTTATTTCACATAATGAGCACACACCATCCAGCAGCGACCCAGGCTTTTGATCCTGCTGCAAATCCTGTCGGTGTTGGGTCATTACAGCACTCTGTCAAGACGTGGAGTCAAGAAAAGTGTGGAAAAAATATGTGTTGCACTGAATCATTTTCTTAAAACATACCTGCTGCTCTTTTCACCGTTTTTTTTCTGCGAGCTTCCACTGACCTGTGACTCAGAGCTGTACCCGGAAGCAGGATGAGACATAACAATTCATACTGTGAAGGTAAGAGCGGTCATTTAGCATGACCACAGCATCTACATGATGTCATCTTGCCTTTGCCTTTCTAAATCCTAAACTCGTCAAACAAATATTAAAATTAAGTTAATTTATTATGAAAGTACTTTAGATACTGAAAAGTTCAAAGAGGATGCTTATTAACTATTAATCGTAATTAGTAAAATGGCTCACTTGATAACATAAAATATAAAATAAACAAGCATTACATTTTAAAGTAAACACTATCCAATTTGTCTTATTTGTATTACTAATACTTATTACTTTACTTTGTTATTTTAATTTATTCATTTGAAGTATTCATTATTCCTCAAAATTACCATTAATGTTAGCACTAACATACAAATATATATGTTAACAAACACAAACGTGTCCTCTGGTGAAGTATTTTCTTAATCAGAAGTCTTCAACAGAGTTTTAAGTATTTATCAATTTTAGTGCAACTCGGCAAAAACCTTGGACAGGAGGGAGTGTCATTAACACTGAGCAAGCCGATCGCCATTGTGCATAGAGCAAGTTGCTTTTTATTAAAAATAATTCATAATGAAAAGTAATTTTCACCCTTTTGCTCCACCATCTTCACTGAGTCCGTATTTGTGTCGGCTGTAGCCAGAAGATGGCATGGTTCGTATGTGCTCTCGCCTCAAACGGGAGATCAGGGCCGCTGCTATTAATAGTCCTGGCATGCTTTTTGAATGTGTGTCTGTAAATAAACTCACAGGAGGGAACAGAAGCAGAGAGAGACGGGACCCGAGATGCTCAACCCAAACGCAGATGTGCACATAAAGCGACATGACAGTTTATTGCTGCGTAAGTGGCTGATGATAGTAATGAAACGTGAAAGGGATTTCCTGTATGGAGCTGAGATTTAGCGAAAGACGAGCTATAAATACACTTTGACTCTAACATGATGACATATGTAGCACAAAAAAACATTTATTACCAAGGTTTTTTCTCCTGAGGCGTAGGACACTGAGATTTTTGCATTGGGCATTTTTACAGGATTAGAACTGTGTGTGTGAGGAATTAAAGGCAGCTGAGACAAGGATATTACAAGCAGTTTAGCTGGTCTTCAGATATACATTTTAAAGAAATTATTATTTGTTTTATTTAGTTGGGACAGTGCATGGTAATGAATATTCTGGATTGTAGCCATGGGCTTATTTGCATCCGTTGTCCTGCATTCACTCACACAAACATGCTCTCATATAAATATAAGACCATATAAAGACAAGTGTCTTGCCCAAGGACACAACGGCAGTATGCACTACCTCCCCACTGTGGCATCTGACTCGCCTAATCAAATGTGACTAGGCGAGCACCTTTTAAAGGATGCAGTCAAGTTGCCTGGTAACTAAATGGGAAAGTAAAGAATCACATTTCTTAAACAAAAGCACATGAAGGATGATGAGGAATGTTAAAATGCCTCAGAATCAACCTTGAAAAGGAAACAGAATTGATGAGGCATTGATGCAGCAGCGGTTAAGATTGTAAAATCTGTAATGAGATGTGTCTATGGCAGCGGATCCCTTACTGATGAAAGGAAGAACTTCAACCTCACTGATAACTTGTAGAGACTGATAATTGGTAAATAAGGACATCTGGTTGTTTAAAATTGCTAAACAACCTAAGCACTATTATGGACTTCATTATTGTTGTGAAAGATGTTGACATGGTGATACTTTTAAATGTAGGACCAGACCAAACATAGGTGTAAAGAGGTGGATTAGTGAAACGTATATATTATGATCTAGTGAGTACTACCTCAGCTGGAGCTCATGGAATGTCAAGTATCATAATAATACCTTACGTACAGTTTTCAAAATACTGTAAATTTGCGCTGTCTAACAATGTTAGATTATGACTAAATACACTAGTATTACTATTTCCTGAAAACCATGTAAGCCTACTTAATTAACAACAGTTTGTACCACAGATTTTCTTTTTTCTTCGACGTTGGTCTCTACATTAAAACAGCTCATTAGTTATTGCGAGGCAAAGTTGCCTGGTAATCATCACTCAGGCTTCGACTCGGCTGACTGATGAGTAATGTGCAACTAACGCAATTGCACAAAAATCCACGTTCATTTCCATAAGACAATGGGCACATACCATGGCAGCACTAACAATGCCCAAAGACAGAGCCGTTTCTCTAACTTGCTCAAATAATTAGATTAATTTAGTCGTTTAGTCTGATGACGCCTCAGGCCTGGCCCCAAACGTCTGCTCGAGTCGCTTGTTATTTCTGTGTTGTGACGAATGGCTGTAACTTCAAATAGCCTCCATGCTGCACTGGCCTTTATCTTTCTTTCTCTCAGGCACTTCTCTTCAAATCCTATTTATTTTTAATTGCTTTTTTGTCTGCATCTTTGTTTATACGACTGTGTGGCATCCGATAAGTGAAGGAAATAATGGGAAATTAATTTGAATACATTTACAGAGGTGGATGCTTGTTATGTGTGGAGGAGGAAACTACCTTCTTATTTTGGGGGCTGTTGCATTTCTGATCCTTTTTCAAACTGGATGTGCAAAAGCTGGTGGTTGTGGAAAGCCATCAGACAAGTCTCATTTTGGCAGAGATAAAACTCTTGACCAGGTGCAGGTGCTGTAATTTTCAAACCTTTCACAGAAGGACGATCAAGGCTTAAAGTTTAAAATTGGGATAGAGGGCAGGTCGTGAACTCTTGTCTCATATTTACCTACCAACATGAAACAAGAACTGTGACTGACATTTTAAACTGTATTTCACATGTTTTTGTAAAGAATACTTTGTTTGGTGGGATTTTACTTGTAGTAAGTATTAATCGTCAAACACAGTCAAATGTTTGTGAAGAAAAATACAGGAAGAAGTGCTGAGTTCTAAAACATATTGATGAAATGAATATTCAGTCAAACATTAATTTGACATAATAGCAGTGTCATTTTTTTCTTCAGAAATACCTATTCTGTAATTTAGGGGAACTATGGTGGATGGACGTCAAGGCTGTTAAATGTTTCTGCAGCACGTCTCCAGCTTGGATTATACTTCCCGCTTATAAATTCTGAACGGAAAAGAAACGCTTGGAGCAGAGAAGACGTTGGCAGTATTTACAGTCTGTGCGTTCATGTGGCTAAAGACAGTAGAAATTTGAGCTAGCTGCTAGGAAATCCCGCTAATTTCCACCTGACTGTCCTGAAAGATAAGGTCATGTCAGGGTTTCTACATTCTCCAGAAGGGTTTCATAATTCCTTGCCAGTTGTGATTTTGGGCATTTCAATAATAAATGGAATTGGATTTAATGCCGAGAATGAATGCAAGGCAATCTCGATCTCCTTTATAGCAAGTGAAATGCTAACAGAACGTCTCCTGGACGATGTGAGCGCAGCATTGAGTGCGATCCCTACCACAACCATCACTGAAACCAATCAACATCTGATATAACTAATATACACACAAGCAGCAGTGATCCTAGAGATGATTGGCTATAAGAGCAACATGGAAATGAAAGTTGGAGGCAAAATTCAAGAAAGGGCCTACGTTCCTGAGACTGAAGGACCCCTCCAAGGGTACAGTCCCATCCAACTATTGGCCCATATCACCGGCCTCTCCACAACATGGAAGCTTATTTCGGGCATCCTTACGGCTAAGATAAGTGGGCACATGGATCAATACATGAGCAAAGCAGGGCATCCACAAAGACACCACAGGAGCCAAACCCCTACTCCTGGTTGACAGAACAGTTGCCCCCAAGAGTGCAGAACCCGACACACCAACCTGTGCACTGCCTGGATTGATTACAAGGAAGCATATGACTCAATGCCACATACATGGATCACTGATTGCTTGGATTGCAGCTGTCCATCAGATGTGGCATATACCCACTGCTGTTCTGCATAGGTCTGAACACCCTCAGCCAAATAATCTACAAGACTGGCTATGGATACCAACTCAGGAATGGGGCTACCATCAGTCACCTCCTCTACATGGATGACATCAAGCTGTATGCTAAGAGCGAGCAAAATATCGACTCACTGACCAAAATCTAGTGGGATGTCATTTGGGCTTGAGAAGGCAAGTTCTAAGAAGCCAGCTCAATGGCAAGAACAATCCCGGGCAATAAACAGCTACGCCCTGCTAGTGAGCACATGTTCTGCAGGAATAATAACGTGGCCTAAGGAAGAAATACACACTGATGTTAAGACATGAAATCTCCTCACCATCCAGGGAGGATTCTACTCCTAATGAGTGGACTAGTGAGTGTGATAGCCACTATCCACGAGGAAAACAACCAAGATCCACAAGTACATCAAGGATAAGGCCCCAACATGTGACATGCTCAGTGAATGTCTCAGGCAATGAGGAAGAAGTGCAAGAAGGACCATCATGGGAGTACAAGTCCCTGCACGTACCACCAGAACATAACTGAAGTGGTGGATATCAAGAAATCCTACCAATGGCAAGAAAGAGCCGCTCTGAAGGACAGCACAGAGGCCCTGATCATGGCAGCACAGGAACAGGCCTGAACACCAGACAAGACCCAAGGTGTAGGCTGTGCAAAGAGGCCCCTGAGACAATCCAGTACATAACTGCAGGATGTAAGATGCTGACAGGGAAAGCATACAAAGAGCACCAAAACCAAGTACCTGGCATAGTGTGCGGAGTATGGACACCAAGGTCAAAGTGGGAAGACCAAGACGGCAACATCAGGAAAATGGAACATGAGAACCTGGAGAAATACCAAGGGCTCAGAGAGGAGCTGGAAAAGACATGGAAGGGGAAGGCAAAAACGGTAAGGCAAGGCAAGTTTATTTGTAGAGCACATTTCATACACAAGGCAATTCAAAGTGCTTCACACAGCAGGAAAAATGCATTCAAATCACAAAGAAATTACAGAAACAGAAATACAATAAAATTAACTAAATTAAAAATTATCAATCCAACTGATTTTCTAAACTAATAAAATCACAAACAAAAGAGAAGAGTGCAAAGAAAAAATTGTTTCAGTCATATGCGCAGCTAAACAAAACTGTTTTTAGCTTAGATTTGAACATTGTCAGAGTAGAAGCCTGTCTCACATCTTCAGGAAGACTGTTCCAGGTTTTAGCTGCATAAAACTGAAACGCAGATTCCCCATGTTTTGTCCTGACTCTGGCACCAGCAGGAGGCCAGTCCCTGAGGTCCTCAGAGTCCGAGATGGTTCATATGGCACTAACATATCCAAGATGTACTTTGGTGCTAGGCCATGGAGAGACTTGTACACAAGCAGAGCTGCTTTAAAGTCTATTCTCTGAGCCACAGGGAGCCAGTGCAGAGACCTGAGAACAGGACTAATGTGATCATACTTCCGGGTTCTAGTCAGGACCCGAGCAGCAGCGTTCTGGATGTACTGCAGCTGTTTTACAGCTCGTTTGGAGAGGCCAGTGAGCAGGCCGTTACAGTAGTCTAATCTACTGGAGACAAACGCATGGATAAGTCTCTCTAAATCTGGTTTTGACACTATATTTTTGATTTTGGCAATGTTTTTTAGATGGTAAAAAGCTGCTGATGTTATTATACCTATATACCTATGGTCATTGGAGCACTCGGTGCCCTTGGTGCAGTGACCCCCAAACTGGAAAAGTGGCTTCAGCTAACAAAAGTGCAGTGCAAGGAACAGCAAAGATACTACGCAGAACCATTAGCCATAGCTAATTCAAAACACCAGTCCCTAAGAAGATTTTTAACAGATCGGACTGTCAAAAAAACAAATGTATAATAGGACAGCAATATACATTCACACACTTGCACTCTGTCACTCTCCTCAACATGGACATGATTGAGTGAGTAAAACTTTTTTTTTTTTATTGCTCTCAATTGTTATTCAGTTGGTATGGTGAAAATGTGAACTTCCAAACAGAAAACATGACCGTCACCTTTCTCAAAAGACTCCCATTCTTCCCGTCTGACAGTTTCCAGAGCTGTTGCCATGCGTGATCTATGCTCTGTGCTGTAATGAACTGCTGTGGCCACATAGAGCCGTGCTGCAGCAGCACATACAATTCCATTTACCTGACTGTAATGAAAAGGCCGTTTGTGGCGTGATGGCATGGACTGGGTCATCCTGCCTCTGGGCTCTGAACAGCAATGGATGGAAATGAGTTGTGTGCATGTTCCCAGAGGGGAAACTGCAAGGCCGCTCCACGTCAACACTTCTCCAGCTCATCTTTTTCCTTTTGAACATGGCGTGTGTAAGGTGCCAGGTCTTAAGGTGAAGCGAATTGTGAAGATTTGATTTTACCTTATTGTTATCATCTTAAGTTGTTTTCAATTAAATAAAATGTATTTTTGTAAAGCAAAAATTGTCAAGTAGATTAACAAACATATACAGGAAATAAGAAAATGGATAACTGTGCCAGAGCATTGACTGTCCTTGGACCCTCCTTGTGAATAAACACATATTTAACAAAAACACAAAGTATTCACAAATATGATAAACCAATCATTTGGCATATTGGACTGCTGTTGTCATCTATTGCTTTTCAATATAATGCAATTGTTTTCTTTCAAAAGGATTTTTTGGCCCGTAGGCAGGACAACTTTGTGTGAAATGGGAATGAGAGAGAAGGCAGGTCATGCAGGAAATTGTTTGAGCCGGGATTCAAACTCATGACACTGCGGCCGGCTGCACATGGAGCCTGGCATTTGTGCTGCCGCTTTAACCACTCAACCAGCAGGCAGCACATGTTTGTTCTAATTCTAATTGTAAGCAGAAATAGTAGCCACTGGCATGGCCCTAAGTTGTTTGTGATTTGCAGTAACCTCGTACAGGGGCACACTTCCTGTGTCACACTTCCTCTAATGGAACTCTGGCATGCCTGTGCATGTTCCTGCTCCAGCATCAGCAGCTGCCACACCAAAGGCAGGCCTCTGGGTGCAGCCTGGACACAGTTCTGGGACCCCCCTTTGACCACAACACCTGCTTAAAGTGGTTTTTGGATCTTTGGGAGGCACATCCCATCACCCCTCAGACACTTCAACATCTCACTGAGAATAAAAGTAATCCTTAATTGAACACATTTGTGCCTAAATATGTAAAATCAGCCCCTCTTGGGTAATGACTCCCCTTTCCCGGTTAAATAAAGGTCAATCAAAAAAACTTGAATGCTTCATTATGAATAGTGAACGCTGATTTTATCTGGGTGAAACTAGGCTAACTCATCAAGTCTTTCAGATAACAATTATTTTGTCTACTGTAATTGTTGCATTTTGAACAGCATTAAATTCATTTTAATTTAAAGAATTGTGTTGGGCAGAAAGTAGGAAGTAGTTGGGGGCAGCTGGCAAGGTGGCTCATGCTCCCGTGTGGGTCCACAGTCGCAGCTCTGAAAGATGAAGCCTGTCAGAGCTAGCCAAACAGCGCTAATGCCTTTCCCAGAAAGCCTTGCCATCCAAATGCTAACAAGCAAAAGCTGGCTGTGTTTGTGTACATTTTGAACAGATGCTCTGGCTGTAAATATGAAGGAAAATGCGTTTTGTTTTTATTTCAGAGTATTTAGCAGCAACTGGTAGTGTCTTCTCCAGGAAATTTGCCTGGGATTTAAAAACCTGTAAAAAATGTCATATGTATGGTTGATCAAGCATGTGCACATTTCATCAAATGGTCTTAAAAAATATAAAACCAAAAATAAATAAATAAATCTGTTGTTCTGTTCTTTTTGCCATTCATATCCAAATTCACAGAATGTTCTTGTATTTTCACATTAACATGTTTTGTTCATTGAGTGTTTAAGGCCATGTGTCAGCTGTCAGGATTTATTAGCGGCCAATGGCCAAAGACTTGACACTATGTAACGTATGGTGTATTACACAAGTGTAATCTCGTTTTGATTTAACACACTCATCAGGAAACTATCAGGCCGGTTCTTCCACATTTCCCCAGTGTTAAGAGCCCATTTGGACTCTACGACTGCACCTGAATGTATCTATTTGACAATCTTTCCTACACATACATCACTTTGGTTCCAACCACCTGCTTTGCTTCAGGGAAATCACTATAAATGGGAGTTTCTGCTCTCCCCTGACATTTCTACATATATCCATTAGATTACAGATGACAAATAGGCTCAGATCTTCCTCTGTTGACACGCATCAGCCCAGCTGTAAGAGGCTGCTCCTGAGGTTTACTGCTGTTTGTTCCGCTGCTGGAGGGCTAGACACTGCAGCACAGAGAAGCAGCAGAATCAAAGTTTGCACAACAAAAAGACACATACTATTTTGTTTTATGACGTAACTCTGTTTTTGTTCACAGAATCAAACGATATGCAAAAGCCTAAATGAACTTCAGAATGGACAGGTAGGTAGATGCTACAACCCTACTTTTTTAAGTGTAAACTTTTTTGTATAGCATAAACAGAGCCTGTCCATCTTGATGTGTTTCTAAAGTAACGCTCCGCTTGTGTCTACAGAAAATGTCACTGAATGTCAATGAAACAGTACAGAGTTAAGCAGATAGAAGTCACTGTGAGAGCTGTGATTTATTACCACAAGAAAGTCCATTTGCATTGCATCAGCTTTACATTTATTAATTTTGCAAAACAGCGCAGACAGTACATTCATCTCTTTGTGATGGCAGTAGATTAGAGCGTTGTTGCATTACTTTGTCTAACAAGTTCAACCAAGTTTACGTTTACAGGGGGCAGTACAACTTTATTTTCTATGTTAAAGAAGAAATATTATGTTTTTTGTCATAGTTACAATCTTTGACACTCATGGATCATTATTTTTATATTTTTGACATTTCAAAGCGCAATATTAATCTAAAACAACTTAATAAAAGATTATGTTTCCCCTTTACAGTACGTCACCCTAAACGTCATCAACAAAATTGCAACACAATACTGTTAAATCCTACATATATCGCTGTATAAGTGTTGTTGTTTTTGCGTTCAAGTTAATTGGTTCTGGATGGGCGAGGCTCTTCACCTTCCCCTGTACTTTCCCTTTGGTGTAATTAGACTGGACTGAGAGAGGAGCTCAATTTAACATCATAATACGACCAGAGTCAAGCTGTTCTGAGATCCTAAAGGCTTTATGAGCCTCTTCTCTGTTGGCCACTGTCAACATCAAGAGCATCACCGTGGAAGTCCAGTCAGTCAGGAGGAACAAGCGCCATCCCCACCAAATACTAATAATACTGAAGGGCTTCACTGAATATACTGTTGTCTTACTTGTAATTAACATCTGTTCAGTCTCTGTTGCCCTTGCTGCTTTACATGAAGGGCACAGCGTGTATGACGGCGCCGCGTTCCGGGAGTCACCATGTCTCGAACTAAATCACCACCTGCTATGAGCAAATTAAATATTGACTTCTGGTATTGACTTGTAGATCTAATTTGAAGTGATTGCGGATGAGCAGTAATGGGGCTGAAAAAGAGGGCGGGCGGCTTAATGGGGTGCTGCTGGTCACTTGTTAAGATGGCTTTAATTGACTAAATGTGAATCATTGAGTTGCAGAGATTGCATTAAAATATACACAAGTTGGGTTCATAAATTTACTGACAACTATGTTAACAGAAAAACTGGACATTTTATAGCAATTTGTTTTTCTTAAGCTGTTATGAGGCTCTACATTTTTATTTTCTTTGTTGACATATCTTTATTTCAAACTTTGAATATGCAAAAGATGCTAACATGTTAAAATGAAAGACCACTGCGATTACATCATATTGAGACTAAATATTACAGCTGTGAGACACATCAAATAAACACCTGAACCTAAAAAGTAAAGGAGAAGTTTATAGCAGCTTCTTTTTCTTTAGCTGTTATGAATCTACATTTAGATTTGATTTTCTTTGTTTTAGTCAAATGTATCAGCAGAGTCTTTGTACCTTTTGTAACTGTGAATATGCAAAAGATGCTAACGTGTTAAAATTAAAGACTACATCGCGTCGTGACTCAATGATACTGTCAAATGTGAGATGTAAAGAAAAAAAACAAGCACCTGAACTTAAAAGGAAAAAGGTGAACGTGTTGACAAGATGGTGGTCATGTCTGGGACAGGTGTGAGGAGAATAAATGTCTTCCCCTTGTGCCAGTGTGAACCCCCACAGAATGTCCGAGGTTTGCCCCATCGTCCTCTAAAAGCCCGGCTGTGATGCACCACTTCTCTTTACCACCGCTGACAAACCTCATCAGAGAGCAGCGTGCTGAGCCTCAGAAATGGAACATCTTTCTTTGAGATCCACTGTGTCAATATTTGCCCACTGGCTCAAGCCAAATACACTGATATTGAAAGGCGTCACACTCGGAGAGGCAGGAGGAGGAATGTGCCAGACAAAGAAGCTGAGGTGTGGATGGAGCGTCATACCTGCTCCGAGAGCTGACGGCATGACTTAACGCAACAGGGCACATGTTTTGAAGCAAGTTTAGGTTATTTTTTTTAGACATGCCTATTTGTGAAAAGATACTTAAAATGTGTTGTATTTTCCTTCCTGTATCTTTTTAAAATTGGATTCTGCCACATAACAGCATAAGTTATTTATGTTTTTCTATACTATCTACTCAAAACTATTAACCAAATACACACCTATATTTTTAAAACAATGACTTGAAATTACTGGTCTCTTTTTTTAGAGTAAAGGAAAACTAGATAGTAAATTGAACTGAACATTGAAAGATTTGGTCGGCTGGTACATGTCTCAAACACACCAAAGGCCCATTTTCACCGCACCGTGTACCCCTCTTTGTCTCGGTCATGCTGACTATTATTAATTGAGTGTCATTTCCATGGCAACGTCATCCCCCAGCCCCTTGTTACATCATTTAAACCCCAGTGTAGTACAGCGGCTCCTGCCCCCTTCCTTCAGTGTGCTGGGATGTGCCTCGTCCCTGCCCCGGGCCTGTGCGGAGGCGGGGGTGGGGTACAGAAAACCTTCTTTTGTCCCCTTGTCAGACCCAGTGGGTGACAGGAAGTGCCCTGACTGTTATTGCCTGGCGTGACAGTTGGATTTTGGTTACGGTATTTTGTACAAGTGAAGACATTCGATTTTGACTTTGGGTCAAAGTTAATTAGAGGTGGGCAATATATCAGCAAAATTGATATTATTGTGAATGTTGTTTGAAGTTTTGGACATTTTGAATGATGTGTATATGCTTTATAGTTAAAATAGTGATATTTCTAAACTGTTGTGGGTAATTTTACATTCCATTCACATTTGTCGGCTACGTAAACCTCAACTACTTTATTTAAAGATATGTTTTAACACATTTTTGTTGAATTGACAAGCGAGACTAGAACAGGACTTTTCAGGGGCAAAACCAGTACAAAAGCAATACTTGAACCAGGTTTTCACTAAGGACTAAAACAAGACTATACCTGGACTAAAATGTGACTAAAACAGGACTAAAGCAAGACTAAAATAGAACCTAAACATTGAGAACCAAGCAGTTGTTAGTTTAGAGCTGTACTGTTAATAATTAATTCCTGTTTGTAGAGTATGATTTAACTTGTCTAAATTAGGACTAAAGCAAGAATTCAACTAAATCTTTACTTTCTCTGTCCAGTTTTTACTGTAGTCCTGGTGGCCACTGAAGGAAGCACAGCCAAATTAGTAATCCTCACTTTTGAAGACAGTTCTTATAGGTTTTTGTGCACTCGAGTGTGCTTGTGTGCGTTGTGTGTGCTCGCTGCTCTTTGTGGCTGCATCTGTCTGCTTCTATTGTCTGCAGGGGTCCATCTGCTGGCCTCCTCCCCCTCCATGCCCCCCTGTTCTAGGACCCCTCCTTTTGCCCAATCATGCACTGGATTGGAGTTGTGTAGGAAAGCCAGCTGTCCCACCGGCCTTAGTTTGAGCTCAGAGTCCACTCATGGACCACAGTTTTGGACTACGTCTTACTGAATGAATTAAACTTACTGAAAGTCGCACAGCTAGCAGTAAGTCTGATTTGATTTCTTCTACCAAAAAATAACACTAACATTGTTTAAGATGTAGCACTAATAACTTATACTTGCAAATAATATTTTTTCAAAACTAGTAAAGTTGTGTTTTCCATTGCCCAAAGCCAAATGTCAAATGGAACTGTGATTGTTGATTGGAGTTGTTGACTGTCTATCCTGTTCATTTTTAGATACTTGTTTCTCCAACTTAAAAAGAAAATTGCATGTGTCAACTTTATATTGGATCACTGCTGTTGTCACTATTGCCTTTATTGCCCATTGTAATAGGAATCTGACTTTTTAAAGTTGAATCTTGAATGGTTAGTCTCATCGTGTTTGCAAAACTGAAATTCTTCTGTGAAATGCTTCAAATTTGGAAATTAAGCCAATGTGCCTCGTTTTTTGCTTTGATAAATCCGACAAACACAGACGTTTCCTGAGCTAGCTAAATCCCCCTCTGGCTGTAATATTTCTCCCTGTGACATTCAGGCATTTGACTCCTCATTTTTCATCACTTTCACTTATTTGTTTGGTAGAAAGCCTCAGAGAAAATAAAACTGACAGAATCATCCTATTTAGCTCAACAGATGTCCTTAATCCCGGCTAATCCAGCATGTTAAGCGGTTGTTTTCTTAGGCCCGACCTGCACAGGCGCTCCCCAAAGGCCAGTTAGAAGCTGCTGGACTCCTCTGGTCACCACTCTGCCAAGTACAGAAGGAATAAATAGTGTCTGCAACGGCTGCGTGTCATCATATTTGTGATGCTAGTTAGAAGAATACATTTTAATGTATTGAACGTTGAGTTTTGAAAGTGAACAGTCTTCATAACAAACAGGCGTGCAATGATTAGTAGGCCTGTCACAATAACACATCAAGTGCAATATATTGCTGCAGAAAAGTATTACAACAAGCAATAATATTGGAACTACTTTATGACTCTGATACAATAACCCAAAAAGAGGATCATCCAAATAAATCCGTTTTAACATGAGTAAAAAGAAGCTACAATTAATATATAGCAGAATGACACGCTTTAGTATTTCAACAATTAGTCTTTGAAGGTACTTATTCAACCCTCCACCACTCAAATCTTATATCAAGCACAAAATTCCTCACTTGTGTAAATAAAATGTACACACGATACTGTACTGAGACCCATAAAATATTGTTCCAGCAATCACATATTGAATGATAAGTCGATATAGCGATTGTGACAGGCCTAATCGTTAGCAATAGGGCTGGGTTCCTTTTAGCTTGATATTGTTCAAGATATGTAACGAAAAACGTGTTTACAGTAGCGGTACGTGAAATGCATTTATCATCGTGTTGAACATCCCTCTGACAGCTGATAAAACTAATAATGCGATTGCCTTGTCGTTACATTCACAGCTGTGTGCACAGGAAGTTAAGAGTCATCCTCAAAAATCAATAACCTTCATCCCCCTCCCTCCCTCTGTTCCTAAACTCTTCATTTGGTGCTGTATTTGCCATGACTATATTTGCTCACAGTTGTTCAGCATGGACAAGGTCGTAAGATAAGTTCCATCACAACTTGAAGGCTATTGTTATTTCCTTTTAATTCATAAAAACAACCAAAACTGCACTTTAGACCTCTACAAACTGAAATTTGAACGATTCTTGCATTGGTTTAGAATATTTCACTACTTCACTCTTTCTCGTTTTTCCTGATTCTGCCCAACGACTCAGTTATTGTGGGCGATCGTTTATCTCTCATCAAACGAACTTTTACTCAACTCAAAGCCTGTCTGTGTGTGTCACTCGCCTGCTGGGCTTGATCCTCGCCGACAAAGCAGAGGTTTTACCGTTTATGTTTTCCTGGGGCTGATGTGAAGCGACAGGAAGAAACTGGAGTCTTTTATAATGAAGCCAGTGCACACATTATAAAGCGTTAACAGCCGCACCATCAGGGTTTAATCACAGGAAATATGCATGGAAATATTCAAGAGAATTCCCACACGCGCCACTCTTGATCCGCTCTTTATTATAGTTTTCATTTACATCATGGCTTCCCTGCTGTGTGGGCTGATTGAGTCTCTGTAGCAACATGCCTATCTGCCCTCTTCTGCTATTTACAGTGTAAAAATGTGTGTTTTCAGTATGAAGTGTTCAGTAATTTTACGTACCTGAGAGCCTAAAAGCTGCTTGATGCAAAACATTGATCAACTTATCAACTACACAGGAATAAATACTGTTTTAGTTAATAGTTGGGCCTATATTTAATTGTACAGCCCAAATCTGATTGTTAAAAATATCAGTCAGATCAATCAAATCAAAATAAGTAAATATATATATATATATATATATATATATATATATATATATGCCATGCTATCTTTGGGCCTGGATGACCCACCAACCCGACCCTTTCCACCTCTCCCCTCACTCCAGAGCTTGAAAACATTTATTTAACCCACGTACACTATTTTTTAGGGGAGCACAAGGGATAATTACCTCATAATGTTCAGCTTTCTAGAGTATTACGACTTAAAAAAAAATCACTCAAGTTAAAGTAAAAAGTAATAACTCCAATAATTACTCAAGTAAGAGTAATTAAGAGTAAACATAATTGGAGGAACTACAGTACCAAGTAACAGTTTGGACGTAAAATGTATTTAGAAATTGGATTTATGAGTTGATGTAATCGGACAACAAAACATTAAATAATGCACATGCAATTACGTCAAACTAAGTATGGTGTCAGAAAAGTACTATGATAAGTTAAATGTCCACCTCTGGAGCTGCTACTTGTATTTTCAGTGCACCTCTGGTATAAATCACTATAAAGACTAATGTGCCACCTTTGGAAAATCAATTATACATCATTAAGATATGTACTTGTAAGACACATCTTTCTTGACTATTAGTGTACTCTGCTTTATTTTTTTCTGCAGGGTTGGCATCTGAGAGCTTGCATAAACCAGAGCAGACAACTATCATGTCAAATATCCTTTCCCAACACATAAACTTTCTTCATCTGTCACTCGTGAAATTACATCAGTTAAAACCTGCAGTAGATCTCACCCTAATGGACGCAGTCGAAAGCTGCCAGCACATCTCCACTTTAAATTCTAGCTTTTACTTCGTCCAATATCTTCTCTGCATCTTTTGGTTTTGTTTATTTACTCAAATGAAATCTTCAGAGCAGATTTTTTAAGCTGATGCTGTGAGCTCTTTGTTATTCCCCTCTCTCACAAACAGAAAAACAGTCATTTGGGCCAGCTCTCCTTCGATCTGTTTTTCCAAAGCTCTGCGTCCATCTCAGTCGCTCAAGCATTCACTTTCCGCCAGCACAGCTTCTGCGTAATCATTTTCACTTCCTTCTTTCACAAAAGTTAGAGAAGAATAACTATAAAACCACTCGCAGCTTGCAGGCTTGGAGATTTGGTAGAAAACAGGATTTGGGGTTTCTCTGGATGAGTAAATATGAAGCACATAAGACACAAAGGATTTAAATTCTCTAAAAGATAGAAAGGTGTGTCGCAAACTAGCAGAGGGCGACATGCCAAGGTTTCAGGTTTCTTGTTTCTAGATCATGATTTTGTTATTGCTTGTTTATTGTTTGTTCATAATTCTTCAATGTTTTGTATTATAGGACAAACTACTGGAACATTTGGTGTAGACATTAGACATTAGAGGTGGAAGAAATAATGTTATGATTGGATTTCAAGTGCTCAAATCTTTGCTATTACCAAAGACACAAAATGCACATAATTCTTGATAGACCACAGCTGGAAGACACAGAAGTATTCCATACAAAAGTGTTTAACATCCTTAAAGTTTAATTAACCAACCATTTATACATTTACAGACGTGTAAATGAACTGGTCGATAAAAGGACTGATCATCTCTGAGCTGGTTGTAAATACGTCGTGCTGCAGCAGCTATTGTGAGAGACTCCATTAAAGGTCTGTGTCAGATGAACCACACTGACTTTGTGATTTGCATTTAAATAGATGTATTGTCTGTTATTGTGGTAAAGAGGTCTTACCACATGATCAGATTTTACTGAGTGAAAATTGAATTTTGCCGCATAGACAGACACTAATGCTGTTGAACTGAATGTCCTACATGAGGATTCAAACGGGGGATTGAACTCACTGTGCTGAACTCACTAAACAGATTAATATGAGCTCTGATTTTGTGAAAAGTTACTGGACTCTTTGGTTTGGTTTGAGAAAGACATTTCATTACATTACATACGCTTGGTGCAGGTGCTGTATGTGTCATTTATCTTTTGTGACGCGATATAGGGTTGGTCAGAGGCAACTGTTGTTGTGATTTTGGGCCTTACAAAAATAAATTGATTTGATTTGATTTGATTATGAACAGTAGAATGTATTTAAAGCCAGTTGGGTGTGTGTTTTTTTGACTGAAACTCCACCTGCACATCTGGACCAGTGGATGACTGATCCCTGGTGCCAAAGCCTCTGTGTGTCCATTTTGATAAGCTCCTTTACTGCCGGAGGAGGTGCACCAACATCCAACTCCATGACTTCAATTCTCTACTCACTGCTATTGGTTACACTGTGCTAGTTGTTAATACAAACAAAAAAGCTACATTAGTTTACATACAGATGGTATATCTATATGTATAAAGTATTTTATTCTTCTAATTGGTGACTCATAAAAACAAAGGAAAACTACAACTCAAGCGTCTCCCTTTGACTAAAGGACAAACCGAGCTGTGTGTCTGTACCTCTGAGGACTGAAGGGCCTGTTAGTAAATGGAGTGTAAACAAAGAAAACGTCCGACAGCTGTGCTGATGGGAATCTGAACAGTGAATGTGCTTTTCAGCAACCTGTTATCACAAAGACACACTATCAAACTGGAGTACATAATGAGTGTGCATAATCCTGCGCTCACCAGGATGCGAGGATGACCTTAACAATGTCTGGGGAGCTGCGCCGTCTGTAAATTAAACCTGAATGTCGACTGAGAGAAGCCTCATCATGACGCAGACACAGAGCTGGGGTTCATGTGGACCACATATTACTGCCTTAAACCGTTAAAACAATCAACTCTGGCTGTTAACATCTGACCACATGCTCAAGCTGCTCTTCGGGATTCATGGGTTTCAGCTTCCTGTCATTCTGAAACTCAAGGATAGAGAGAAAACTACTGCTGCTAACTTTAAAATATGTACTTGTTTAAAATGTATAGTGTTCTCCTCAAGACTTTCAAGTCACTTATAAACACATGTTTCCTCATGTTTCTTCCTCGGGTCTTTATGCTATGTTTAGACACAAGTGTGTCTTAGAGTAAAATGCAGACTGCATTAACTTAGTCTGGTGTGTTTGTCAAAACTGATTTAAGCTCATGAAGACCTGAACAAGAGCGACTGAAGAACCAATCCCAATGTGGACTGTGGTAAAAGAGACTATCACACATTCTATATGACTTTAGGGTTTGCACATTACACAAAGAGCTCTCTGTGTCAATGCACAAGTTTGCTGATTAATTGTAAAACACCACTTTTCTCTATTCTCTGTGTAAGATGGAGCTGTCAGGAGGAGTCACACTCTGGTTTATGGCAGATACAAGCATCGCTCTAAGCAAGTATTTTTATTTCAAGCAACAAAAAACACATTTCATACGTCAATACGAACGTGTCACACAATTAGAGAAAGCTTTTTTCTGTCCTGGGTGTTTTCTTTAGTGCCTGTTGTACATTATGTCGGGGTCTGACGTCCACTGCAAACAGACCTTTGTTCCATCAGCCCCTCTAAAAGCTGTGTCTAGTGTGCTGTAACTTAACACCACGAGTGTCAGGAAAAGTACTCATCTGTCAGTGTGGCTTAGCCCTCTGGACCTGAGGTGATGGGGCCACCTCAGTTGGAAGCTCTGTGCGTGATGCAAGTGCAAAACAGCTTGTTTAGAAAAGTCTTAAACAAAGCCCAACCCTGTGCACCTGCTGCTCTGTTGTTTGGATAAATCTGTGTTACAGAAGAAGGAGGAAGTCATGGCTGCACAATATTGGAAAAAACAAACAATTTAGGGCTGCACAATATGCCCCAAATTCGTTTTGTCACAATTGTTTTTGAATATCAACATTTTCTCCCTTTTTAATGGGAAAAATGGCAATATAAAGGTATTGGATTATTGTATAACTTTTTGCTATTTATATTTTAGTCTTCTCTCAAATACAAATGGTCTTTGATGTGTTCAAATATTCTCCTAAAACAAAACTCTGAAAGTCAAATTCAAAATAGAAGACGTATGTAATTTGCTGTTCTAAAGTTCTTATAAAGTATATAACATTGTCAGTACAAATACTGTGATACATTTGTGTATATTGAGCCTCTGTGTGATGATGATTTTGTAAATTGCTGTGAAAATCACATTTTGGGTTAGATGTGATAAACAGGGAATCCTCTTGAGCCACCTGCTTTATTTTGTGTCCAAATTGTTAATGCATGAGAAGAATAGGCTCCTAATCCATCTGCAGCAGTACAACATGTCTGTCTGTGGTACCTGCTGACTCCTCTCATTCAAGTTTGTGTGAGCTCTCTGCAGGAGGGGCCCCTCTGGGCTCCTCTGCTGCAAGGGCTTTCAATGTCTGACCTTTGAGACAATCAGAGGTGGTCCGCTCTGAACAACTACTGAATGGACTGTGCTGGCCCCCGGGCACCACTACTCGGCCGCCCGTGGAGAACATTGATTACATGAAACAATGGGGTCCTCCAGAATCACAGATTTTATTCTATTTTTTAAATAACTACACTTTGTCTAGTCTGGTCTAATTATAATAAATTAGCTTTCACAAAAGCAATTCCATGATCAGCATTCAAAAGATTTATATTTTCTATTTGCTTCAACCGTTATTACTCAACCTCTAAATCTCAACATTTCTTTGGTTGAAAAGTATGAACAATGCAGTAAATGTGAGTTTGTATTAGACCTTTGCAAAGGTGTCTGGGGTCAACTCTAAATGTCAAAATGTGACACTGGGGCCTACCAATAACTGAATTTATTTTTTCCTCAAGCACACATTATTGACCGAACGTTAATGTGCTCCTTTCACAACAATCCTTTACATTTTCACTCTCCTACTGCAAAATAGAGTTAATCAGCAGTGCAAATGACAAGTAAAATTGTATTTCTCTTGGCATTTGCGGTTGTTTCTAAAACTTTCTCACGAAAATACATTCTCTGTCCAATTACAGAATCCTGCGTAGCTAGTCAAGTCTGCAAAAGCGTTCAAACTGTGAGCTGCGTTACTTGGACCAAAATCACACAGTGCCTGCTGCTGTTAGAGCGTAAGAAATCCCTCTCGTCTGTCATCCGTCTCCACGCCCACAAAGCCAGTGCACCGAGCATATGTGGAGATATGGAGCGATACAGGGCCCACTATAAAATATTTAGAGTGGCTCTGTTTAGTTGTGTGGGGTGAAGCGGAGGGGCGCTGACTTATCTGTGCTTTGGAAGATGTATTTTTCTTTTCCAGCCTAAAGAGGCGGAGGCAGTGGACATGTGGGGGAGGGGAGTGTGTGGTTGGTGTGAGGCCAGTCTGCCGACTGTAGCAGCTCTGAGCCCCTGAACTAAAGTGATCTGCTGCCAGTCCTGTTCTGTTCACATTAGAGCCTAAAGCTTAAAACAACTGTGTGTCCTGTTCCAATGACTCTGAATATTCTGTGAAAACTGATGCAGTGCAGTGGGACTTACATCAGTTGGTTGGTTGTTGTTAAGTCATTACAAGTCAGGTGAAATACCTTTTATTATTTTCAGCGCAATAATATTGAATGTCTATTTTATTCATTTACTTAAAAAAGGGGACCAATGTATAGTAATGAACATTTAAACAAATGCAAATATACCACATTATAGCCTCAGAATAATTTCCATTTTTTAAGCGTATTCTTTTTACATTTACATATTTATTACTGTAATATCTTCTAATATTTTATTGCAATTTTTTTTGCAAGCCTTTCTGGTTATGTACAGCCCTTTTTGTATGTTTTTCTATAAAAATACGACTGCATTTTTACATACAGCTCGTTTAATGTGACAATCAATGCCGAACACAATAGCTCTCTTGTTAAAATCATAATTTTGAATATGCTGCTGCAGAAGATAGTTTTAACTGCATTCAGAGCTGGGATTAACCAGGAGGATATTCATGGTGCCAAAAACAATTCTCTTTGTGCTACGGTCATTTCTGAGTTGTCCATCTCTGTCCATCTTTACCATTACGAGTCACTTTACTGCACATCAAGATGAGCTGTAGCATTTTTAGCAGGCGTTAAGCCTCATAGTTCTGCTCCTCACTCCTCTTTTGTCTCCTCACAGAAGCTGGCTGTCCGAACCTGTCCTGTCGGGACGACCAAGCCGCTGTCCCTCATCAAGACCCCCGGCCAGGGCATTGCCATCTCTGTGGTGCCAGCCAAAGCCCCTGTCTCTATGGTTACAGCACACATAAAGGGACAAAAAGTGCCAAGTTCTGAATCACTGCAGACATCCCCCATCAACCTCCAAACCAGTAGCCGAGTGGTGGCTGCAAGTGTCCACTCGTTGAGCAGCAGGAGAGCCACAGTGCTGCCTCCATCTCAGGTAAATTACACAGCAAGTGTCAGGATCATGCTGCTGCATCCTCTCATATATTTGTAGTTATACTCAATATATTACATTTGACTTAATTGTTCATTGTTTTATGTCGCACCGAATCACCAAGACAAGCTCCTATGTTTGTGAATTCTGTTCATTGACAATGACAATAAACCCTTTCTGATTCTGATTCTGATTCTGATTCTGATTCTGACATTCACACATGGCTGTATCCAGTTTCTATTGCAGTGGTTTAAATTGTTTCTATGGCAACAGCAAGGTTACGTAAAAGATTCACATCTACGTACAAAACAATTTCTTTAATATACTATTTCCATTTTAACTTCTTAAAAAAAAAAACTCTGCTTATTGTCCTTGTGTTTCCAATGTTCCATTGACAGTGTGAATTATAATAATCCAGAGTGAGGGTGAAATCTCGTCCTTCAGTGCTAATAGTACTATTACCTCACAGTGTTTTTAATGTTGCTGTCTAAACAGAGGAATGACCTTCTACCTGAAGGTCATAGTATAATGTTGAGTTGATGTTACGACCAGATGTTTCTCCAGTTAAGTGACAGAACAGAATTTCCTTTGTTTTTTAAACATTAAGAACCATTTGAGCTGGTAGCTTGTTAAAGAAGCTTGTTAGGATTCAGGCCACAGCGCAGCAGCTCCACTCTGTATTCAGTACCACAGGCTGAAGCAGCCTGGGCTCGGCCTGGCAGCCTCCACACTCCTGCAGTAATTGCACATCCCCTCAAAGAGAGATGGGCCGGGCTTCGGGCCTGAGGCTCCAGTTTTATGATCACACTGTCTATTAGCCCCACTGTCTGTCCATCACCTTCAAAGCTTTGGTAACTCAAGATTGCATACTGATTAAAATCATTATTATATATGATGTGTTTGCTAAAGTCTGCTTTGGTTGGTCACAGAGGTGATGGGTCAGAGCAGACAGCTGTGGGTTTTATGCACCTATAAGCAGTCCACAACACCACTTAAACACCTCCTGCCATCCACACTTACAATGTTTCAACCTATCATAGAACAAACAGCAAGGCTCATTGAAGAACAGGCGGGAGGGACGTCCCACAGAAGATCTGGCCACTGATTTCTGAAGATCAATAATGATAGGCTGCTCTGCATGAGTGTACACAGCATTGTTTCACTCAACTCAGGACCACTTTCATTCTGTCATCTTATTCACTGCCAGATTTCATTTAGTCCAATACCAAATTTTACTGTACGTGTTAAAAGGTTTACTGTTGTGACACATCAGAGAATTCTGGAATCAAGTGGCTCCTTGTTGTGGCAGCTCGGAACTTCCTCTCATTTAGAAAACTAGTTACTTCACATACAGTATAAGCATTTGAGCACTGATGAGGTTTTTAATTTGGGATGGAGACTTCAATGTCTTTGTTTAATAAAGGCAAATCATATGGTTGATTGTTTAAAGTTTATTAGTATTTCAGAGTGTGGACTTGCTCACGGTCAACTGTTTCTATGTACACCATATTCATGTTGACCATTACATTTGAATTCCTGTAAGCTAAATGATTATGTTATGTGTTATTGTCTTATATATCAAGACTGGACATGTAAAGCAAAAGGACACTGAAGACAAAAGTCAATATAATCAATACAAATGTATGTTAATGTGTAGTTACTCTGTTGCATCTAAAACATCTAAAAAGTTGCATACAAACGAGACTCAGCTGAACTGTGCTTAAGTGGAGCAAAGTAGACGCCCTCCGATGACTTCAATCGGAACTACATGCTTTTAACTGATGTTTACACTTCTCAAACATGCTGGAAGGTTACAATAATGAATAACATAATTAAGATTTAAAATACTCTCAAACCTCTCACAAATAATGACTTAAAAGACTTGTAGGGTTTGGTTAGTGCTCTTGTACACACTTAAAAGCTTAAATGTTTTAGCTCGTCTTGCATCAAGCCACTTGGGTTGGGTCAGCTTTAGCAGTTGTAGCAGCAGATGTAAATGTTTTGTTGGACATGCGTGGCCCAGGTCGCTCTTGGTTTGAGTTCCCTCTGGATGACACAATGACACCCTGATTTATCAGTGCTGCTTTACAGACTTATGAACCAGGAGATGGAGTCTGTCATCTGTCTTAGCTACGCTTCACTTAGCTCTTAGAAAAGAAAATTATAAAACAGGAAATGTCTCTTCCAAGGTTGTGCTTAGAAAATGGGTAGCAGCCTCCCTTCACGAAGGTGCTTAGCTTTGTAGAAAAGAGGCAACAATTACAAAAATGAAAGCCTTGCACTGCAAGAATTTTCATCTCTGCAGTTGCCATAGGAACAGGCCTTGGCCGCCTCCTCCCCCTCCTGTGCAGCCTGTTCTGCAGCACAATACAAAGCAAGGAAGAGATTCTCACTGAACAAGAACGGGGGGAGGGTGTGGAGAAGGTGAAAAGTTTCCTATTTTCTCCCTTTTCTTGGAAACAGGCAGGAAATAGGAAATGCCAAAGATGTGTGCACAAATCACATTTACTGGGCCACAGTAGATTTATCATGAGCATCTTCTAAACAAGTTTAACTATATCTTTAAGTATTGATTAAAGTGAGATCTATGAATGTCACTGAATGTCAGTTCTGATCACAGCTTCTAAGAAGCTGCTCCTTAGCAACATGTTGTCCCATATTTATTCCGTCTACGAAAAGTCTGAGGAATAAAGTCTGGCGGTAATGCAACAATTGGATGCCAACCGCCATAAAACAACAACAACAACAACAACAACAGACTGACGCTGGGGTCCTTGTTAGTCCAACTCCGGAGCAAAGCTCTGCTGCTGTTTGCCCACTTAATGCTGAGGAACAATGGAAGAGAGGCATTTTTATGACTAACAAGAGGAGAAAGTATTCTGTGGCAGAGCAATCATTTAATGAGCTGGCTAAGTTTAGAATGTAAACAGTAGTTGAAGTCACCTTTATTTAGCTTACCATATTCTTGCGGAAGTATCTTTTTATTCATGACAAAAAGAAAACAAAGAAAAGAAACTATGCATTTAATTATATATTGTCGTTTTTTTTTAACTTAAATGAGTTGTTCAAATATGTTTCCAGTTATACTTAAACCATGTTTTAATTGTTATATGTTATATTTGGGCCATGTAAAAGTTGTGTTAACATGTTTGGCGACTGTTTGTGTGCAGATGTTGGGGACTCTCACTGCTGTGCCTATCAAGGTGCCTCAAGTTAGCTCTTTACATCGGCTGGCAGGACAAGCCACAGTGTTACCTCAGGTAAATTACACTTGTATACATATGTTTGTATACATACCGTACGTACGTACGTACGTAAATACATACATGTATGTATGTATGTATGTATGTATGTATGTATTGACAAATATATGTATGTATAATATATATAATATTGAACAGATGAATTACAGATGTGTATTTATTTTAGCTGTGTAAGCACATGTATCAAACACTAGGTGGCAGCACATGCAAAAGGAAACTTCTGTGATTCTACACTAAATGTATAATGTATTTGATTAGTTCGGAATGCTTGCTCTATAATTTTATGCTTACTCATTAGTAAATATGAGTAAGCATACTTACTAATGAGTAAGTATGCTTACTCATTAGTAAGTATGAGTAAGCATACTTACTAATGAGTAAGTATGCTTACTCATTAGTAAGCATACTTACTCACAGCTATTGGTAGCTGTAATTTTGTGTGTTGTGTTAATTCTGGCCTTCATGTTCATGTTGCTCTTAAAGGTCAGGCCAAAGACCCAGATCCCAGACAGCCTTCCTCACAGTGGTCCCTGCCAGGAGCTGCAGCTGCTCAGTCTGCAGAAGGCCACAGCAGTGGTCAGTCCCAAAAGCCAGGGCCCTACACTCCCCACCGCTAACAGCACGCTGAGCCCAGACCAGCAGCCAGAGAGGCAGGGGGCCGCCTCCCCCCCTCGGCCCTTGGTCCACAGCCTCACTGAGGCACTAGAGTCCAGCAGTCCTGTCCAGCATGCGTCAACAAGTCCTGGTGTAGCATACGCCATCATAGCTACATCTCCTCCAGCCACCAATGGAGTGTCAGCCGTCAGTGAGGCCATCAAAGTACAACCAATGATCTTCAGCACTGAAAACAAGGTGGGTGTCCACTGCTAATTGTCAGAAAACAGTTGATTTCACAGTTTACAAATCATTAACTGTCACCGACATGACAATTTGTGTAACTACAGTGAAGAATTAGGAAAGACAACCCTACAGATTAGAATTTGTGAAAATGTTATGTTAACAAAATAAAAATATTATTATCATTTATTTTTTATTCAGGTCATAATAATCCAGCCGCAGGTACTCAACAGCAACAAGGATTCCCCCGAAGGTCAGGTTGATGTTCCCTCACAGGACGATCTACCCTCGCCCACATCCCCTTCCTCAAAGCAAGATGAGGATCCTGAAGTAAGAATTATTCTGTAGCATTATTACAGTAAAGATTCAGTGTTTGAAAAGTTATGTCAGTCAATGCGTTGGAATTATTTAAATATGAACTTGTTTTACAGAAAATTGCCTTCATGGTGGCTCTTGGCCTTGTTACCACTGATCACCTGGAAGGTAAAAAACAACAACATTATTTTGTATAAATCATAAATCATATTTAGTTATAACATTTACTGTCATGTGCCAGTTGTATTTTCATCTTCATTCATTGTTTTGCAGAAATCCAGTTGAAGAGGCAAGAGAGAAAGAGACGAAGCACAGCAAACCCAGCCTACAGTGGCATGTTTGAACCCGAGGTCAGACTTATTCTTGTTATTTACATTGGCGAGACAAACTTCTGCTGTGATCTGACTTTAAATGTATATGATTGCAGCGTAAACGCCTGGCATCCCATTATCTGAACAGCTCACTCTACTTGACAGCACGAGGTAAAACAGTAAACTGTGGCATCAGCTTTTTGTTGCTTTTGTCGGTCCCTCGTCTGTGCATTAGTTTGAACCTATGTCAATCAAAAATAACTCATGCAACATTATACATGATAAACCTACCTGTTGCATGGCTCCCCTTGTAATCCATCTGTGTGTTACTAACCTCTGCTTTGCTTCCGTCCACACGCTAGACTCTGAGGACTTCTGCTGGAAGGTACGTCACGTTACTGACAAAAACATGACTGAATAACAAACACATCAAACTCTGTGTTTTATGTCAATGTTTCTAAAACCATTGAAATGCCAAACCCACACACAGCTTGTTCTGTTTATTTATTAAGGTCCTTTGTGTTGCAGGATGACTTGGAGCATGATGAAATCTGTGCTGTCTGTAAAGAAGATGGTGAGATGCAGCCCTGCCATAACTGCCCCCGAGTATTTCATCCCAACTGTCTCCACCCTTCGCTCAAAACCCCTCCAAGAGGCCCCTGGTACTGCCCCAAGTGCCAAAAGAAGGTACCAGATCATTTCATGTGTGCTTACTAACCAACATGGAACAATCTTTGAATTACTATTTATCGACAAACGTCAAATATTCAATTGATAACAGTTGGTTGAGTGAACAATACTACAACTTCAGTTTTAGGGGCTGCAGAACATTTTTTCCATGTAATCCAGAATATAATGTCTTTACTGCAGGTGCTGAACAAAGAAAACTTATCGTGGCCACAAAACTTTGTTCAGTCGTACGTCACACACAAAACAGGTGAGTAATGTCTCCTAATAAAAGGTGAGTTCCCGGAGACATCAGCATTCTCACTGGTCTGTATTTGGATGCTCTTGCAGTGAGGCAGGAGGAGAAGAGGCGGCTAATGAGGAGGAACAATGAGCTGAAGAATGAGTGCGCTCATCTGGAGGAGGAAGACAAGAACCTCAACAAGACGCTTGAAGTAAGACCCCCGTGGAGAGCTGGCTGTGCTTTTGATTAAGTCGTGTTAGAACGGTTCATCACTAAAAGATGTCTGTGTTTCAGCAATGCATGGACATGAGGGAGAAGCTTCTGAAGCAGCAGAGGGACACTCGGGCTTCTCTGGACCGGATCAAGTCTCTCCTCAGACTCATTCAGCGTGACCAGGTCATCCAGGTCACCATGACGACCACCACCACCATCGCCGCCTCGCTGCTGTCCCAGGCATGGATGAAACCCACCAGCACCGCCATGCCCAGCCCTTTGGCCACGCCCATCCAGAAGAGCCACGCTCAGAGCCAGGACAACAACTAGCCCACGCTGAGGAGCAACTTTGGATTTAAAAAAGCGACAAAAACTTGAGAGGAGCTTGGATTTGAAGTATTTTTTAAAACCGTCACCTACAGTGCTTATGAGATTTCTTTTTTAAGTTATTTTGTATTTATTAATGTCCTTGGCCTTAATGTAATTAATACCAGAAGATAGATTTGAACGCTGCAGCAGAGATCTAGAGAGGCTTCTGTGCGGCCTAAAGATATGTCCCTTTTTTTAAACACAAGTCTAATTACTGTTACTGTTGCATATAGTGAGAGAGAACATTAGAGTTAGTTATAGTGCCAGAAACAAAGGAGCAATGAAGGACTGTACAGTGCTATATTCAAGTAGATGTTCTCATTCTCTTATTCTCTTATGAAAGTTTTTGCCATACACGTTCAGGAGTTCATTGTGTTTATAAATGCATATGAGCCTTCAAACAAAACAGAGAAATAACTTTTTTCAGTATTAAATATAGTTAAAGAAAAGTATTTAAGAGACTACATAATTTAGCATTTCTAGTGAAGATGTTTGCGTTTTCACGCTTGCCTGTTGATACTAATGTTTGGAGTATTCAAGGCGATCTCTGTACATATGTTTTAGTACATCGTCATCAGGTTTTGTTTCAGTGATTTTTTTCAGTGAGAGTCCCTGTTGGGCCGGTTTGCTGGACACAAAACACAAACAATAATAGGAAGTACCGACAAAGAAACAAGAAAGAAGGGCAACATAACTGATAAATACTTTACCAATCAAAGTAGCCGGGTATTGTATTTAACACCTACTCAATTGCTGCCGATGTTGAGCCAGTGACACAAATGTGCTTTTGTAACACTAAACCAACTTTTCAATTTATAGATAGGTCTGACTCTAAAATCTCTTCTTTGTCATAATGCCAAATTCCTATTGTTTGTGCAGAGAAAGGAGCAGTCACCAGCAGGGATGAACAAAACCTTTGTCCACTCAATACAAACGTGCATAACTCCCGTCCTCCTTAAACCATCATCAAATATGCCAAAAACCTTTCCGTTTTCTGGAGTCATCGTACATCAATACATACAGTGCTTTTTCCTTTCCCTGCCTTTTCTATTTGAAGCGTTTTGTACTTTTTGTGTTTTATGAGCGTTGACATGCTTGTTACAGATCAACACTGCCTCAAGTGCAAACCCGAACTGCAGCGGTTTGCCTTTGATTCTTTCATAACGTGAATCAAAATGTGACAAACTCGTCAAACGACGACATTTTGGCTTTTGATGGATGTACGTGGCAGAGGCGGTTACTTTTTGTGTCGCCTTTGTGTCGTACTCATCCATGTCTTGCTAGTCTTCCTTAGTCCAGCAGCATTTTTTGTGATTTGTATTTCATTTTTCTACACCAGATGTATCAGACAAATGCACAAACATAAAAATACACTTTATAATTAAGTTGAGAGAAAATGCCTTTATGGGAAATCACTAGATGTAATTTATTTCTGTTTACATAATTTCTTTTATATATTTTTGAACAATGTGCAGCTTACAAGATCCTTCATCCATGGCTTTAAAATGAGAGAACACAAGCAATATATTAGAACCCTCTACCCTTTTTAACAATGTTCTTTTAAGTTAACAGCTGCAAAAAATGTTATCAAAATCTAGCAAAGTGGCTAAATCTACAAATTACCCTTTTAACATTTTATATATTGTTAATATAACATTGTTACTGTGTACATTCTCTAGGTAGAAGTAACAAACTAATTTAATTAAACAAGAGCACGTGATCAAATTTTGTTGGGCAGCTTTTAAAAACTGCACTGGCAATAAAATGTTATTCAGAAGAACAACCATGTTATTTTCTGTATTAAATCTGAGCATATCAACAGGTGAGGCTCTGGTAGACAAGGTTTGCCTTTATTACAAAGTCATCTATTCACTTAGGTTAATGTTTATTAAAATATGCTTTACTATTAAAATGTATACAAGGTATAAAACAGATTACTCCAACTTTGATATACGCACCATCAGACCAACATAAATTAAAACATGCCTTATTCCATCATTGTATTATCTTGTAACACTGCAATATCAAGCCATTAGTTCATTTGACCTTGATTTACAAGTTAAAATCACTTATTTGTACTATTTGTGGATTGTCAGTCTATGACACTGCTGTACCTAAGCACACTGTTTTTATTTATGTACAAAACAGTAGGGCTCTATATATCTGCCGGATAGACATATGCATTAACACTGCACCCGACTTGCCTTTAAACAAACAGTATCATGATCATGCTTTGGGTTAAAAAGCTGTCAGAATGTACCTTGTGATGCATATCAAACGTCCCATCTGAGAATCCAGGTGAGAGAAGAATAATGGATCATATCAGTGTCCACCCATCAAACCCCCAAAATCTCCTCTTCATTTGTTTCTATCAATCTTCTCCGGGAGAAACTGTGCAGCGCTTAAACAGATATATTTTAATACACAACACAACATTTGAACAAAGAAAAGAAAAAAGACTTAGAACATTTTATATTCTTTTATCAAGCAAAAAAAAAAAATGAAATTAAGCAAGAGCATTGAGGATTTTTTTTATGGATTTGCCAATTCTGCATTCTGACTTTTAGCTTACAATGTCTAATGTATTACTATTACTTTGCCATAAGAAGACAACACAGAGTTTGGATGGAAATAAAAGTGTCTTTTGGCTGTTAAAGTAGAAGTTTTTTTATTTGTCATTAAGAGAACCGTCCAGTGGATAGTGTGTATAGGAAAGTGTTTGTCTTACATATGCCAATGTAGTTTTTTCTTCTTTGATGCATTGAAAGTTGATTAATGGAAGTTGATAAATGGTAAAGAGTAGTATCACGTTTTGTACCAAGTTCTTAAAAAAATAAATCAATAATAAACTGGTTTAAAGAGCAACTGGTTTGGTCCTTTTTGTTTTCTATACATTACATTTCATGATAAAAAGAGTATTACAAAAGAACAGAAAATGGCTAGTAACATTTGATAAGTCAGTGGTTTAACATAAATTATACCTATAAAAGTGCAAAGTGATGAAAATATAATCCAGTGTTAAAGGTGAACTATGTAACTTTTCTGTTTGACTGTCTCCATGGAGCTGTGCCTAGATCATTCCAAAATATGACATTAAACCTATTTATCTCCATGGAGACAAGTGACACCACCAAGCAAAGATCTGATCTGTGGAGAGGCGTCATGTTTTTCAAGGTATTTTTTGCTACATAAAAACACTTGCAATTGAATAAATGGAAGAAAGTTTTGTGTTGAACATTACAGCTAATGCAATATTAACCATCTCCCTGACAGACCCGCCACTAGAAAAAGTGCACCTTTAAAGTGAGTGTTTACGCACTTTCCACGCTTTTCCATTATTTGCATAAAAGACAAGAGCAGCTCACAAGATTTTTTGACATGTATAAATTGAGTAGACAATATAGATACAAATTCAGTGGATGTTTCAAATCAAATCAAATCAAATCAATTTATTTTTGTAAGGCCCAAAATCACAACAACAGTTGCCTCTGAGGTTTCAGTAGATTGACCTTAGAAATGGCCCTGTGACTGGTGGGAACGTTTCAGAGAATAAAAGGTTTCTTTTTCTCCTCCGAGCGTAGTTTCAGTCACGAGGCTGCGTCCCCGAATCCGGCTCCGGTTCAGGGCAGTACCTCAGCCGTGCCGCGGTGCGAGATAAACACCGTGTGGAAGTGTTCGATGAGGATCTCGGCGAATATGTTGATGGGCGTCAGGGCGGTCAGAGAGACGGAGTTGTGCCGAGGCCAAACCAGGTTCACTCCAAAGACACACGCCAGGTTAGAAGGACTCATCTTGTTAGTGATGCTCTCCTGAGAAACCTGTGAGAGATGTGGTTAATGCAGTGATAGAAAGTAAAGTAAAGTCATAAGGTAATAAGAGGAAATGTACCATGTGAAGAAAACACAGCAAGTATTTGGCCACAATAAAATTATATTCAGGAAGACTCTCTATGATCTGTTTACATCGGCTCACACGGAGGCTACTTTCAACCTCTGCAAAACAAGAAATTGAAGAAAAAATTACTGTAATTGTAATGAAGTTGTGAATATGAGACATTTTCGACATACATTGGTTTTATTAACCAGATATCCTGTTTAATTAGATCTAAATGGTTTGAATTTCTGACATTTCTAATACAATACCAAAGACAAATGACTTAAAAACACAACTCAAACTCACTGATGACATCCAGCACTTGACTGTAGACTCTGAACGTGAGCAGTGGTTCAGGCAGCTCCCGGATAAATGTTTTTAGGATGACAGCAGGAACATGGACGTCTCCGTACTGCTCAAAATGTACTGGTTTACCTGGAACAATAGCATTATAACTGTCAATTTGAAATGTCTTTTACAGTCACTACAATTCACTTTAGTAGAGTGCATTTTATTCACCCAGATTATATAGTTTCTGAATGTCTTTTATCAGTTGAACGCGAGCCGAGCGTCTGAAGATCCCCTCTGTCTTCATACCTTAATATGCCCAAAAAAACAACAACACATTTTGTCATTTCAATATATTTCCTATGGCACTGGTCACTATTATGTTTGACAGTCACCGTTCTCTTTCAAGTACGCGATGGTCTGGGTCATCACCGGTGGAATCATGGCCCCCACGTTCTTCTCTCGAATGCTGTCAAGAAACAGAACGCATATAACAGAAGATCACAGTTGTTACGGTGAGAAGCAGGAGGCGGAGACGTACTACTGCAGACTGACACCAAACTGCTGCGTGGGCAGTGGAGGTCGAGGTGGGGGCTTTTTCACTGAAGGAGCGGGTCCACCCTTCTGAGCTACACGTAACTTCTCATCGTGTCTGTTAATGAGCAGCAACAGAGATATCAAACACAAGTCACACACGTGCAATTGTTTATCATAATTGCTTATGTAACCTACTTGATCACATCTGGAGGGATTATTAGCTGTTCGTAGTTCAGATAATCTTTCAACTCAGACAAATAATTCACATACGTAAGCTTCTTTCCAAACTTGTGACTGGGGGGGGGGAAGAAAAGAAAAATATGCACTTTTCAGAGGGAAATGTGAGCGAGTTTGGTTTACCTGATCAGAGGTTTGAATAAATTCCACACAATTCTGATGAAGTTTGTCGGGTGAACAACATAAAGCGCCTTCAGGTTCTTCTTGTATCTGGAAAATACTTATAGAATTCAATCGTGGAAAGTATAACAAAAATGACAAAAATAATAATCATTTTAATATTATGGAAAAGCAGTGATGGTCCAATATGAATGTTTAGAGCCGATAACCAATATTTGCTGATAAAGATAATAACACAATTCAATGTAAAATAGTAGTAGTAGTAGAGGTTTATTTGGTTATTTTACAGTTTAATCACAATGTACATAACAACCATACAAGAGACATGACCGAAGGAGTTTATAAAGTTATTAAATTCACAAATGAACTTTTCACTTAGTATATGATTAGTAATTAGTATATGATGCTATAAAACTATATATAAAAGAGTCTGTCCAAAAAGTCAAATTTGATGCACCGAGGATGAACTGGCACAACAACAACAAGGCAGAACAAATATCTGTGCCAAATATGTGCATCAAAAAGGACACAATAAAAACTTACTTCCTTTCAAACTCACTGTAGGTTTGTCTTATCCATTTCAGAGAGGGCTTGTTGGTGCTTCTCAAGCCGTAGTGAAAATACACCAGGATATAGTCCATCTCCACGTACTGATCCAGTGTGTACTTGAGGTATCTGCAGTGGAAAAATACAGTACTTCTTTAAACACGTGTCTTTTCAAAGATAATCGACATAGTAAAGTGCAGTGACCCTAGAAGTCGGTGGTGATCCAGCTGGTGAGACGGAGGCAGACAACAACTACTGAAGACGATCAACTTCCTGCCATATTTGTCGTCTCCTGGATGAAGAAAACGGTGTGGGGTTATTCAAAGTAACTGCTAAACACTATTTGTAAACTTTTCTTCAAACTGTAATTCTGTGAGCGCTACGAGCCACTGACCAGAGACTTGAATGATGCCATGACGGGCGATGTCAAAGTACGGGTGAGAGAGGTCAACGCTGCATCTGCTGCTGGGAGGACCATCTGCGCTGGACACCGGATCTTCTTCATCCTCCTCCCGTTGAAGCTCTGCACATAAAAATAACAAGTTCAAGACAAGTCATTTTGCCTTGGACTTTGACAAAAGAAAACCTTGTGCCCCCTAGTGGGAAGTTTAGAGGATTTGGCTTGGAAGACAGCGTGCTCTTTAAATCTATATTTAGGGATGGACACCAGCTTGTAGATCCAAATCTTAGAGAGTAGGGATATCAAATTTTAGTGTTACGATTGTTGTGAGAAAAAACTACCACAATTTGTATAACGGTTATTCACAATTATTGAGATTGTGACCAAACAGTGAAATCTTGAATTGTCTTTCATTCCTGTAGTCAAGCATGTTACTATTGTGACCAATAAGCTTTATGAAATGTAACTTTCTGAAAGACAAGTTAAATATGACAAAAACAGTCAGATAAATAAATGTTCTTTACATTTGGTCTATTTTTTGGGCTATAGATTGAACCAAAAATATTAAATTTTTCTATAAAATAGTCACGATTATTGTTTTTTGGTTGCTACGATTATATTGTGACCTGAATAATCGTGATTATTGATGACCTAATAACATCCCTACAAGAGCGTATAGCTGTTACTGTAGTGAATACAGATATAATAATTGATATCAACTACATTTACTTGATAAAACATAGTTGATATACAGTTATTTCCAGTCGAATCTCATACAAATTTGAGTCAAAGTTGTGCCTGGGCTGAGCATAAAAGAGAAAGTCAAGGCTGAGTAATACACGACTGGTCAGCCTGACAAACCCTGGTGACTTTTTCCTGAATCATGGCCGTTATCTGCTTTGGTTTTGATGTTGCAGTGCAGTGGGAGGGAAACGCTGAAGCAGACGGGCGGGGCTGTGGAAGTTTATTCTGCTGCCCTGTGGGAAGTTCCTGTAAACACACAGTTGCTGATAACAGGGAGGAAACGTGGGGTGTACAAAAGGCAAGACCATAAAATTGAGAGAGCTTCTACAAAAAAAACCTGCATAACGTTTATAAGTGTCTCTTTATAGAAATATGATAGTACTTTAGTGATGGTTGCAGTCAGTCTAATACAGTTTATGCATGTCATAAACTTAACTCACCGATCTCTGCCAGCTTCTCCAGGTCCGGCTGTGATGTCATTTCTGTGACTGGGAAGAGCAAAACACAAAACACCACAAGTCAAATAATGTTAATAATAAGTAGGTTGTGGGCAATATTGACAAAATAAACATCTGGAGTGTATTTGGTATTGTCTTGGTTGAGGTTCAAACATGAATGGACATAAAATGAACCACTTAAGTGCAGAAATATGACTTTACACTCACTGCTCATGTTACTTTGAATCAGCTCTTTTTCCATTTCATTTTCAACTGTTTCACTCATAGACACTTATCCATAGTATCCATTGATTTTTTTTATGCATCTCCCACATCTATTCCAACATCAACATCTAATCAACTGCGAGAGAAACAGCTTCTAACGATTTATAATTAGAAAACTAAGACGCATGATGGAGACAGTTCTTTAACACAGTGATAATTAAACGAATAATTAAAACGAGAATTATACATATTATGCAAGAAGCTTTTATAATGTTAGAATATGCACGTAATCAAAATAATCGAAACCTGGATTTGAGATGAAAAGATACCAACACAAGAGAAGTTTCGTTCAGAGGCTCGTGCTGAAGACAAAACTCTATGTAGACTTGGATAAGACAGAAAAGTGACCACTCACCTGTGGCACTGCGGCTCTTCAGAAGTTCACTTCCTCAACAAGGGAACCAATGGTTGGCACGGGCACCTACTGCGCATGCCCAGTACACACTCCCCAGGAGAATACACGTAGCAACTTGAGTCACAGTTTTGTTGGCGCGACTTTGATCGAATTGGCGTTTCGAATCGTGAATTATTACATTGTTCATATTTAGACACTGAGTAGGCCTCTACTTGACAGTTTGACAAGCGGAGATAAGATTATGAATCTGAATTACGCAAGTTAAAGATGTATTTAAAAATAAAATAAAAAAGTTGTTAAGAGTCTGTCCTGTAAGTGTTGAAAGCCTGACCCCTGCTGGTAATAAAGAGAAACAGATTTGAGGCGGAAATAAAAATACAGCCCTCATACAATGTTATAATTTATAACATTGTATGAGATACATGACTGTATTTGTATTAATAAGTGGCCCAATCATGTGTAATAGGCTCTATTATAACTTATAAAGCCTATTACACATGATTGGGCCACTTATTAATCAGGCCTACTTTTTCAAACGTTTATAATGTCATGGATATGTTCCATTAAATGAAAGGGTTCTGGTGTACTGGAGTTTGAGAGAATCCTACAATGAATGGTTTATGGATAAATATGCTAATCTCTTGGTATTTTGCCTCAGAGGCTGCACAGTGATTGGAAAAATAAAAAGGAAGCAATTCATCGGTAAAGAAACAAAAGAAAGAAGCAAAAGCTTTACTTTTACTAAATATAATCCTTCAAAATTAAATGTTCCTGAAGTAGGTTTTAAATTATACAGTTTTTTCTTTCGTAATCCTCAATATAATATAACCTAACCTTTATCAGATAACAATCATATTATTATACGCTTCATTTAACACATACCTAATTGTTTTTATTTTCCCTTAGGCCTAGACCATACTGCTGTGCCCTTTTTATTATGGTGGTTTTCTGCATGGTAAATCATTGCAACTTAAGGTAGATACAAAGTGGTGCTGGTGGTGACTTAATTATTCAGATATTCCTCACTCCATATTTACAACTCCACCCAAAATTATTCTGTTTGTTTATGCTACTATTTGAATGCCAAATGTATTCTTCTTTAAATTTTAAATGGGCTCAAGTTAGAAAATACTGAGATACACAACTCAAATGTAATGATAACTTATTCATATTTGGTACAGATAAATCGATAATGTAGCAATTGTAAACGAGTGTAAAGTTGTATTTTTCTAGTCCATTCACGTTCTGTGCGATACATGAACTGCGATATTTTACCACATTCCTAATGCAAAAAGGATTTGGATATTGTTGAGATTTTGCAAAAAAAAAAAAAAATCATGCTATTTATTTTTTAAATAGATATTTACTTTGTCTGTTATATGTTTACAGCCCTGTAATAACTTGCCACATACTTTGCTGCTGTATTTTGCAGATAAGTCACAGTTATGTAAAAGCACAGGGAAATCTTTTCAACTCATGAAAACATTGGCCTTATCACTAAACACACAACAGTGGCACATTCACTGAGGCAGAGGCAGCGAGAGCTGGAAAAATGAAACCAGGGTTTTGATATGGTATTCTGCGATTATGCAAATGAGCCGAGTACACTGGGACCGTGTGACCCAAATATGAGACTGCGTAATGATGAGTTTTGTCACAGGCTGTGGATTCTGACAAAACAAAAGACTGAAACATGTTTACACAATTTGAGGATTGCATTAACAGTGATGCACTATTGATGGAATTATAGATACTTGCCATAGCTGATGCATTTTAATTTGACTCATATCACACTGATCCTATATCGTCATTTGCCAGTTGGATTTTGTACATTTGCTGTGGTAAAAGACTCTTTTTTAGAAAACAATGTCACAACAGGAAAATACATTCTTTGGGGTTGAAAAAGGTTTTACTTGTATTCGGTGGCTGAAAGAAGTTAATGGAATTACAATTAATCGATTATTGAAATAAATGTAAATAAATGTTAGTAATCGGATAATTGTAATCTGGACTATACACAGACTCCCAAACGTGTAATGAGAGAAGAGGATTTCTGATCCAGACAAACCAGTTCATGCATCAAAAGGAGGAAATGTGTATATTGATGCCATTGCGATCCAAACAACTAATCGATAAGCAGATTAATGTATCAGCAAAATACTTGTTAGTTGAAGCCCTTATGTATTTTGTATTACTATTTGGCATATGTCAGGTTTCCATTTTCACCTCCACAATGTGAGCTGACCTGCATTGGTGCTTTCAGCTAAAGCAATAGTCACTGGACTGATGTGGAGTGGCCCTATAGGGGAACCATGAGCTTGGCAGAAACAAAAATGTGTTGAAATATTTCCTGAGATACCTTGTTTTCATGGTGTCATTTAGCTCTTTTACAAAGAGCTATAGGCAGAGACTTGTTCCTTCATCTGGGGATCTGAGATGTACACAGGTTTTTGTAACTGTGTCCGATTGCTCAAAGGACAGGAAATCATACTGTAAGAATGTGCAATAAGTATTTTGTTTTGAGTACAAGGCAGCTATAATTCAAAGAGAACGATGGCTTTGAGCAAAATGGGCCGCTGCTTCCAACATGCTGATACTTGACAGGTAAAAGCTCCTTCAGAATATGTGGCGTGTCAGCAGTCACAAGAGACCATAGGAATGAAAATATTGAATTGCAGCATTATAAACAACAAGATGTGGACCTTTCAATACACAACATATTCATATAGCCTCGTTTTGGTTCATATAGCATTCACAGTTTTGGTATATAGACTATTCTGCTTTTCCAAATTCATTGTAGGTGAAGCTGTTGAGACGATTATAAGATGGTTGGGATGGGATTCGTTGATTGCTGCCTGTTTCCAGTCTGTTCTATAAATAGCCACATTGGGGAGAAATGTGGGAGTCTGTGGGGGTCTGAGAGGGAAAACCAAACTCAAAGTAAACAGAGACTTCCAGACGGAACAACACACACATTTTGCATCATCGTGGGATTAGGTTGGAAAATTTACATATTTATTTTGAGTGCACTCTTCACAAAATGCCAGCAAACCCATACAGGATAGGCTATTGCTTAGTAGAAGCAGTTGTAGTGGCAGTAATAGCAATAACAAAGCACAAGCACAATTTTATTAATGGAATATGCTAATATTACTCACTAAAACAAACCCTTTTCCTCCATTGGCTCATTGAAAAAGCAAATCAAATCGAGGTGGGCCCTTAACTTCAATGACACAAGCTATATCATAGGTGTATTTTCTTTAATTTTAACGCTCTTAAACACCTGCTTTTATTTGTGTTATTTCTCATAAACAATATATGTATTACTCTAAATTTATCCACAGGCATTGTTGCGTTTCTTCACGTATCAATTCATATGTTTTTCTTTCCTCTTGGGGTGAGATTTTTATTTTGACCCACTTGCTTGCACTTCACCTCTTCCGCCTGTAGATGTCGTCATTGCAGCGGATCTTCTGACTTGACAGTTGCCACACAGTGAGCGTCCACGTGCGTACATACGCGCGCGAGGATGCCACTGAACACCACAGTCACAATCAGCACTCATGTCATTATGGACTACGGTAAATAGCTCTTTATTCTTTCAGAGATGTAATGTTCACGTGCAGCGCATTTCTTTGAGATCCAGAGTTCTGATTAGTGGATATTGTTGTTGTTGTTGTTTTTGTTGTGTGGTGTTAAAGGTTTAGAGCAGATCACTGACCTCTGCCAGGGACAATCAGTGAGAGTCAAGCTGCTGGCCCCTCAGCGCTACATCTGCAGCCAAATTAGCTTCCGCGGCCCACCACGGCCCTAATGGATTTTCTGTTGAAATCTCAAGGTCTTGATGACATTCTGCACAGAGACACAGCCGAGTCCGAGTGCGTTTCTCTCTCAGCCAATTCATTCGTCTGTGATTCTCCACATTGTCTCCCGTCACCTCCTGGTCAGGCTGCGCACTGCTTTCTGTGTACTTGGTGTTATTACATTGCTCTGGACATAAACATAAAGCTGGTAGAGTGGTCAGATCTACTGGTCCACAGGTTGGCTGTGCGATCGCAGCTGCCCAGGGCCGGCCCAAGCCTTCAGGGGGCCCTAAGCGAAAACATTTTTGGGGGCCCCTCACCACGTCATCAGAATCAGTTTTATTGCCATTGTCTGTAAACAATTCACATATGGGAACTTTCTTCAATGCAAACAAAGCGCACCAAAACTCGAGGGCATCTGTTTGCCAGTTAGTTTATTCTCAGCACCTCACAAGCTCAAATATTGATAACTTAAATCCCACAATGCAACTTGGTATTCCACTGACATCACCTCGACTTCCTGTACAAATAACACACATCCCAGATATGTTTTTGGGCGTATTTGTGGGCGTTAAGGGTCTTCAGCCACATTAGCACATTAGTTTAAATGAATGAACAGGGGGGTCTGGTGCATTTTAATGTGGTCCAGCCAGCTAAAATAAGAGTAAAATGTTGAGGTTGTAATGCTATAAAATGATGATGTGATGAAACTGCGCCAGGAGAAAATGACTAAAGCCAGTTATTAATACATTAGTGTACTTAATTACTCAATACAATATTGGCTATGAAAAATAATTATGGTCAAATTGATTCATTTTAACTGAAAATGTAAAAGTAATAGTTATCCTTACTAATTTATCTTTTACTGCTCTCAACTGTTCCTTCTTGCTAAAGTGACAAAACAAGTTATATTAAATTAAACAAATGGCATAAGCATTGCTTGATTAACAATTAACATTGATAAAACAGTGCAAAAATGTTATTCCCAGAGAATGAACAGAACGAGAAGTGAAGGTCCAAACCTAGCTACAGTGAAGCGACTGCGTTTCTGCAACTTTGTCACTTTTATATAAAAATATATAGTATTATTCTATAACAGATGTAATTTTAATATGTCTGGTTATTTTTCACTATCAATTTATTATAATTTATAACAAATAGTCTAATGATGCTTTTTAAATAAATTGAAATGTTTTATTGCTCTATTAAAAGTTAATTACAATATAAATGTTTGTTATGATCAGAACATCACACACTGGACTCCTCTGTGTGAAACAATGCTGCGATGTGATTGGCTGATGCATAAACCTTTACGTTCCTCTCATTCCACGTTAAGAAGTCAAAGTAAAACAGACATCACGAGTCACGATTGATCTCACACATGGTGATGTGAGAGAGAGGGACGCAAACTCAAACCAGCTCATCTCTAACTGAGGCTGCACAGGGGCCCGGGACAGGGGCCCGGGACAGGGGACAGGGGCCCGGGACAGGGGCCCGGGACAGGGGCCGCACACTGTTCACTCCAAAGTTTCACGTCAGAGGTTCTGGACGAGACGGCGCTCGTCCGGACCGGATCTCCGCCTCTTAGTGACCCGGGGCATAGACGCCCCTCACCGGCCTCACCTGCAGCTAACACTCCCGGGCTGGTGTAAATGTTAAGCTTATTATCTTTCATTCAGACACATATTATTGTGCGCGGGGCAGAGCTCTCCTCGCCTCCAGCCTGAGCGAACTAACGTGACAGAATCGTGTTGTTTCAAACAGCAGCATTAACCGTCTCTTTGTAAGAGAAGGTCAATACCTGGAGAGTGTTGATGAGTTTGCAGTTTCTTTACATCGTCAAGAAGTTTCTTCTTTCGTTTTTCGGCACCAGGAGATATATTCCTCTGGACATGAGGACCACGTTCTGTTGTGTTTATGTTTTGCTCTCGAGCTCCTCGCGCACAATGAAGTTGACCAATCAGCGCAGGTCTGGTGTCTTGGTTGCCAGATTGTCATTACAAATAAATGCGGTTTGTGCGTTATATGTTACCGCTGTGTGCGCTGCCGCGCCAGCAGCGCTACTACACTAGTGGCGCACGCTGCGCTTGCACTTCGCATAAGACGGGTTGCCAGATTGGGGGCCCTATTAACGCCTCGGGGCCCTACGCGGCTGCTTAGTTCGCTTATAGGCTGGGCCGGCCCTGCAGCTGCCTCAGGAGAATACTGCTGTTGTGTCCTTGGACAAGACACCAGGGGCGCCTCCCCCGAAATGTGATTAGCCACCCCAATCAGGCCATGTCTGATTGGTTCGAACCTGCCTTTACATTTAGGCCACTTGGCTGCCAAAACAATAAAGAGAAATGTCATTAGAATTGATTATAACTCCTGATTTAGAGGAGCCTGCTGTAATAATGGTTTATCTGCTTACATTGGACAAATAAACAACTGAAAGATGTGAATGGAGCCATTTTTGTATAACAATGCGCTGAAAGACGAGATCATTCTTCAAACTTATATCCCTTGTGCATGTTGTGGCACAGTAAAAACAATGCACTCATTAAAAGGTGCAATCTGTAATAATAGGAGCTGCTTCACCACATCAGAATCAGAATCAGATTCAGAAAGGGTTTATTGCCATTGTCAATGAACAAACATAGGAACTTGTCTTAAATCTATAGGCCTACTGTGAGTATTTTTAATAGAACATTACTATAATTACCAAAAATTAACCGAAGTGCATCAACATACTTATCTTCTGGTCACCCCTGTTCCAAAATCACCCAGATGAAATCTACGTTATCCTACAGTTAATCTCATACTGTGGAGAAGCAATAACATCTCCATGAGACAAGCGGGTGGCAGACACCCTCACTGGAAAATACAGCCCAGAACTTGCATGCCGAAGATGGACCAGTGATTTGTACCTCTTTGTATCAAAACAGCATTGAAGGCAATACCGTGACCTGTAATTGTCTAATGTAACATGATCTAGGCTAATGTTTGTATGGACCTAATTACCAATTCTCTACTAAGAACTTCATGTTGCAGTTAATGACCTGAAGTTTATTTGTTTTGGCTCTGTTTTACTTAGGAAGTTCAGAAACATATTTTCCTCAACTTATGGCAGATTCTATTTGGAGATAAACTCTGATCAATGACTTTAATTCCATTCGTCAATGTCACACACATCAGGTCCGACCATAAATATTTAATGTGTGCATCCCCAAAAAGGATCAATGGAATACTACACCGTTAATGCTCCTAATCTAGTCATTCAGATCAGATATTAAGGTCATGTGTTGCTTCTTACTGAATTAAACTGGAGTCCTTATGCATTCTTAATGTTCTATACGCAATGAAGCATATGGGAGTTGCCTTTCACACCTATGGCTATTGTTACTACAAGGTGAATCTTTGACACGTCGACACCATGCGTTTAATCATTTCATCGCTCCCCTCAAATGCCCAAGGTGACACAATGAGAAACTCTATATTGGAGGAGGATAAGTGAATATTTTATATTTAGATATAGAAATGGATTATATAGTATTTTTGTCCCGCATTAGATAAGAAGTTCCCCAGAGAAAATGACTAAAGGACACATATGACTAGTCTACTGTCTGTTGACCTTGACCCACAGAATAGAACAGAATCTGCTGCATGCACATCTTCTTTGTCTGTGTGAGACCTTTTGCTGGATTGAACCTTTTGCCTCAAAGGAGCGGATGTGGTGATGCATTTCCACAGAGACAATACTACTTATACAACACTGGACACCACCGAATAGCAAAGACAGTGTGTTGATAGAGGTAGTTCTTTAAGTGTCCCCTCCAGCAATAACGTTAGGTGTGGGGTTACTTTTCCTCATTGTGATCCATAACGTTGTCCAAATGTGAATGTTACTGAATGAAAGCATTAGCAGTCTGGCCACACAGAATGATTCACTTAGGCATCCCTTTAGCCTGCATTTAATTTGGTGGATACTCTGGTCTCTGTAGTGTCACTTGAAAAGGGCAGTGTCATTGTTGCAGGCATGGATGTGAAACATCTACTAAAGTGAAATGTGTGGCTGGAGGGCAGCTTGTGCTATGACAAATAGAAAACAATTTAATCTAAAAAACATGAAAAAAGGTATTTGGTATGGAGACAATTGTGGTTCTGAGTAACTGACTTATGACTCACTTTTGTTGAAATGTTCCAAACAGTTCCCCAGAGGTTGGAACAAATAAAAACATGTTGTTTGGAGATATGCTAATATTGATTATTGAGTACATTGTTCATTATTAAAAATAAAACACAAAACTACCCACTGTCAATTATCAAACAGACACAGAGTCATATTTCTTCACTTTTGTGGGAATTTCACAGTCTATTCACGTTTTGTGTAATAACTGAACCTCAGAAAGATATTTACAGGCACGTTTTAGCAGTTTTGTAGAACTGAATTGAGATAATGAAAAATTAAATTGAGATTCCTTTTGGTCATTATCGGTCACCTATAATGCCTGCAGTGTTTATGGTTGATACAATTACAATACAATACAGAATAAAAGTAAAGGTATTATTTGAACTTAACCATTGTGTGTTTTTAACTGTGGCTGTTGTTCTAACAGTATGATTTAATACTGCCCACTGTAGCTGTGGGATCAGAATTTAAATAAATGCAGTAAATCCACATGCTTGCACGTTCCAAAGAAAACCTAATAGACCAATAAGATAAGATAAGATAAGATAAGATAAGATAAGATATTCCTTTATTGTACCACATGGGGAAATTTCATTGGTGCAACGCAGGTAGATACAGAGGTAGATCCAGAAGAACAGATCACTTATAGGAAGTCTGAAAAACACTTTCAGTAGAAGATCTCCTATAAATAAATAAAAACTCCCATAGACAAATAAATAAATAAATAAATACCATTTCATGTGATCCCGACAGTAATTGCACATGAATATGTGTCACGACAGCACATAGATTGCACATGAATTTCACAGTAATTGCACATGAATTGCACATGAATTCCAACAGCAATTGCACATACGACAGAATTGCACATCAGTATTAGGTTAGGTCAGTATTGCGACGGGATAACGTGACAATCTCCGGGTAAGACGACTGTTCTCCGCAGTTTCATGAGTTCCTCCTTTGTGGAAACGCGGTACGGCGCCGGCCGGGGGCGGGGCCGGAGCCGGGGGGCGGGGCCGGAGCCGGGGGGCGGGGCCGGAGCCGGGGGGCGGGGGACTCAGAGCCAAGACACATCGCAACGACACGACGAAAACACTCAATCCAGCCGAATAAAGTCAAAACAAGTTAATTTAAAGCGGTTCCAGTGCGTGTCCCGATCGTTCGTGAAGTTCCTCTTTCATATAAACGTGTATATAAACGTGTACCGTACTTTAGCGCGGCCGGAGGGCGCGGGGGGGGGGCTGGTGGGCTCGCTCGGAGCTAGCTCACGTCACAACAACACAACGAACGCAACGAAAAACGCTCAAATCCAGCCGAAAAAAGTCAAAAACAGTTGAATTAAAAAACTATTCCTGCGCGTGTCCCTATCGTACAGTAAAATAGAAAAAATATACTAACTATATTTACAAAATATAGGAGATAAAGCACAATAAGTGTGAGAAAGAAGAGAGAGCGTTTACACCGGGCTGCCAGCTGTACCAGCGCCTTATGACGTATAATGCTGTAGTAGCTGCATTAGTGATATAGTGGTAATGTTGTTGTTGTTGTTGTTGTTTTATGGCGGTTGGCATCCGAGTGTTGCATTACCGCCAGACTTTATTCCTCAGACGTTTCGTAGTCCTCAGACTCTGTCGTAGTCCGTAAAAGTACTCCTCCCATCGCTTTGGCGTTACAAAGCCCATGAGGTCATGATGTGTTTTTGTGACTAGAATAGTTGTTGTGTCAGAGACCAACCGGCTTTATTCCAGGGAGACTCTTCTTCACCTTCCTCGCCCTCTTTGACGTTCGGTGCTTTGGAAGTACAAAGCCCATGAGATCATGGGACGTCTTTGTTGTTTTACAAAGCCCATGAGGTCATGGGACGTCTTTGTCGTTTTATCCTTTAGAAGTCCTTCTTCCATCACTTTGGCGTTTCTAGGCCCATGAAGTCCAAGCGCGTTAGAACATCCTCTTGCTCCTCATCCTCGGCTCAGTCTCCAACACCCCCCACCTCTATAAACGTTTACCCAGCCCTGTGCTACATAAGTAAGCAACCACAGCCTGACACAAACCCTGTGACTGGATCGCCAGAACGTTCCGCAGATTGAACTCCCGCCCATTATTCCGAAACCACAAGGCCAACCCGGCCCTTTCCCTATCATAAGCCTCACAGCAAATCAGCACATGCTCGACAGTCTCTGGCACCCGACAGTGACCACACAGACCGGTCGGATGTTTGCCTATCCTACTTAGTGACCAATTGAGTCCAGTATGGCCAATCCTCATGCGGGCGAAGGCCCTTTCCTCCCACGCGTTCCTGCCCATAGACCCGCAAGGACCCACACTACCCTGTATGTGATAGAGATGCCGTCCAGTAACACAGTGGCTCCAAAATTCCTGCCAAAGGCCGACCACATGACTCTTGATAACAGGCTTGATTTCAGATTTGCTTAACTCAACCGCCACATCAATTGATGGCCGCCGAAGGGAACGTTTAGCCAGTGCATCAGCCATTTCGTTACCATCCACCCCCACATGCGCAGGGACCCAAATGAAGGAAACCCTCACATCCTTCCTGGACAGGGAGAGCATCAGACAGAAGATGCCATTCAACACATCCTGTCTGCAATCCGATTTCCCAGATTTAATGCTTTGCAATGCAGAAAGGCTGTCAGAGGCCACCACAATGCCGCAACACTGCAAAGCAGATTCCGCCCATTCCAACGCCAACCGTATCGCTATAAGTTCCGACGTGAAAACAGAAAGGCGATCTGTCAACCTCTTCTTGACCGCTAGCCCCAGGTCAGGCACAAAATAAGCGGCGCCAGTACGCCCACTCTCAGGATCCCTAGACCCGTCGGTATAAATAAACACATCACCTGAGTGCTTATCGATGAGCGCTTGAACGGCAAACTGCGGTGCCCTCCCAGCGACTCCTCTAAGCTTGCCATGCAAGCTAACATCAACAGGAGCCGGGACAAACTTCCACGGAGCTATAGCAGACAAAGCCACCGACGGGCTCACACGCAGATCACCAACCCCCGCAAGCCGCGCCTTCGCATTTCCTACCTGGCTGAAAATCATACCGCCAGCCTCACTCTGCCCCCCATCAACCCTGAGAAAGTCCCTCACCGGGTGAGAGCTCGTATGACCTTGCACATTCACCCAGTAAGCCAACAGAAGTTCTAGCCTCCGGAGCCGTAACGGCAATTCCCCCAACTCAACCTGCAGCGCCGAGACAGGGGAGGTCCTAAAAGCCCTACAGCAGATGCGCAAGGCCTGGGCTTGCTCCACATCAAGCTTCTTTAAGTTAGTCTCAGCCGCAGACATGTAGGCTATACAGCCATAATCAATAGCCGCCCTCATGACGGCCCGATAAATACCCAGGAGCGACCTTCTGCTGGCCCCCCAGTCCTGGCCGGATAGACAACGAAGCAAGTTATTCACCCTTTTGCATTTACCACTGACCTCATCAATGTGCCGACGCCAACTAAGCCTCTCGTCAAAGGTGACCCCCAAGAACCTCACCTCCCTGACCTGTTCGAGCACCTGCCCATGCAGTCGAAGGGAGACGTCCCTATGTCCATTGAAGAAACAGATCACTTGAGACTTCCGTACGGACAGTTTAAACCCCCACTTCAGGGTCCACTGCTCCACCTGCTGTATTGCCCTTTGCAGTTTCGCCTCGTAAAACCGGAGATTCCTCCCTCTCACCCATAGAGCGCCATCGTCAGCATAAAGGCTCCTCCCAACAGACCCATCCACGTCGTCAAAGATGTCCTTAATCATAACATTGAACAAGATAGGGCTACACACACTCCCCTGCGGGATCCCATTCTCCACCCCATAGACCCCAGAGTAAGCAGCGCCCACTCTGGTTTGGATACGCCGGCCAGACAGAAAGCTCCGGACCCAGTTAAACAGTTTACCCTTCACACCACACTTCCGCAGCTTAATGAGGAGCCCATCCTTCCAAACCATATCGTACGCCTTCTCCACATCAAAGAGCACCGCAATAACCTTTTCTTTCTGAGCCCTGGCCAGCTGGATATCAGATTCCAAACACAACACGGAATCCATGGTGTTCCTGCCCCTACGGAAACCACTCTGGTGCGCGGGAAGCAAACCCTGACTCTCCAAGAAGTAATCCAACCGCTCGGTAACCATGCGCTCCATCGTTTTCCCGAGCTGCGACGTCAAGGCAATCGGCCTATAACTTGAAGGGTCAGACGCTGGCCTACCCGGCTTCAGAACCGGCACCACCGTAGACTGTTTCCACGCAGATGGAACACAACCTGAATCCCAAACACGGTTGAAAAGACCCAGGACTAGCCCAAGCGTGTCATCAGTCAAATGAGAGAGCATGTCATAGCACACCTCATCTTTACCCGGGGCTGTCTGTTTCGCCTTAGAAAGTGCTCTCCTTAGCTCAAACAAACTAAACGGAAGGTCAAGGTCATCTTGAGTCGAAGGCTGGTGCCCAATCAGCTCAGAATTCTGGGCCAAAGTACTCTCCCTGTAGTGCCTTTCCGCAGGTGAGAGATTGTCAGAGCTGTGCACCGACACAAAGGTGCTGGCCAACAGTTCAGCTTTGTCAACGTCGCTGACTGCTTCAACACCATTCAGTATTAGGACCGGGGTCCCACGACGGCGCTCAACCCCATGCATCCGCTTAATCATCCCCCAAACATCCCCGAGACGCGTTTCTCTCCCAATTTTGGAACAATACCGCCTCCAATAGGCACTCTTGGCCGTTCTCACAGTTTTCCGCACAACAGCGCGGGCCCTCTTGTAGTCAATGAGGGCACCCTCAGTGTGGGCAACCCTTAGCCGGCGAAACGCCGCATTTCTCGCCCTAACAGCATGACCACATGCTTCAGTCCACCACGGCACCCGCTTCCTATGTCCACTACCACCACTCTTAGGAATCGTGCCTACCGCTGACTGCGTGATGAGCGAGACAATTGCACTATTGAGATCATCCACCTGAGTCAATCCTCCTTCCTGCAGAACCCTAGAACCATCATCAGCTTTCCTCAGGAAAGCCCCCCAGTTCGCCCTTGCCAACTGCCACCTCTGGATCCTCGTCCCCCTGACCACACAGCTCCCAAAGCCAATCACGGTGCGGACTAGATAGTGATCGCTACCAAAAGAAAGATTACCAAGAACCTCCCAACTACAAACACCAGCTAACTCCTTGGACACAAGTGTAAGATCTATTGCACTTTCCGCACCGGTCCCCATATCATAGCGGGTCCCACCCCCATCATTCAGACAAACCAACTCCCTTTGATTGATAAAACCCTCTACCACCTGCCCATACCTATCGGTACCACTACCGCCCCACAAAGCGCTATGCGCATTAAAATCCCCACACCACACGGCCTTTCCCCGAACATCCTTACCGATACTATGTAAGGACTCTAGCGTTAACTCACCACACGGATTATAAAGGTTAACCACAGTAACAGCTTCACCACCCAGCCAGACCCTCACCGCCAGGGCCTCCGGCGCTTTACTCACACTGACAACAACGTAATTTAGGTCATCTCGGACAAACACAGCCACACCTCCGCCTCTACCCTGCTCCCTATCATTCCTAACACACACATACCCTTGTATCCCAAAACCCCACCTAGGTCGTAACCAAGTCTCCTGCACGCACATAACGTGAGGCTTGTTCAACAAGGTAGAGACAAAATGCTTAAATTCCTGGCCATTAGCACGAAGACTACGCGCATTCCATTGCAAGACAACCACCGCCATTATGAGCCCCCGGAACCTGACGGCGCATCGGGAGCCCCCCCACTCCCACTGCCAGAATGGGGCAGGGCGCCCTCCCGCAGCGCATCCTCTATCTCCGTCCACTCGGGGCCCCCAGCTCCAAAGTACTTCCCTGCAGCCTTAGCGATGATCTTAGTCTTTTCGGATCTCTTCTTGGTTTGCCCAGTACAGTTAATCACTTCCACTATAAAGAGGAAGAAATCTTTCCTCTTCACAACCAGTACATCCTCCGCACCCACAGGGCCTCTGCCCGTGGAAGCCACACTCACGGGCATCCCAGTGGGGACCTCCCCCTGGCTGCGGGCAACGCTGCCCCCTCCCCTGTCGCCTAGGACACCAGCAGCACTGGCAGCCCCCACTGCATCCACCGTCACCTGACTACCAGACACCTTCTTGACCGCATCCGCGTAGGATATGCCTTGAGAGGCTCTAACTTTTTGCACCTCCGCAGCCCTCTTGCTGAACACGCATCCCCCGTAGGCAGAGCTATGCTCTCCCCCACAGTTACAGCACTTGAGTTTTGCTCCGTCGTCACACTTCCCATACTCGTGGTCTCCTGCACATTTACCACACTTCTGCTTCCCTCTACAGACCGCTGCAATATGCCCAAAGCGCTGGCACTTGAAGCAACGCAGGGGCGGCAGAACATATGGGCGTACGCCATAGCGCATGTACCCAACGCACACCACACGAGGCAGGATCCCACCTTCAAATCTAATCATTATCGACAGGCTGTCACACCTTACCCCATCCCGGGTCATCTTCAACCGCCTAGCATCCACCACCTTAGCTCCAGTCAAATTCTCCTTTATGTCATCCACAGATGTCGTCGTAGGGACGCCTACTATAACTCCCCTGACCGTGCCTCTTACAGCATCAGACACAAGAATGTCCTTCCCCCCCAGACACTTAGCTTCAATCGCCTTCCTTTGCTGAGCCACGTCCTTGCACACAACCAGCAGCGAGCCATCCCTAAGGACACTCGCATGCTTGACCACTCCCACAGCTACAGTCAGGCTCCTTGTCAACGCCATCGGATCCCACCCCTTAAAGGACGCATTATCCTGCGCGAGCTTTATGAACACCTTACACTCTGAACTCACATCCCCGACATCTGCAACCCCCCCGCCCTGCTCCTCACTGAGAGAGCCCTCCATAGACGAGCAAGAAGACGCCCTACGCTGCACAGGATCAGTGGCTCCAGGGGAGTCCTCCCCGCTGTTCATATCGTCACCGACCAGGTCACGCTTCCTCTTCTTCTTCCCCGTCATACGGACCGAGGCGTTCCTCTATGTTGTCGTAATATCCAAACTGTTGTCGTTGTAGTTTTTTATGGCAGTTGGCATCCAAGTGCACGAGGTATTGTTCGTTGTTGTGTTGTTGTTGTTGTAAGGTGCATTTCCTTGCTACAGAATATAGTGGTAATGTTATTTCACTGATTATTTGAACCTCCATGCTTTGCGTTTATCCATTGTGATAAATGACATTTGTTAAATGTAAAAATAAAAAATAAATAAAAAAACAGTTTCCATCACAGCTTATCTCCTCCCTGCAGCCTGTGCTCTGCTGACAATTCACTATTTGAACTATCAGCAAACCCCTCAGAAGGGGGTAACAAGTGGGTCTGTTCTCCCGGGCCTCAGGGCTTGAATTAGCCTTTATTGTACATACAGTATAATTACGGAAGACTTGTATTATTTATTATTTTATTTCTACACATACACGTGTTATCATTGTACCTACGCTGCTGCCTGAGCTTCATTAAAGCCACCTAAAACTTATCACCTACCCCTCCAACTGGGGTGTGGAAAAACACAAATAAGAGATGAAGGATTTGCAGCCCTAGATGAAACTGAAGGACTCAAATCCATCTCACAAAGTGCTTTACATTCTCTGTTTGAATACAATACAACAGAGCCATGAGAAACCAATTTCACGGACAGGGTTCACTGGATAAAAATGCTCTTTGCCTTATGTGCAACAGAGACACAGGAAGATAGAAAGTAAAGTACGTAACAAAATCATGATTGTAGTAGCCTTCAGCACACTCGATGACCTGTGATCATACGCATTAGGTAGCAGCAGTCTACCACCTGTGGTCAGTTAGATCTCTGTTTGAACATGAAACAACTGGCTCTGAAAGCAAGAAGGTCCTGGGTTCGACTCTTTATATGTGGAGTTTGCATGTTCTCCCTGTGTCTGCGAAGGTGGCCTCTGGGTGTTAAGGTTTTCCACTAAACCAAAATTAGTGTGACTTTGGGTGGCAGAGTGGTTAGAGTTCTGGCACATGAGAGAGATCCTAGGCCAGACCAACAGCACATGATGTCTTTGGGTGGAGTCTGCATGTCCTTCCTGTGTTACCGTGGGTTACCTCTGGATACTCAGGCGCAGCGTCCAAAGACATGCATGTGTTAGGTAAAGAGTGAGAGTTAAGAGAGTGAGAGTGAATGGTTTTCTGTGTGTCTATGTCTCTGTGTTAACCCTGCGACGAGTAACGAACTGGGACAAACTCCAGCGACCCACGACCCTTAACGGGAACAAGCGGTAGAAAATAATTAAATTAATGAATAGTGGGACTTTCTTGGTTAAATAAAGGTCAAAGAGGTTAAGTAACTCTACAAAGGAAAAACGTAAATATTTACAGTAACTGTCATAACCATCAACACAGATTTGACATTTGACATCCAAATGTGTAGTTAAAGTACTAATGTATAGAGAGATCACTAAACCCAATAGGTTTGTTAGTTTGTGTGGTTAAGTTTCAAGGCTAAATTGTGTCGCATTTCAGAACAATCTGCATAATCTGTGCGTTGTGAGAGATTCTCGAGAGAAAAAAAATTAAAAGTGCAGAATTTGTGTTAACATTCACAACATTTGTTATTGCAAATTTTATTTCCCAAAAAGGAGAAATGAGTAGAGCCATCAAACTTGGTGTTTTGACAGAATATGTAGTTACAGCACTTGTCCTTGGTAGTGCGGTATAGAGTCTTGTAGAGAAATGTATACAGGTAGTTGTCATTGGACACGGGTAAAAGACATAAATCGGAATACTTTGACAGAATTTACATTTATTAATTAATGTTTTCTTCAGTAACTGTTCAGTTTCACAGAAAATGTCAAGAACAAAAAACATGGGGACAACATTTGCAGGAACTTAATAGGCAACAAACACTATCATTTTACAGACATTCTTTTAAAACGGACGGATAGCATTTATTGGCATAAACTTATCCTAAGCTAGCATTTGATGGCTTGGTTCAGTAGCTTTCCCATCTGAAGTATGGTTGATTCTTCCATAATGAAGATATATCGAGTTTTTTACGATTGGAGGACTTAAGTGTGGGGTCCATTCACACCAGTCCCACAAGCCCTATTGTGAAAACACACAAGGCTGCAGACAGATAAGAGCAAAGGTCAGCACCACTGGCCAGTGAACAGCTCCTGCAGCTCTCCTCCATGTCTCACGGCACGGCAAAGAAAGTTTATTTGTAGAGCACAATTTACACACAAGGCAATTCAAATACTTAAGATTTGGTACATGTTTTTTTAGATGGTTAAAAGCTGCTGATGTTTGATTATTTTGATAATGATTGATTTGACATGGCTGTTAAGGTTCAAGTCTGAGTCCAATATTACTTCCTCTTTGTATCTATGGTTTCATCGTTTCAGTCTTGTTTTGCATCCACTCATTGATCTGTTGGATGCAGTGACAGAGTAGACTCATTGGTCCATATTCACCTGCCGTCAGTGAAACATAGATCTGAGTGTTGTTTGCATAATTGTGATAGGACACATTTTTGCTGCGTATTAACGGACCTAACGGCAGCATGTAGAGGTTGAAGAGAAGGGGTCCCAGGATTGACCATTGGGGCCTCCCACAGGTCAGGGGTCTGTGTTTTTGTCAAGCCATGTTTCAGTTAAAAATATAAGATTATAAGAGAAAATACAATTATTTAAAATAATGTATACATACGGATCTGACATTGAGAACAGCAACAGTCAGACTACTTTCAGTGGGACTGGACGTTATCTTTTCACAGGGAATATGAATCAAATTTCTCCGATTGGGCCACCTAACTCTCCTTTTATTTTCCCATCTGTGTGATGTGACTACAGAGATTGCACTAGGGAAGGTTGTTGTCACACAGGGCCCCGGGTTGGTTTGACCTTTATTATGACTATAAGTCTCAGCAATGTTGAGACCCAGTGCATCGTAGTAGCCATTATCTCTGGCTACTACATGGAGGTGTTGTGAGTTCGATTCCTGACTCTGTATTTTTCAATGATTTTGTTCAGTTGAAATTTTAGTTTCAGTATTTTGACTTTCTTTTCTATTTTCTGTTATAAAATGTTTCTTGTTTTTGTTAGAAACAATCATTTTTACAGGTTTGTAAAATCATGGCTTTTAGTCTAAAATTAAACCTCAGGTCCTCGGGTACTCTTATTTATCTCTAACCTATGCACCTAATATTGATCCTATTTTGTAAAATAGTCCTTTATATCTATTAGAATATTGCACAGCTCTGCAAACTTTATGCAAATGCATTATCTTGCATTTATTCATTTACAGGGTTAGCATTACCCTGACAAATCTGCATTCTTACTGTAAGCAGGGTCCTTTCTCCGCTGAAACAAGCAGTGGCTCCACCAAGCCCAGTTACAGGTCACATCAGTGGAGAAAGGACCCTGCTTACAGTAAGAATGCAGATTTATCAGGGTAACGCTAACCCTGTAAATTAATAAATACAAGATAGATACCTTGGGTCTAGATCATGGCAGCACAGGAGCAGGCCCTGAGCACCAGATCAAGACCCAAGGTGTAGGCTGAGCAATGGGGGCCCTGAGACAATCCCACACATAACTGCAGGGTGTAAGATGTAGGGACAGCATACATGGAGCGCCATAACCAGGAGGCTGGCATAGTGTACAGAAACATCTGTGCAGAGTATGGACTGGAGACCCCAAGGACAGAGTGGGAAACACCTCCAAAGGTGGTGGAGAACGACCGAGCCAAGGTCCTCTGGGACTTCCAGATACAGACAGACAGAGTGGTAATGGTGAACCAACCGGACATAGTGGTGGTCGACAAGGGGCAGAGGAAAGCCGTGGAGTTGGACATTGCAGGGCCATGGGACGGTAACATTCGGAAAAAGAGACATGAGAAACTAGAGAAATACCAAGGCCTCAGAGAGGAGCTGGAGAAGGCCTGGAGTGTGAAGGCATCGATGGTGCCCGTAGTGATCGGAGCACTTGGGGCAGTGACCCCCAAACTGGAGGAATAGCTTGAGCAGATCCCAGGAAAAACATCGGAAATCTCGGTCCAGAAAAGTGCAGTGCTAGGAACAGCAAAGATACTGCACAGAATCCTCAAACTCGAGGACCCGAGCGTGAAGTATAAATAGAGACCGCCTGCGGAGGGTGAGGATGAGTTAAAAAAAATAAAAATAAAAAAAATAATAATATATATATATATATATATATATATAAAGATAACCCTAACCCTATATATATATATATATATATATATATATACCTGAGCTTGAAGGGGGGATGAATAGAGACCACCCGCGGAGGGTGAGAAAGAGGTATAGATTTATATGTAATTAAAAGTAATGTATATATTTATTTAGTTTTAATATGGGACTGTGTGCACATTAATCTACATGTGTAAATCTAAATGTAATATTAATATGTAATATGTGAATGTGCCAGAATTAGCAATGGAGACTAATTATCATCTGTAGTCCCATTGGCAGGTCGATGGAGACAGAAAATAGGACATGTAATGGGCACAAAACATTCAGTCCATATACATGATAAAAATACAATGGGGATCAGTTAAATACAATACTTAAGATAATAGAATAAAACATGCTAAATAATATAATGGTAAATAACAATCACAGTCTATAATAATAATAATCATTTGAAAAGTTAATAGATTGGAAAAACTGTATTAAAAGACAATTATTATTATCATTCCCTTCACTGTCTCTTTTATGTCAGATTGTATTTATTTGTAAGCAGATGTGATGTAACCCTAATACTTAGAAGGAAAAACGAATAATTCAAATATTTTGTTTCTTTACATTTGTCTTAAAGAAAACAACATTTTGTTACGAAGAAATACCAGAGTCAAGGATTTAATGTGGGCACTAAATATAATATGCCACGTGGGCTGCGAAGAAAATGATTTTTGAGTGGGTTTTTTGCGTATCTGGACCTCTGCTCAGCCACAGCCAAAAACATCTTATTAAAACACATGCTGCACGGATGAACAGTGTCTTTAGGACCTTAAGAAACCTAATCACAAGCAAACAATAAAAAACAGGCTTAAAACGTTTTCGCTGACAACAGGGATGTGTACTTCCTGCCCTTGCGTTATTCTGGGTACTGTATTTATTTATTAATGTATTTATTTTCACTAAGAAGAAGCTGTGTTTCCAAGAGGGACATCAAAGCTGGTCAGTGCAGCCAACATCCTAGAGCTGCAGGGGCTTTAATCTCATTACAAAGAGCAGGGACACCCTTATGCTTTCAGATTATTCAAATATAAGACACAGTTGGAACAATCTTTACTGTTCCATTCCTAATTCTTTGTCTGTCTGAAGTGACCAATCTGCGCCAATCGCTCACTCACACAACATTCATGTAGACAACACAACAACAGTATTCACTCTTTGTCACCATTATTAAAGGCGCTTTACCTAATTTTTACGGTATTAGAAATGTGAAAAACAGAGCTAGTTCAGTTTCAATTCAAATATTAGCTGCAGTCCACTTGTAATGCTCACTTACCTAATGTCTTCTGAGCATCCTAGACATTCAACGTGATGAGTTTGTCGTCGTTTTTCACAACATTCAGTGGGTGAGTTTCACGTTACAATAAAGCTATAAAAAACTAGCATGCCATCAAAAACTAAAACGCACTATAATTAGAGTCAAAGACCTCACAATGGACCGATTTTCTCCCAAAACGATGCTTTTAAAACATAATGTACTGTAGGAAAGAATCTACTTGAAAACTGAATTGTGTGGCTTTTTTCTCCTGCAGAACAGCTAATCATGGAAATTCTCTTGTGGTGCATAATTCAGGTCATTGGAGAGAGGCTGGAGATAATTGATATGTGCAAATTTTGAAGAGGAACAGAAATTACCTGTGTGTTTTGGGGGTAACGGCCATCCCACTAAGGACATTCATACGCAAGACAATAATATATTATGGATGAAGTGAACAGGTGAGACACTTTCTTTTGGCCTTGTGCGTATTGGACATGGGTCAGATGTGGAGAAAAGAGGTGGCAGTCTGATAGCACTTCTGACAGAGGAGCTAAAACCATGCGTTTTAGTGGGACATTATTACTCCAGTCGGACAGCGTCACTCCATTCACACACACATTGTCCTGGGACTTGTAGGTTAATGTGAATCCAGTGTAACGATATTGATCCTTGACACTTACACATCAATGTCACTGTAAATGCGCAATGAAAACCTCTTCATATCATCTCACATAATACTTTGATGTGTTGAGTGAATGGCCCCTGCGTGATGCATAGGGCGTCTCTGTGGTGGAGGGGCCATTCACGTTCCTCTGTGAAGGGCTGCAGACATGTGGGGTCCTAAAGGTCAACGGCACGTGATTCGTCAAAGTGACCGCTAATGGCTCACTGACAATCTCAATTTCACAGTATCAGACCTGCTTTTATTTATGGATGCAATTACTTTACTGCATCGCGGTCCGTCCTGGCCACAATTGTGAAGAGTTCTTTCTGCATGTTTTTCTTTGGTTTTACAAAACAAGAAAAAGAGAACACAGACAAAGACACAGAAGAAAATACCTTGCAGCAAGTAAATGATAACAACCTCCATGCGTGGAGTGTAAAAACAGGAGCCACACACAGCATGGCTCTCCAGCAGATGTTGTGTCTACACTATCTTCTCTGATGAGCTCAGGTGCTTGAACAGACGAAATGCCAGGCCATGCCAGGTCAATGGACTGAGTCAGGCCTCTCTCAGAGCAGCTTCCTCCTGCCCCAGGTCATCCTCGCCCAGACAGATGGCTCTTCTCCACAGTATCATGCAGCTAAATACTGCAACTCACACACACATCATCTGTCAAACATTTCATATAAATTTACATTTTCTTCCCTCTTTAATGTGACTTCAAAAAAGCATATTATTTTGGCTGAGTTGCATGACAAGATTACAGTGGAAAATGGGGTGAAGAGTGGGAAGAGACAGCCACTAGTCAAAGCCGGGCATTGATCTTACAACACTGTGGCCAGTCTAAGTGGAGGAGTTAAGTGTCACAACATCGAATGGACTCTGCAAATAGAGCGCTTCTTCACCTTCAGGTTGTTTCAGGTTGTCCCAGTTCCATGGTATTGCAAAGTGGTATTAGTTTTGTGGAGTTTGGCGCGTCTGTATGCATTTTTTATCCTGTTTCTAGCCCTTTTTCTTTAATTTATTGAATCTGCAATGCATCATACAAATGCATATGTACTGATCTAACACATTCACTCCTGACTTTTCAAACGTTCACGCCTCGCCAAGGTTGTCCATGAAACAGGTTAGTTTATGTAACTTTGGTGTTTGGTGCATTTGCTGTTGTGGCCTGAAGCTAGGTTATGAAAACGTAAATTAAAAACATCTTTCTCACTTGATATCAATGCATGGAAGTCATAAAATGAGCATGGTTTGAGGGAAAATTATCCTGTCCTGCAAGTCAATATTTTACGCTGGTTAAGTTTCCATACAATTTCTCCCTCTTCAGGTGCTGCTGTGTTGGTAAATTGGCTGTATTGAACCTTTAAAATTAAAATCCCGGAATGGACCTGGAGCAAAGTTGAGTACACCTGAAAACATTTTCATGGATTAACTGACCACTCATTTAACAAAAAAAAGCAACAATTTAGAATTTCCTGGCCACAAGTGTCAATTAGTTTGTTTTTATATTACAAAGGATTTATTGTATGTAAGTATGTAATATGTCTGTATATAGAAAGGAAAATATTTTACGGTTAAAATTTGTATGTATTTGTCCAGTTAAACTTAAAAATCATGATTTTGCCTTACCAAAAATGCTAAGCGTCTCTAACAATCTCTTATTCCATTAACAAATAAACTGGGCTCTGATGACCATGTACATGTGTCTTTGCCAAACCGCCCTTGATTATTCAAGTTAATCTCTATTTTGCCAGTGAAATCACATTATTTTTCCACTTCACTTTTGCCCCCAGAATTTAGAATGCATTTGTTCTCAAACTTTTAATTTTTTTGGTAAATCCGGGTCTGCTAATGTTCCTTATTTCTGGCACTTACTACATGTTTGGGGAGTGCCTGTGTGCATTTTGTTTACAGTCTAATAGTAGGCATTTCTTCCTCCTCCTCACAGTGGTTGTTTGTGTCTCTGTCCAGAGTGTTCCCTGTTTTTCCACTGGTCTGAGGGTGGTGCGGTGCGGCTGCCAAAAGGAGGCCGCGGATGCATTTGGCAACACGTCTCAGGCCTTGGTCCAACATACACAGTGCACCTGTCAGTTCACACAGTACAGTACAGCCTTCTGTGTCTGTACCTACAAATTACTTCAGTAAGTGTTCACTTCTACCAGATGTTGGCAAAGCAAAACAAAGCAAAAAACATAAAACATGACAACACATAGACACAATAATTCCTAAGTTTAAAATGACCAAACTATACTGACTCATAAAGTAGCGCTCAGTTCACAGTCAGGGTGTTGTGTTATGTTATTTTCCTTGCGGCTACGCTTTATTTACTCCAGACCTCCACCTGGCAATTAAAAAGGGCAAACTTAGTAAACACTGATTACTGTAATTACAGAAGGGACACAGCAACACTGTAACACTAATAATATATTATTCTATTTAAGGGAAGAAAAAATGCTGTACTGTGTTGGAGAAGTTTAGTTGCACATGCCACATCCCTTATTCTCTTCTCTTCAGAGTTCCTTCTATTCTGGGTTATAGTCCTGATTTAAACAGGTTTATCTATTGAAGGACCAGTGACTGTTATTACTTGAACTGGAAATATGAACTTCTTCTGGTGACATGAAAAAACACTGTTGTAGTTCCAACCGCCGGGCCTGTGTGTCCTGGAAAAGCAGACTAAAGGTTTGCTGCCATATGAATATGACACATGTGCAATCAGCTGACAATGTGATTTGTGCCCATTGTGTGCTCCTCCTTTGTAACTTGTGTCAGTTGTCATCAGTGTGGAGCTTTTAGGCTGTATGGGATAAAAATAACCAGAGTGACCCACAAAAGCCCAGTGTGTGCCAGTGCCTCCCGCTAACACGAGCACGGGCACCTGCTCGTCCCCTCAGTATGTGAGTGTGTGTCGCTCGGCAACCGGCATTCCCCCTGCCAGTGACGCTGAAGGCTTTAGCATCCTTCTGACACATCGCATCTGATGCTAAATACTGCTGTCAAAATATATGATTAGTGGAAAGGCAATATCAACTTGTCTTTTTCTGCCTGTTCCTGTTGCTTGTGATGGATGTGGTAGAGGGTGTTCTGCCGGGACAGAGACTGAGAGTTAAGGGAGTAACACTGACAGGCAACATTATCACATCCTTTTTCAGAGATTTGTATTGGTGAAACAATAGTCGACATGTTCAATTCATTATATCCTAATTGAAACATAATGTTAACCCTGTATGTTGTTACCGATTCCTTGTTGTTTTATTATACTATATTTTGATTAATTCTATTTTATGAATGGATGGATGCAACAAATGAATCATAATAGGATCATTTTCTGTGTGACGCATACGCATGCAAAGTTCTGATGACTAACAAATAGTCAGTTATGTAAGTCCACATGTGGTTCTTGGATTTGAAAAAAAAAAAAAAAGTGCTGTAGTCCACTGACAGACAGAAGCATAAATAACACTTTTATCTTTGTGATTTTTCTCTGCGCTGAGCATGTGTTATGCTCCTCCATGTTCAGCAGACCATCACTGCTTCCACATTACCCTCATTCTTTAACTAATGTGAGTTTTGTGCCTTTGTTGTGATAATCTCCAGACCCCCTTCACTGGGACTTTCACAGTGCCTCTTTGTGTTTCTAGATCTAGAAGTCTATTTAATAATTGTCACTTCTATGTCACTCATTAATTAAACCAATGGGACCAATTTAATAATTAACCCTGTATCTGAACTTGTGTGTTCTTGTATCCTGGTGGCTGTTTGGTTTGAGAGCCTTTTATCGACAATAAAACTGTAAAATCAATATAGACTTCAACATAAGTCTTTCAGATAAGTGTCCTGAAATTCAAAGGAGATTAACAAGCCTCCCTCATCATTACTCATAAAGAATGAGTCATAGCACACAGGTTATCTAAATCCATTAGAAGAAAACAGATCCAGAGATGCTGAGTCCTTGAAGCCAGTAGTCGTCGACTGTGAACAGGCATTTATTAGGAGTTTGTTAGTTCGAGGCTGATTGCAGGCAAGTAGATTTTGTGGACACAACACAACTGTCTGAATTTAAAAACAAGCCTGCCTAAATGTCAAGTAATTAAGTGGGTATGTATTATCTTGCTCTGTGTAATTCATGTGCATTTTAAAAGGCATATCGTTGAAAATATGTTTTAACACCATTACTTTATCAGTATTTGGAGTGAATGCCTGCAGGCTCCGATGCACCCAAACGTCCCTCTAAATAAGGTCATTTACTCGGATGTGCACCATTTGCCGTGAGATTTTGCGGTAAATCGTTTTTGACTTGGATGGTGAAACCAGGCCTGACACTGGCGAGCCCTGGTTCTTGAGCTCATGAAGACACAGATGCAGCTATCAAGAAATAAAGTGCTGCAGGGAGACAAGGACAGCACCTCCTCTACGCTCCGCTGCGTCTCCCAGTCTCAGCGCATGTTCATGTGTGCTGTGTACCACCAAAAAAAACATCTCACTTTCCCTCTCAACATCAATCATGCCTCCTCCAACTGAAGCCTTTTTACACCAGTCCCTCCAGCACACATCAATAAAAGGAAAAATACACTGGGCTATTTTCCTGCAAACGTTATGAGCTGTCTTTAATAACTAGTAGTTTACTTCAAAAGTTAATACTGTGTGCGATCTGCTTACTGTGGAGCCAACGAAAGGCACTGCTGCTCACACAATGGAAGAAAACCACTTCTTTAAATGCTTTTTATGATGAATCTGAAAAGATATCTGGCATTATTGCTGAGGGATCATTTAGTCAAAAGATCCCAGCTTCAACCAGCACATGCTTTTGCGGTGTCTTGGGCAAAACCCTTCTCGTTGCTTTAGTCAGTCAGCCCCAGGGCAGCTGTGGCTTGTGAAGAGTACAAAGAAGGGCTGTATTCGACAAAAGAATTCTTGGTCGGTTTCACCTTTAAAAAGTTAAAATCGGCTAAAGACTCTATATCTGACCCAAACTGCACTCACAATACCACAAATGTAGTGTTTCAGGAAACAGTACATTTATTTCTAAGAAGGAAACCAGACCTTCTCCTTTCTGCTGTTGATGATTTCAACATCTCATTGCTACAGCTGAAAGCCATATCACTCCAGAGATTCTTCAACCATTAAAGACACACTGCCACTTTAATGCATCGATTCTGAAGGGAAGTTCAGTTTAAGTACATACAAACTGATTAAATGGCAGTTGTGTGGATGTAATTAAGTACCTTGATTATATTAATGAGGGCAGTTTTATGACTTCTTCTCTCTGCCTTTTTTTTGCCTAAACCCTAATCTAGATGTGAATGATGAATATCCAAGGGTTTCTTGGGGCTTGGTGTTTGTGTGACAATGGCGGGTTCAGAGGATGTTTTCTGTATTTGTTCTGTGGGTGGCGCTGGGGGCCATTTCCTTTATAGCCACTGGATACTTTTTAGCGTGTGTCATCTGATTGGCATTGTTTTCCCTGCATTGAGAGGCACGGCAGGAATGCTTCAGCATTAAGTAGGGGCTGCTCTGGGCTCTAAACTTAGGAGATTGATCACATGGTCCCCCTGTCCACCATCAGCGCTCTCAATATCCCAAAGAGAAGTGTGTTGTTCTTGCTATACACTTATAAGATTATGAGGAGGTGCTGACATGCAGACAGGGGCATGATGGTGTAGAGCAGGGCTTCCCAAACTTTTCAAGCCAGGACCCTGAGAACCCCCACAGTAAAATGAAATAGACGTCTGTAATAATTTAAAATGGTAAATCTTTTATTAGTTAGTAGTTTATTATGTCTGACATTATTTCGCCAAAATGTACGCTTTCAATTTAAAAATATTTATGTAATACTGTGTCATAATTTTAGAATTACATTTATGAAATCATGTCACAACCCCCAGCTCATGGTTTGGGACCCCCACTTCAGAAACCACTGGTGTAGTGCACACCTTTAGAAATATGTGTCTATCAGAGGTGTAAACTTGCATGTCAGACTTGAGTCACTATTGCGATGACTTGAAACTTAACTTGATAAAATGGACTAAGACTTGAATATAAGTGACTCAGTCCTTAACTTAGACTTGGAACTCGGTGAGATGAGTTGCGACAACTTGATGCTTCTCCTCAAAAAAGCAAAAAACACTCTTCTCTATACATTAAACAGACAGTTTGATGTACTTTCAGTGCTACATTTTGAGGGAACAAACTGGAACATGCCCCCGTCTATACTTCTGTATTTGTAACCAGGAGTTTTTAAGAACGACCATAAATTGTAAAAATGTTGTAAGTGGTAATTTAGTATAAAATGTGATAAGGGGCTGAAAGAAAAAGGCACTGCAAATAACATATTCTTTATAATTCTTTGTATGCAGATGACCATAGATCTGCAGGAAGACCAGCTGATAGATGTAACAGGGTATAATAGAGAGTATCTGAATATAAACCTTTATGTTCAGGCTTCAGAGGAGATGTTACAGCTCATGTGTGGTACTATATGTAGTGAGGTGTGTCTTGAGTGCTGCCGGTGCAGGGGCTTCGTGTCCTTGTCCGGGGCCTAATTACCTGCAACAGAAGCCGCCGGCGCATAAAGAGAGGAGAGAAATAACACCAAGTCTTCTCATATTCTTATTTCCACTTCCAGTAGAGTGTGACGGCTCACCTTAACACTGATAAATGTCACAAAAGATCCCGCAAAATTTTTGAGGGATAACATTACCAGAATGTACACATTCATACGCAGTATAATTGTTTGACACAATTGCTATTTTAATACTGACGACTATAATGACCACATTCATCATAATTTGTTAAACAGGCATGTGATCTGTAAAATGGTGTGTCCTCGCCTCATTTTAACCTGTTTTAACAACGTTGCAACCTATTTTATGCAAATTCTGTGTCACAAGCGCCAAACCTCAAATGATTAATGATTAAGTCTGAAGTGCAAACATGAAGCTCATTATTGGTCACCAATCCTGTTGCAACCAAAGCACTCAATTGTCAACGCCACCAGACCCTTATAAAAAATAACTAAACTAACATAAATCTTTTTCATCATTTCCTCATTTAGAAGCCTGCATGGTGTCACAACACTACATCACCGAGGTTCCAACAATTCCTATCGAGATCCACCAAGTGTGAAATGTAATTGATGATTGTAATAATTTCTGACAGAAAAGCATTCAGCTATGTAAGGTTTAATGTTTAACTATTTTTACTTACCACCCCCTCTTTGAAAACCCAAGCTCTGTATAGGGGCAATTGTGTGACACGTATGTGGAAAATATTAGTTTAAAGTGATTAATCATCTGTGATGTGGTTTAAGGCGTGTGTCTCTCTTAATTTCACATGTTACAGCCGTCCTGTTCTTGTGAACATGTATTCTTACGTTTATTTCCCCCCCTTCCCACAAACCCCACCCTCCAATTTTTGCAATCATAATAATAATGATAATACAAAATAAATATAATATCCTCTCTTTCTCACCCTCCGAGGGTGGTCTCCATTCATCCCCCTTCAAGCTCGGGTCCTCTACCAGAGGCCTGGGAGCTGGAGGGTTCTTTGCAGTATCTTTGCTGTTCCTAGCACTGCACTTTTCAGGACCGAGATGCCTGATGTTTTTCCTGGGATTTGCTCAAGCCATTCCTCCAGTTTGGGGGTCACTGCCCTAAGTGCTCCGATCACTACGGGCACCATCGATACCTTCACACTCCAGGCCTTCTCCAGCTCCTCTCTGAGGCCTTGGTATTTCTCTAGTTTCTCATGTTCCTTGTTCCGGATGTTTCCATCCCATAGCACTGCAATGCTTTCCTCTGCCCCTTGTCAACCACCACTATGTCCGGTTGGTTCACCATTACCACTCTGTCTGTCTGTATCTGGAAGTCCCAGAGGACCTTGGCTCGGTCGTTCTCCACCACCTTTGGAGGTGTTTCCCACTTTGTCCTTGGGGTCTCCAGTCCATACTCTGCACTGATGTTTCTGTACACTATGCCAGCCTCCTGGTTATGGCGCTCCATGTATGCTGTCCCTGCCAGCATCTTACACCCTGCAGTTATGTTTGGGATTGTCTCAGGGCCCCCATTGCACAGCCTACACTTTGGGTCTTGTCTGGTGTGGTAGATCTGGGCCTCTATTGGTCTGGTGCTCAGGGCCTGCTCCTGTGCTGCCATGATCAGTGCCTCTGTACCGGCTCTTTCTAGCAATTGGTAGGATTTTGTGATATCAGCCACTTCAGTTATGTTCTGGTGGTACATCCCATGTAGAGGCTTGTCCTCCCATGATGGTCCCTCCAGCACCTCATCATCCTCTGTTCCCCATTGTCTGAGACATTCAGCACGTCATCTGTAGGAGACTTGTCCTTGATGTACTTATGGATCTTGGACATTTCATCCTGGATAGTGGCTCTCACTCTCACTTCTCCCCGGCCTCCTTCCTTATGGCTAGTGTGCAGTCTCAGGGTGCTGGATTTGGGTCGGAACCCTCCATGTATTGTCAAGAGCTTTTGTGTCTTAACATCTGTGGTCTGTATCTCCTCCTTTGGCCAACTGATTATTCCTGCAGGGTATTGGATCACTGGCAAGGCGTAGCTGTTTATTGTCCGAGACTTGTTCTTACCATTGAGCTGCTTCTGAGGACTTGCCTCACTCGTTGTAGGTATTTGGCCGTAGCCGCTTTCCTTGTTACCTCTTCGATGTTGCCATTTGCCTTTGGGATTCCCAGGTACTTGTGACTGTCCTCAATGTCTGCTATCGTTCCTTCTGGGAGTGAGACCCCCTCTGTGTGGACTACCTTCCCTTTCTTAGTCACCATCCGACCACACTTCTCTAGTCCAAATGACAGTCCGATATCTGCGCTGTAGATCCTGGTGGTGTGGATCAGGGAGTCTATGTTCCGCTCGCTCTTAGCATACAGCTTGATGTCATCCATAGCCAGTCTTGTTGATTATTTGGCTGAGGGAGTTCAGACCTATGCAGAACAGCAGTGGGGACAGCGCATCTTGTGCAAGTTGCTTGCCATTGGCCTCAAGAGTGGTTTTCCACAACCTCATCGAGTTCCCTATGAAGGCTCGTAGAGCCCCATTGATGTTGAACAACTCCAAGTATTCAATGATCTTAGCCGCCATTATGCCCAACAGGAGCTTCCATCTTGTGGAGGGACAGGTTATTGGCCGATAGTTGGACGGGACTGTACCCTTTGAGGGAGCCTTCTGGATCAGGATTGTATGCCTTTCGGTTAGCCATTCAGGATGAGTTCCGTCCCTTAGCAGTGTGTTCATTTGGGCTGCTAGGCGCTCGTAGAGAGGGGATTTTCTTAAGCCAGTATACATGTATCATGTCAGGGCCCGGTGCTATCCAGTTTATTATGCCCATGACTCTCTATATGTATATATATATATATATATATATATATATATATATATATATATATATATATATATATATATACACTATATATATATATATATATATATATATATATATATATAATATATATATACTATATATGCATATATGTATATATGTATATATGTGTATATATATATGTATATAGATATATAGATATCTTTTAGGTTCAGTCTTGCCATTCTGCTTGGAGTCTAGTAACACCGGTTTAAGATTATGCCATTCAATAAGTGTGTTTAAATTTCACAGGATGTCAGAGACCAGTTGGAAATAGTAGGTTGCCTTTGCATTGAATATCCATTCATGAGTTTTTTATATAAGGCTGATGGACCACTTTGTTTAAAGCATGCTGTTTTTAACAGTTTTGAATACAGGTTATATTGTTTGGGCTGGTATCCAAAGCAGAGTGGTTCTGTAAGTGCTTCCATCTTGTAGTACTGCTTTAGATGCTCAAATTCTACTAAGCGACCACTCTTTTAGAGAACTCCAAGATGGAGTATTCCTGCCTCTGCCCACTCCAGCCAATAGATAGTTTTCTTTATTGTGATTTTAGAATAAAACCATATAGAACTATCTGATTTTAAGCTAAGATAATATTTTCTAATGCTTTGTGCATTGGACCAATATTGTTTGAGAAAATCTAGTATGGGATTTGGATGATCATCTACCAGACTGTGATACAAAGGCATCCGTTTGAAAATGTTTTAATATTTCTCTTTCAATGTTTACCCAGTTTGTTGTTTTGTAATATTTTTTAAGAGTAAATTATTCCAACAAGAAATGACGGTCCAAATCCCAATTTCTTCACTTCAGTATATATTAAATTGCCCCATTCGACCTGCATCCCCGCATCAAGGGAGAAGGCCATGACAGGGTTAGAATTGCTTTTTATTTCAGTATGATAAGTAGGAGCCTTCTTAAGTTATCTGCAGAAGACCCTTAACAAAACCTACTTGATCCGGATGTATAATTGTAAGAAGTATTTTCTCTAGTCTATTAGATTACGTTACCATGTGAAATTGGCCTGTAATTACCACACACAGCTGTCCTGTAGTGATACCAATAATCTAAGATGTAAATACCGTATTCATGTCTTGAATGTCCAAAGTATAGAAAATATCAATTCCAAATAAAACCCCAATGCTTCAAGTGGACATTATGTACCAGCACAGCCTTTGTATGTTCTATATGCAGCAACATATACATACGCATGTAGCAGTAGCAGTGGTATGACGGGCATGAGCCTGCATGTTGATAGGGCTTTGTTTCTGTTATGGCTGTCTCGTACCTTTATTTTTTGCTCTTCCCAGTTTACACGAGAAGACTGATCTGAGTTGAACACTGCTATAATGATCATCCTAGACAGAAATCCCTCCTGCTCTATGTGCTAAGTTGTTGCCTATGCTCTCTGCCCTGCCCCATCACATCTGCAGGACACCCGTAGCTCCAACAGAAGATCAGAAAAAGATTTTTGCTAAAGTGCTGAAAGATTGTGCTTTTCTTTATAAATGGGAGAAAAAGCAATGATGCTATTGGTGCTTTTGTGTTAATATGATTATCATATTGGGTTAACGTTCTTCTTGGTTAAGACCTTGATAAGTAAATCCAGTTTAGTTTCTCAGGCTTCATAAAGTTCCACTGTATAACTTTTCTGGAGATACTATTTGGAGATGCTATTTTCTGCAGATGCTATTGCTTTGCCTTAAATGTTCCACATTAAAAGCATTAAATGCGACCTATTGAGAGCTTTTCTTGCATTCAAGATTCCAGTATATTCCTGTTTTCACCGACCCACACTTCTCTATACTTACTTAATTCTCAGATTTTACATTCTTTATTCAGTAGAAATGTCCTTTGTATCAAAGTTAGAAGTTTGAGATGTGAGTATGTGGGTGTAATGCTTTATTACACAAAGGACATTGAGCTTGAATTTCAGCCTGTTTCCTGCTATAGACAATAAGGAAGACAAACACAAGGAAGACAACCTGAGAAAAAATATGTTTTTCCTTCAAGACGACCTCTACAGCTCATCAGATACAAAACCATTCATTCAACACCGTCTCGAGGAAGAACTCAATAAGCAGTAATATGTACGTGGGTATTTCTGCAGCTGTCAGCTACTGCGTGTTTCCTTCTACAAAGACAGTGTACGTATATCATGTGCAGATTTGACAGCCACTAATTATAATTTGCCATATTAGCTGAGCCATAATTCATATTTGAGACATTGTTTGTTTGTTGGAATACATTTGTATGTTTTCTTGTTATAGAGCAGCCATTCCTAAAGTATACATTGCCAAGACAATTCAAAGGAATATATAATGTTTTTTTCTATTTTAAATAGAACATTTAAACAATTATTTTGTATACAAAGTTGATTTCAAACTAACATTGTGCTTGTGTATTTGACTGTAGAACACATAAGTCTTCCTATAAAATATAGCTTGAATCGCCTCAGACTCTTTAAGAAGAAACACGGGACGCACTTTCCTGAGAAAAACGCAGCATCAATCTGTTCAAAATTTTATTTTTATCCTGCCAGCAACACCAATATGCGCTTATATTAATAAAATGTTGAATTAATACAAGTGATTGTAAGGTCATCACAGACTCACTCTTGTGTCTAGACTTCATCCCTTAACTTCGGCCTTCTCACAGTTAGTGTTCATTCATTCCCAGATGAGATTGAAAGGTCACTTATTCTGACCTATAAAATGATCAGCCGGTGATGAACCCACATCGTAGCAGAGATGTGGGTCATAACAGGGTGTGACCTCTTGTGATTAATGTCACTCTAGACATGTATGAGAACATGGTACACTAAAACAAATCTACACAGGTTAGAGATTGAAGTCATAGTTCAATAGTAGATCGAGTAAGTAACTATATAGTACTGTAAACGATCTCTAAACTTAGGCCCTTCACCTTTTTATCTTCACCTATTTATTATTTGTTTCATAAGAAAACACATGAAGCTCTTCCAGAAAAATCAAAGAAACAGTTCTTCAAATCAAACGTTTGTGCTAAATTACTTGAGGATGTTTAGGCAAAATAGGCAGATACAAAGATATAAGTTTGAGAATAGTCTTGAATGGATTTGTTTGGAAATGTATTTCTGTCCTATCTGTTCCTTTTCATATTGCTGGTATCTCAGGATAATTACTTCTATTGAACAGCTTGATTGGGGTCACCTCTCTGTGGGTATTGCAATAATTTTGGTCTCCTTTTCTTATTATGCTGAAGCAGAGAGGTTACACCAAGGTAAAGAGAAAACCTTAAACAGGAAACCTGAATAATAATAAACTACTTTGTTATATTGATTCTTCTTGATTCTAGTAATTTGTTCCAGATTAAAAAAAGGAAGATTGTTTGATGCATGTTGATGTAAAACTAAAGTTGGGTTCCTATTAATCTGCTTTGACATACAGTGCACATACAAATAGTGGGTCACTTTGAAGAGGCCCTATAGCCCACTGGAATAATAGTAGTCCGACATGGTATTCGGTTTGCTTGTGCATTGCTTTTCCCAAATGTATAGCCAGATGTTAATGACAAATTGTGAGTTTGCAGCTGTACATGTATCCCAGTGTTGCATTCGGAATGGCTCCTAATGTATAACAGTTTTCATACCAGAAAAAATGTCCATAAACTCTAGAGATTAGGAAAAATTATCGTGAAGAAACACATATACCATGTTAAATAACCTTAAATGTGAACACTATGAATGAAGTCCATGATCCTGTGATTGTATTCATAACCCAGTGTAGTTCCAAACAGGATCAGAATCACCCAATGGCGTGTGTATTGTATGTTGGATGAAATCTGTCAAGTCTCAGGTTGCCACGGCAACCGACCGCCTGCACTGAAGGTAGGATTCCCCTGTCGCACCCTGAGGCAAGGCAAGTTTATTTGTTGAGCACAATTCGTACACAAGACAATTCAAAGTGTTTCACACAACAGGGAAAAAAGGCATTCAAATCACAAAACATGACAGAAATCACAAACCCTTCATTTTTAATCATTCAATTTAACAATTTTGCTACATGAACAGGGCCGGCCCAAGCCTTCAGGGGGCCCTAAGCGAAAACATTTTTGGGGGCCCCTCACCACGTCATCAGAATCAGTTTTATTGCCATTGTCAGTGAACAATTCACATATGGGAACTTTCTTCAACGCTAACAAAGCGCACCAAAACTCCAGGGCATCTGTTTGCCAGTTAGTTTATTCTCAACACCTCACAAGCTCAAATATTGATAACTTAAATCCCACAATGCAACTTGGTATTCCGCTGACATCACCTCTACTCCCTGTACAAATAACACACATCCCAGATATGTTTTTGGGCGTATTTGTGGGCGTTAAGGGTCTTCAGCCACATTAGCACATTAGTTTAAATTAATGAACAGGGGGGTCTGGGGGCCCTCCCCCAGAGATTTTCAGACCTGTTTTGGGTCTTCTGCTGCATTTTAATGTGGTCCAGCCAGCTAAAGTAAGAGTAAAATGTTGAGGTTGTAATGCTATAAAATGATGATGTGATGAAACTGTGCCAGGAGAAAATGACTAAAGCCAGTTATTAATACATTAGTGTACTTAATTACTCAATACAATATTGGCTATGAAAAATAATTATGGTCAAATTGATTCATTTTAACTTTAACCCAACTGTTCCTTCTTGCTAAAGTGACAAAATAAGTTATATTAAATTAAACAAATGGCATAAGCATTGCTTGATTAACAATTAACACTGATAAAACAGTGCAAACATGTTATTCCCAGAGAATGAACAGAACTAGAAGTGAAGGTCCAAATCTAGCTATAGTGAAGAGACTGCGTTTCTGCAACTTTGCCACTTTTGTATTAGTAGTATTATTATTATTAGAGTATTATTCTATAACAGACGTAATCATAATATGTCTGGTTATTTTTCACTATCAATTTATTATAATTTATAACAAATAGTCTAATGATGCTTTTTAAATAAATTGAAATGTTTTATTGCTCTATTAAAAGTTAATTACAATATAAATGTTTGTTCTGATCAGAACATCACACACTGGACTCCTGCATGAAACAATGCTGCGATGTGATTGGCTGATGGACCTTACATGCATAAACCTTTACGTTCCTTTCATTGCACTTTAAGAAGTCAAAGTAAAACAGACATCACGAGTCACGATTGATCTCACACATGGTGATGTGAGAGAGAGGGACGCAAACTCAAACCCGCTCATCTCTAACTGAGGCTGCACAGGGGCCCGGGACAGGGGCCCGGGACAGGGGCCGCACACTGTTCACTCCAAAGTCTCACATTAGAGGTTCTGGACGAGACGGCGCTCGTCCGGACCGGATCTCCGCCTCTTAGTGACCCGGGCCATAGACGCCCCTCCCCGGCCTCACCTGCAGCTCAGACGGGCTGGTGTAAATGTTAAGCTTATTATCTTTCATTCAGACACATATTATTGTGCGCGGTGCAGAGCTCTCGTCGCCTCCAGCCTGAGCGAACTAACGTGACAGAATCATGTTGTTTCAAACAGCAGCATTAACCGTCTCTTTGTAAGAGAAGTTCAATACCTGGAGAGTGTTGTTGAGTTTCTTTACATCGTCAAGAAGTTTCTTCTTTCGTTTTTCGGCATCGGGGGGATATATTCCTCTGGACATGAGGACCACGCAGGAACCATGTTATGTTGTGTTTATGTTTTGCTCTCGTTCTGCTCGCGCACAATCAGCGCAGGTTTGGTGCCCTGGTTGCCAGATTGTCATTACAAATAAATGCGGTTTGTGCGTTATATGTTACCGCTGCGTTAACCGCTGTTAACGCTGTTACCGTTATGCACTTCGCATAAAACGGGTTGCCAGATTGGGGGCCCTTTTAACGCCTCGGGGCCCTACGCGGCTGCTTAGTTCGCTTATAGGCTGTGCCGGCCCTGTACATGAATCATACATTTTGTCCGTGCTTAGTGATGGAAAACCAAATCTATTGGACCACACTGGCCAGACACTCCAGACACTCTTTCCCATAATAATTTGACATTGCCAACATGACATGGGCACATGGCTTTAAAATTGATTCTTTCCCATGCAAAGAAAATAATTTCATATGCACAGCTAATCAAAAGCTTAGATTTGAACATTGTCAGAGTAGAAGCCTGTCTCACATCTTCAGGAAGACTGTTCCAGATTTTAGCTGCATAAAACTGAAACGTAGATTCCCCATGTTTAGTCCTGACTCTGGCACCAGCAGGAGGCCGGTCCATGTTTAGTCCTGACTCTGGGCACCAGCAGGAGGCCGGTCCATGTTTAGTCCTGACTCTGGCACCAGCAGGAGGCCGGTCCATGTTTAGTCCTGACTCTGGCACCAGCAGGAGGCCGGTCCATGTTTAGTCCTGACTCTGGGCACCAGCAGGAGGCCGGTCCATGTTTAGTCCTGACTCTGGCACCAGCAGGAGGCCGGTCCATGTTTAGTCCTGACTCTGGCACCAGCAGGAGGCCGGTCCATGTTTAGTCCTGACTCTGGCACCAGCAGGAGGCCGGTCCATGTTTAGTCCTGACTCTGGGCACCAGCAGGAGGCCGGTCCATGTTTAGTCCTGACTCTGGCACCAGCAGGAGGCTGGTCCATGTTTAGTCCTGACTCTGGCACCAGCAGGAGGCCGGTCCATGTTTAGTCCTGACTCTGGCACCAGCAGGAGGCCGGTCCATGTTTAGTCCTGACTCTGGGCACCAGCAGGAGGCCGGTCCATGTTTAGTCCTGACTCTGGCACCAGCAGGAGGCCGGTCCATGTTTAGTCCTGACTCTGGCACCAGCAGGAGGCCGGTCCATGTTTAGTCCTGACTCTGGCACCAGCAGGAGGCCGGTCCATGTTTAGTCCTGACTCTGGACACCAGCAGGAGGCCGGTCCATGTTTAGTCCTGACTCTGGCACCAGCAGGAGGCCGGTCGATGTTTAGTCCTGACTCTGGCACCAGCAGGAGGCCGGTCCATGTTTAGTCCTGACTCTGGCACAAGCAGGAGGCCGGTCCATGTTTAGTCCTGACTCTGGCACCAGCAGGAGGCCGGTCCATGTTTAGTCCTGACTCTGGGCACCAGCAGGAGGCCGGTCCCTGAGGTCCTCAGAGTCCGAGATGGTTCATATGGCACTAACATATCCAAGATGTACTTTGGCGCTAGGCCATGGAGAGACTTGTACACAAGCAGAGCTGCTTTAAAGTCTATTCTCTGAGCCACAGGAGCCAGTGCAGAGACCTGAGAACAGGACTAATGTGATGGTACTTCCTGGTTCTAGTCAGGACCCGAGCAGCAGCGTTCTGGATGTACTGCAGCTGTTTTACAGCTCGTTTGGAGAGGCCAGTTACAGTAGTCTAATCTACTGGAGACAAACGCATGGATAAGTCTCTCCAAATCTGGTTTGGACACTATAATTTTGATTTTGGCAATGTTTTTAGATGGTAAAAAGCTGCTGATGTTATTGATTTGATGTGGCTGTTAAAAGTCTGAGTCCATTATTACCCCCAGATTTCTAACTTGATTTGTAGGTTTTAGAGCGAGACTCTGGAGGTGACCGCTAACACTTTCTCTTTGTTTCTGTGGGACAAAAACGATTATTTCAATCTTGTCTGAGTTCAGCTGGAGAAAGTTGTTTTTCATCCACACACTGATCTGTTTGATGCAGTGACAGAGTCAATCCACTGGTCCATATTCACCTGCCGACAGTGAAACATAGACCTGAGTGTGCAATCCGCTAGGTGCACACTCTTTTGACAGCCATGTGTTCAGCTGAAGCAACCGGCTAAACTTGTTGATCTTCCTGTCAATGTTTGAAAGAGGTCCACTTATGAATGCTTTGATTTCTATTTTATCAAGCTCGTCGAATAACGTCAAGAAGTCTCTTTTTAAAACTTCAGTCTGTTCTTGTCATATGTCCACTGCACCCATGTGTAGGATCAGCTGTTTTACTACTTGATGTGTGACCAAAACATTAGGAAGGAGTGACGTTATCGCAGAGACGCTGGGAAAAAAATGTGTTTTAATTTTTTCGTGCATCACGTGACTTATCGTGCCATCCCCTATCATAACATTCTCAGTAACCTTGACGTTTGACACAGATTCTCTCTCAGTCTGCTGTCTTTTGGCCACGTCTTGAATTTTTTTTTTTTTTGTTCTTTTACTTCAGTCTCTGAAAGTGGTAAAAATCAGTTTGTAAGTTGTATTTTAGGTGAGTCTTCTCCCGGACATGTTGCTGGCATCAGATATGTTGATAAAACTGTAAAAATGTTCTTGGTTTACTTATAAAAGTTATAATTAAAAATGTTTAGAGGACAAAAACTGATCAAAAAGCAAAATAAATGAGGAAAGTAGCTATACCAAGATGGAGCAAGCAGGACATGGTCAGCACACTTCGGAAGCAGGAAGCAAGGCAAAATCGTTTTGCTTTTGATTTGGTTCCTTTTGGAGTGGATGGTGACAAATGTGAAAATCCAGCTACACTTAGCCATTGTGGGCAGACTGTTAGCACCGGTGCTCTCAGACATCCTCCTGCTGAGAGCCACAGGTCCACAGTGCCAGTGCAGGGCAAGTGTGTGAGCGAGCCGTGATGACTAATGGCTCTTTTGGGCTTTGATTCGCTCTCACCTTGTGGTGTCCTGCTGCACCTGTCTCTCTCTCAGATAAAAATGCCCCTTTGTGCTTAACAAGGACAAATGCAGATAAGCTCCTGAAAACGCATATCATTAAAGTGCATCTGCTCCACTGGAACTCCTGTAACAAGAGACCTGCTGTGTCTACTCAAGTAACATTAACCAGAATTCAATGTGTTATTTGTGGTAACATTTTGATGAATACAGTGGGGTAAAGGTCCTTACTTATGCACTTATAACCCCCTAACAACACTCATGCTACCAGCCAGGGGTGGGCGATTATGTTTTCCCTGGGCAGGGGGCCACAAATACCCAGGCCTGAAACAATTAATCTAATTAATTTGTTTATTTGTTTTTTTAACGGCTTGATCTTCAAATATATTATCCTACTACTTATTTATAATTTAACGTTGAAATCCCATTCACGGCAGGAAAACTGAATTACTGACCTAGTCCAATTTAAACCAATTTTTCTAAATGCGTTTGAACCCATAAACTACAATTGAGGTGTCTTGATTCGAATCCCAATAACACATCTGGAGAAATCTGTAGTCGTACTCTCCAAACAGGACCAACAGGCAGTTGCTGGTTATATTATGTTTGCCAAAAGTATGGTGAGCAATTATAGCTACAAATCTTAGTGCTAATGCTAAATCTCTAGACAACCCTCAACATCTCTTAGCCCCTGCTCGCACCTAATTGGTTCTTTGACCTGCTGTAGACTGGGACGAGAGTGGTCTGACAGCAAAGACGAATTGAGTTTGTTTAGCACACTCGGATTTAAGTAGGCTTAAATCAACAGTTGCTTTTGGAATCAAGATGGAAGTGAAGAAGAGTCATTGTTACATGATATACAGTCACTATTCCTGGTTGTGTTTATAAAATGGCGTTGAGGGTGTGTGAGTGTAAAGTTTTTAAACAGGTCTCGATGATGGTGCTACTTATAGAAGCAGTAACCTGGCACAGACCAGCTGCCTTCAGTGTGACAGAGACCACACTGAAGCATCAACAAGCATCTGTCCAGTTGTCCTTAAGTTACACTGGCATAGTTTGAACCCTGTCTGTACAATGCGGAGGGGTGACTTTGCCTTTTAATGGGTCAATTAAGTTAATAAGTGTAACTGATCATTATGTTTTCAATTGTACAGTTAAAACACAAGAGCAAGTGTCGGTTAAACAATGTCTCTTGAAATCATGAAGGTGTGTGTTTTGTCTTTTTGTTTTTTTGTGCACTTACATTTTGTGAGATCAGATTCAGCTTTTCAGAAGTCTCTTAAAGATAGTGTGTCACGGTCTGTCTCAAAATATTGCCCCCAAAAAAGCAATAAAACACTTTGACCAGTCTCCAATGCTGCACAGAAACTAGAAGAAAACAAGAGAGAAAGAGAAACAAGAGACCTTGTAGAGCACACTTCATACATAAAGTACAGAACAGGAAAATCTGCATAAAAACACCTGACAAACACATAGAAGAGTGAAGAATCATATGCACAGCACGCACTTCCCCAGCCTCTCCCTTCTGTACCCCGGTTTGTGTGTATGTTGGATTCAATTGTAGGTTACCATGGAGAGCTGTGCACTTTAGCAGTGGAGGAGCGTTGCGTCCTGGTCCTCGTGTTTGAGCTTATATTCTTTCTGTCCTTTTATCATGAACCACACACACAAAAAGTGCTGTGTCTTTGATTAGTCCAAAGCCACGGTGAAACAGGCTTGCATTACAGCACCGTGTGTTGTCAAGGTACAAATGCTGCCATCAAAGTGCAGCAGCCAAAATGATTGTGAAAAGAGAGAGTGAGCATTAATGACAAGTATTGACATTAGAAGAAGCTGCTTAGTTGTGCCAGGTTCACCTCACAATAACATTCTTTATCATCTCATCATCAATTTGAACTAAAATGGAATAAAACAAATAAGAGTAAATTATAGGAATAAATTAAGATAAATGCATAATGTGGAGAAGTGGCAGCTGGTGGTAAATATGTTTCGGGTGCAACAATTGTAACAATTTTGTTCAATTCATACAGAATATCAAAACAGTCATTAGCACAGTAGCCCACAGGGTGTAGCACCAGTCTTACAACTAATGACAGAATGCAATTATGTCCAAGTTTAATAAATTAAAAATATTTGGCTCTGTCACCTGTCCTGTGCTTGCCCCGCGGTAGGTACAACGCACAGCTTAAACATGAAGTTTACCAGCATCCTGACAACCTAGTCCACCTCTCACAACCAGAACAACACTAGAACAACACAGTCCAACCACACACACACTGAGTACACTGTGACAGCCAGCTCATTTCACATGCATTTCAACTGTGAGGCTTTTCAGATTTGCCTAAAATTAACAAACACAAGGGTCTTACCTTACTCCTCCAAAGACTGAAGCAGAGTGCATTCTTTATCTGTGTGGTCCTGTGTGTTCTGTCCCCAAAAGTTTTTAATTTACTCCAGTACACAGAGCTGTGACAGTTTCAAGTCCAAGTCCAATGGGCCCAGTGAGCGCCGGAGATTTAGGCAAATTAAATGATAAATGAATGCCAGAGTGAATCAATATACAAGCTCAACATGTCTTTTCACCCTTTATTTAAACATTTTGAAACTCCCTTGTCGCCCCTCGAGGCAACCGCCTTTCTGATTTTAGGCGTTACAAAAATAAATTGAATCGAAACTTGTTGGATCTTAATCAACGTTGTTTATTGTTTGTACGTCAATTAAAATACACTTATTTCAGTAAAGAAATAGCATTTTTCTGAACTTTTAGTAGATCCATATTCTGAGCGGGAGGAAGCCATGTTGCCGCTGGACTGTTACGAACATGACTTACATGCTCATTTAGATATTGCCAAAATGCAAGTGCCTGCACCCACTGCCCCATTACGATGTATTGAAAAGCTAAAACTTTGAAAAAACGGCTGGTGCAATTTTAGACGATAAAGATGTACAAGGATATTTCTGGCCTTTTCAATGCATTGTAAACTTAAACTTGACCACTTCTTTTCCTTTTTGTTGGCGGTGAGTTGCACCCATCGCCTTAAAGATCCTATATTATGCTATCTTTCCCGTTTAATAGTCTACCCTTAGGGCATAGTTGATAATAATAAGTGTCGTGCAACTCCCATAACATAATAGTTATAAAATATCACCTATACTTTGGACCCACTCACCTACCCGGAAATAAAGACAGCTCGCCTCCACCCTCGTGAGGAGCGATCCGCCTCCCCCGCCCAACCCGTGATGTCCGTCATATGTGCAATTACTGTCGTGATTCATGTGCAATTACTGTGAAATTCATGTGCAATCCATGTGCCGTCGTGACACATATTCATGTGCAATAACTGTCGTGATCACATGCAATGGTATTTATGTATTTATTTAAGTATGTATGTATGTATGTATGTATGTATTTATTTATCTATTTATTTATTGATTTATTTTTTATCTTTTATCTTTTATCTTTATTATTATTTTTTCCCCTCATCCCTTGTTGGGTAATGGGAGGTCTTGTCTATGGGAGTTTTTGTTTATAGGAGTTCTTCTACTGAGAGTGTTTTTCAAACTTCCTATAAGTGATCTGTTCTTTTCCTCTGTATCTACCTCCGTTGCATCAATGAAATTTCCCCATGTGGGACAATAAAGGATTATCTTATCTTATCTTATCTTATCTTATGTAGCCTAGAGTGGAGATGGTGGGGGTGTAAACATAGGCAGAGGTGTTATTTTTTAGTTTCCCAATCCATGATAAGATTCTGAGCGATTCACTCTATGATTCACTTCTGGGAAGGTCAGCTGATAAGTGACACTTCAGCGGCGGGATGTTGCTGCTGAGGAAGGTGACAGATGCTCAACAAAACGTGTCAAGGTTAAAAAAAATAACCTATATTTTTGTGTTGATAAATGAACAAACAAAAAGAAAAAAGCCAAGCCCCCAGGGAGCAAGATGGCTGTCTATTGAAGTCAATGGCCCTTGCTAGCACATGTTGCCAGTTTAGCCTTTAATGGCTTGATACATCTGGCTGTGCGGCCCGGACGTAGTGTTGTACTATGTGACCAGAGCGAGAACTGCTAAAGAGCAGCCGTGTGAAGCAAAGTGAGCCAAAGCAAAATACATTTAAAATGGGCCAAAATTACAAACTCCAAACTTTGTGAAAGTTGTAGGTGGCCTGTCAGCCGAACACCAACAGTTTGTTTTTGCCTTGCGCTTTATGGGGAAATGCTTTCTTTTTATTTAACCTTTCCTCAACATGAGGAGTCCCATTGAGATTAGAAACCTTACAAGGGAGTCCTGGCCAAGAGGCCAAATGATTATGATGTGTTACATTTTGAAGAGAACATGTAGAGAACATGTCCGTGCAGTCATCAGTGTTCCCACTGTCCAAGATCTCTCTTGTGAGCTGATTTACCTCAACATCTGGATCAGCTCCGCTGCACTGAGAGCGAGAGAGTGGGAGAGAGAGAGAAAGAGGATGCAATATGCAATGGAAAGTACACGCATACTCCCAGTCTCCCAGTCTAAATTAAGCTCCATTGCATTTCAATTCGGAACCTTTTTAATGCGAGGCGAGTTGAAAAATAGATTTCATCGTGCAGAATCTATCGAATCTGGTTGGATGGTGAGCATTGGTTCATCGCAATTTTCAGATCTCTCCAGAAATGTTCAATTGGGTTCAAGTCTGAGCTTTGGCTAGACCACTGTCACAAGGTGTAATTCAAGGTTCAAGGATCATCCGTCACCATGGCCTCCGACGACATACAGCTCTACGTCTTCACTTCATCCATAAACACAACAACCCACTCCTTCCTCACTCAGTGTCTCACCGACATCAAAACCTGGATGACACACAATTTCTAAACCAAACAGTGACAAATCATTTTAATAATTGGTCCAAAAAACCCGCACAATGTCCACTCCTAGCTTATGTCTCAAACTGGACTGCATTTTTTAATCTCAAAGAAATTGCCCGACTCTGTCCATCACTCACTATCTCTGCTGCTGAAACTAATCCATGCATTTATAACATTCAGACTCAACTACTGCAATAGCATTGTCTATGGTACACCTTCCAAAACACTCAATAAACTACATTAGATTCATATGCTGCTGCCTGCCTCCTGACACACATGGGAACATATCACCACTGTCCTTCAGAATCTCCACTGGCTCCTCCTCATCACTTTCAAAGCCCTCCACAACCTGGCCCACTCCTACTCGTCCCTTCCCCGTAGGACCAAGCTCTGAAACTGGAGCCTTCTCCATCACTGTTCCCAACTTTCTAGAACTCTCCACTAACAACTCAGAGAATTAAACAAATCAAAAAGTTATTTTAATCCTTAATTTGCACTCTCGCTACTCTAATGTTTATTGTTTTTTTTTCTTTTTGCATTAATTGTTGCGATGTGGTTTTTTGGTTTGATTTTATCACTGTTTTGTTAGGTGAAGTGTCTTGAAAATAAGACAGATAAAATAAAATGTATGATTTAAATTATTAGGCCCGAGCGTCACAAGCTGGCGAGAGGCCTATTAATCTCGTAAGGCCGTGCAAAGCACGGCTGCGAAAGTGCGCACATAGTGCGCACGAAATCGAGCGCAAAGCGCTCGCCCACTTCCAAACACTCACTAACGCACTCCTTCACTCACGCACGCCCCGTGCATACTAATTAGTAGTAGGAAAATGGAACTTTACCGTTGTAAACGGGCGAAGCCCGTGCAAAAGTGCGCACTAAACGAGCACTTTACATTGGGATGACGACAGCGGTTGTCATCCCCATATAAAGCACTCATTTGCGCTAAGCAGCTCACGAATGCTTTCCGAAAATGTATAGTTCATGATATTTGAAAAATGGGAAACATTGTTTTCGCATCGGAATATTGTTCTTTCTTTCTTTCTTTCTTTCTTTCTTTCTTTCTTCTTCTTCTTCTTCTTCTTCTTCTTCTTCTTCTTCTTCTTCTTCTTCTTCTTCTTCTTCTTCTTCTTCTTCTTCTTCTTCTTCTTCTTCTTCTTCTTCTTCTTCTTCTTCTTCTTCTTCTTTTTCTTCTTCTTCTTTTTCTCGGGACCAACCCCCCTATTTTTCACCCAGTGAACGTTGACGAAAAGTCACAAAAATTAGCACACCTCTAAAAATCGTGCCTCTCTACATTCTGGCTATTTCCTTTTTCTAAAATTAAAAAAATTGGCGCGTCAGCGCCCCCAAATGTACCAAAAATGCATTGAGAGATGGGAAATGACCCAAAAAAAATCTGATCGTAGAATCATGAAATTTGGCGCAGAGGTAGATGGTGACAAGAGAAGTAAAAAATATTACTACGGCAACGCCGTCCGCCCAACCAAATGTCGGCCATATTGCTTCAAAAATGGCTAAACATGACTTCGGAGTTTTTCCAAATGTCGTACTTTTACAAACTCCTCCCAGGGCGGTGGCCCTAAAAAGCTGAAATTTGGTGAAAATGCTACTGAGGAATTTATATGAAATTTAAATTTAAGAAATTATATGAAATTTGACACACAACTCAATTTTGGCATCCCCATCAAAAAAGTCAATGAGACCCATGTCATAATTGTTATGGCTTTGCTGTAACGATGACCGAAATCTTCCATGTTATTCCAATGGGGAAATCGCCAGAACATGTTTACACTTTAGACTTTCACGAACTCCTCTTAGGGCGTTAGACATATTAACCTGAAATTTGGTGAGACTCATCTTCAGGGGTGGACCATCAAAAGTTATCCACATTTTTATTCTAAGCGTCACGGTGTCTGTGCGGCAAAGCCGCACATTTTGCCAAGAATTCAAAATAAAATTGCTTTTTGATGGTAAAACAAAGGGGAGAAGATGTGACAGCGTCACAGATTCAGCAGTAGATGTAATAAAAGGACAATTGGGGAGCGTTAGCGTCCCCTCCTCTTGCGGCGTGGCGGCGGCTTAGCGAGGGCCGATCATTGCCGCTTGCGGCTATATTTTGTATTATTATTGTTATAGTTATTAGGCCCGAGCGCCACAAGCTGGCGAGAGGCCTATTAATCTCGTAAGGCCGTGCGAAGCACGGCTGCGAAAGTGCGCACGTAGTGCGCACAAAATCGAGCGCGAAGCGCTCGCCCACTTCCAAACACTCACTAACGCACTCCTCCACTCATGCACGCCCCGTGCATACTAATTAGTTGTAGGAAAATGGAACATTACCGTTGTAAACGGGCGAAGCCCGTGCAAAAGTTCGCACTAAACGAGCACTTTACATTGGGATGACGACCGCTTCATATAAAGCACTCATTTGCGCTAAGTAGCTCACGAATACGTTCCCCATCTCTTGCATGTTCCGTGCATATAAGCATGTAAGGCAAAAATTGAACATTATTACTGTATAGAGGGCCAAAAACACAAAGTGGGCGGAGACCACTCAAAATTATCGAAAGTACCCGTCAGTGACCAGGGACCCACACCATGAGGTAGGAAAGCGCGAGCGCTTTCCGAAAATGTATAGTTTATGATATTTGAAAAATGGGAAACATTGTTTTCGCATCGGAATATTATTCTTTCTTTCTTTCTTCTTCTTCTCGGGACCAACCCCCCTATTTTTCACCCAGTGAACATTGACGAAAAGTCACAAAAATTTGCACGCCTCTAAAAATCGTGCCTCTCTACATTCTGGCTATTTCCCTTTTCTAAAATTTAAAAAATTGGCGCGTCAGCGCCCCCAAATGTACCAAAAATGCATTGAGAGATGGGAAATGACCCAAAAAAAATCTGATCGTAGAGTCATGAAATTTGGCGCAGAGGTAGATGGTGACAAGAGAAGTAAAAAATATTACTACGGCAACGCCGTCCGCCCAACCAAATGTCGGCCATATTGCTTCAAAATGGCTAAACATGACTTCGGAGTTTTTCCAAATGTCGTACTTTTACAAACTCCTCCCAGGGCGGTGGCCCTAAAAAGCTGAAATTTGGTGAAAATGCTACTGAGGAATTTATATGAAATTTAAATTTAAGAAATTATATGAAATTTGACACACAACTCAATTTTGGCATCCCCATCAAAAAAGTCAATGAGACCCATGTCATAATTGTTATGGCTTTGCTGTAACGATGACCGAAATCTTCCATGTTATTCCAATGGGGAAATCGCCAGAACATGTTTACACTTTAGACTTTCACGAACTCCTCTTAGGGCGTTAGACATATTAACCTGAAATTTGGTGAGACTCATCTTCAGGGGTGGACCATCAAAAGTTATCCACATTTTTATTCTAAGCGTCACGGTGTCTGTGCGGCAAAGCCGCACATTTTGCCAAGAATTCAAAATAAAATTGCTTTTTGATGGTAAAACAAAGGGGAGAAGATGTGACAGCGTCACAGATTCAGCAGTAGATGTAATAAAAGGACAATTGGGGAGCGTTAGCGCCCCCTCCTCTTGCGGCGTGGCGGCGGCTTAGCGAGGGCCGATCATTGCCGCTTGCGGCTATATTTTGTATTATTATTGTTATAGTTATTAGGCCCCAGCGCCACAAGCTGGCGAGAGGCCTATTAATCTCGTAAGGCCGTGCGAAGCACGGCTGCGAAAGTGCGCACGTAGTGCGCACAAAATCGAGCGCGGAGCGCTCGCCCACTTCCAAACACTCACTAACGCACTCCTCCACTCATGCACGCCCCGTGCATACTAATTAGTTGTAGGAAAATGGAACATTACCGTTGTAAACGGGCGAAGCCCGTGCAAAAGTTCGCACTAAACGAGCACTTTACATTGGGATGACGACCGCGAAGCGGTCGTCATCCCCATATAAAGCACTCATTTGCGCTAAGTAGCTCACGAATACGTTCCCCATCTCTTGCATGTTCCGTGCATATAAGCATGTAAGGCAAAAATTGAACATTATTACTGTATAGAGGGCCAAAAACACAAAGTGGGCGGAGCCCACTCAAAATTATCGAAAGTACCCGTCAGTGACCAGGGACCCACACCATGAGGTAGGAAAGCGCGAGCGCTTTCCGAAAATGTATAGTTTATGATATTTGAAAAATGGGAAACATTGTTTTCGCATCGGAATATTATTCTTTCTTTCTTTCTTCTTCTTCTCGGGACCAACCCCCCTATTTTTCACCCAGTGAACATTGACGAAAAGTCACAAAAATTTGCACGCCTCTAAAAATCGTGCCTCTCTACATTCTGGCTATTTCCCTTTTCTAAAATTAAAAAAATTGGCGCGTCAGCGCCCCCAAATGTACCAAAAATGCATTGAGAGATGGGAAATGACCCAAAAAAAATCTGATCGTAGAATCATGAAATTTGGCGCAGAGGTAGATGGTGACAAGAGAAGTAAAAAATATTATTACGGCAACGCCGTCCGCCCAACCAAATGTCGGCCATATTGCTTCAAAAATGGCTAAACATGACTTCGGAGTTTTTCCAAACGTCGTACTTTTACGAACTCCTCCCAGGGCGTTGGCCCTAAAAAGCTGAAATTTGGTGAAAATGCTACTGAGGAGTGGGACATCAAAAGTTATCCAAATTACATTGATACCTCTCACGGTCTCTGTGCGGCGAAGCCGCAAACTGTAGCTAGAATTTCAGAAATCTCCCATATTTAAAATTTCTGCCGTTTGCGCAGATAAAGTCCGAATTGCGTCAAATTAGAATCAGTTGTTAAACTCTTTGCCCTAACCCTACTTGAAGTGAAATAAATTCATTTGGCGCCACAGCGCCCCCTACAGATTTTATATGGAGGTTAAATGTTTAGTTTTGCGAAATTATATGAAATTTGACACACAACTCAATTTTAGCATCCCCATCAAAAAAGTCAATGACTCATGTCATAATTGTTATGGCGTTGCCGTAACGATGACCGAAACCTTTCATGTTATTCCAATGGGGAAATCGCCAGAACATGTTTACACTTTAGACTTTCACAAACTCCTCCCAGGGCGTCAGCCCTATTAACCTGAAATTTGGTGAGACTCATCTTCAAGACCATCAAAAGTTATCCACATTTTCATTCAAAGAGTCACGGTGTCTGTGCGGCAAAGCCGCACATTTTGCCAAGAATTCAAAATAAAATTGCTTTTTGATGGTAAAACAAAGGGGAGAAGATGTGACAGCGTCACAGATTCAGCAGTAGGCGTAATAAAAGGACAATTGGGGCGCGTTAGCGCCCCCTCCTCTTGCGGCGTGGCGGCGGTGTGGCGGCGGCGTGGCGGCGGCGTGGCGAGGGCCGATCATTGCCGCTTGCGGCTATATTTATTATTATTATTATTATTATGATCATTATAATGATTGGTCACATCCCTGACAAAGGGTCTTCTCCCCCAATTGTTCAGTTTCTCTAGGAAAAGTCTTGGTGATTCCAAACTTCTTTCATTTATAGATGATGGAGGCCACTGTGCTCATTAGAACATTCAATGCTGCAGACATGTTTCTGTGCCCTTCCCCTTTGCCTTGATTCAATAGTGTTTTGGAGGTCTGTAGACACTTCCTTGGACTTCATGGCTTGGTTTTTGCTCTGACTTCACTGTTAAATGTGGGACTTTATATAAACAGGTTTGTGCTTTTCCAAACCATGTCCATCCAACTGAATGTAGACTCCAATCAAATTGTAGAAGCATCTCATGTCAATACTTATGTACAGAACATGTGCTTTTTAGTTTTTTATTTTGAATACATTGGCAAATAATCAACCTTCGTAAACAGTGTTTTTATAATATTGGCTGTAGAATTTGGAAGCAAACAATTCATTTAATCCATTTTGGACTGTAACATAACAAAATGTAGGGTGCACTGTTGTTCTAACAGCAGCTGAGCTGGAGGGTTTGTTTGGATGAGATTAGCCTTTATTGTCCCCATTGGGAAGTTTAGCCTCTGCATTTGACCTACCCTTCAGTGCCACTGGGGCATCTCCTCAGAAGCACTGGTCACCAGATCTTGAGCTCGGCTTGGTCAGGACTAACTGTGCTGGAGAATTTTACCTATTGTGCATATTTTGAGTTAATAGGGGAAACCCTGTTAATCCATTTACCGTCGCAAACAGGACACAAGTGTTACTGCAATGTCATAATATACTCCTCCCCTGTTCTAAATCCAATGTTGTTGTACGTGTTAAAAACAAAAATAATACATCTCATAATGAACCAGGAACTTTTCTGTTTCCATAGTTCTCCTCTATGACACAAAATAGTATAATTTATTGCCTCTAAAAAGCATGTGTATTTTGGCAGAAAAGGAATGATTCACAAGTAAAATGTATTACAAAACATCAGTGTTTGTTTGTTTGTTTGTTGCTTTTGTATCGATGCTTCAAGGTGACTAGCGCAATAATTGAAGTGACCGTGGAGACACAGAGGACAGGACTGTGCTGAGGATGAGTCGACTCCTGCTGCCTGCATTACCAGATAACATGGTTCACTCCGACTGGAGAGGGGAACATTTACGACTAAGACTCCCCTCTCGCACAAAAGCACACTGGACCTGCTCAAATTAAGAACGGGTTCTTCAAATGCCACACTGCCATCAATATGTAAGATCAGGCATGATGTGCAGAGTCTCATCATTTCATCAAATTGCTGCTGTTACAATGATGTATAAGTTTTTTGGTACTTTCAGAAGAATGGCCTAAAACATTGTTAGCCTTGTTGAAGGTCCTAAAGCAGGTTAATTGTCATAAAAATATTTTGCATTGGAGTCGGTATATGTTTACTTAACACTATTTCCTTCAATAATCAAAGTAAGACAGGTCTACAAACAAGACATCTGCAGCTAATTAGTGTCATGGCGTAATTGTATGTTTTAATTAATATATTTTAACAGTCTTCTAGTTGTTTGTTGGGAATGGTTAGTGGTCTGTCCATTTCCCCTCTCTGCCAAGGAAAATACATTTTTAAATAACTGATTTTAGCAGGTGCCTCCATTAATTGTGTCCCCCTTTCCACTTGTATTAGTTTACATAGAGCTGCCAATCTCGACAGAAAACAAGTTCTACAATACTGTTGTCAGCTGCCCAGAGAAACAGTGCATTGTTGACTTGTTGGTGCACATGACCCTTGGACATTTTACACAAATCAATAGACTTCATATTTTTTTAAAATTGTGCGGGTCAGAATCAGGTGAACAGGGACCTTTGTCATTGGGTCTACCTTGTCTTCTATTGTGTTTAGTGGTTATCAGCCATTTTAACTCCCAATCAAATCAAATCAAATCATCAAATCAATTTATTTTTGTAAGGCCCAAAATCACAACAACAGTTGCCTCTGAGGGCCACAGGGAGAAATTAATCAACAATGTCTGTGGTGGCGATGAAGTCAGACAATGTCTGTGGTGGCGAGGGAGTCAGACAATGTCTGTGGTGGCGAGGGACGATGTCCCAGGGTCCTCTGTCCTTAGACTCTCATTCTCGGCCAGGAAAAACTACAAAAAAAACCTCTTTGGGAAAAAAGCGTAGAAACCTGGAAGAGTTCCAGTGAAGGAGAGATCCGACTCTCACAGACGGACAGACGGACACGAGGGAGACTGGAGCTGGACCCACTCTTCAGGCAGATGAGGGACCGTCAGAGTCGAGCTGGACCCACTCTTCAGGCAGATGAGGGACCGACTGAGGCGAACTGGACCCACTCTTCAGGCAGATGAGGGACCGTCGGAGGCGAGCTGGACCCACTCTTCAGGCAGATGAGGGACCGTCTGAGGCGAACTGGACCCACTCTTCAGGCAGATGAGGGACCGTCGGAGGCGAGCTGGACCCACTCTTCAAGCAGATGAAGGACCGACTGAGGCGAACTGGACCCACTCTTCAGGCAGATGAGGGACCGACTGAGGCGAACTGGACCCACTCTTCAGGCAGATGAGGGACCGTCGGAGGCGAGCTGGACCCACTCTTCAGGCAGATGAGGGACCGTCTGAGTCGAGCTGGACCCACTCTTCAGGCAGATGAGGGACCGACTGAGGCGAACTGGAGCCACTCTTCAGGCAGATGAGGGACCGACTGAGGCGAACTGGAGCCACTCTTCAGGCAGATGAGGGACCGTCTGAGTCGAACTGGACCCACTCTTCAGGCAGATGAGGGACCGACTGAGGCGAACTGGACCCACTCTTCAGGCAGATGAGGGACCGTCTGAGTTGAGCTGGACCCACTCTTCAGGCAGATGAGGGACCGTCTGAGTCGAGCTGGACCCACTCTTCAGGCAGATGAGGGACCGTTGGAGGCGAGCTGGACCCACTCCTCAGGCAGATGAGGGACCGTCCACACAGGGCAGGGACCACTTCACCAGGAGAGGGACATCTGGGTTCACAGGTCCTCAGGAGTGAGAGAAAGAAAAAGAAGGCGGTGAACAGTTTGCAAGTGGAATTAAAAAATAAATATTGTTTGATAGCATAAGTAGTCAGAAGAAGAGGATAGTGCTCAAGCTGTCATACTTCCCCCAGCATAGTTACTCCTAGGGCAGCGTAGCTAAAGCTGTGGGTTTATGTTTCTGTTCCTAACTAGTCTGACCATAAGCGATTTCGAAGAGGAACGTTTTAAGCCTGGACTTAAATGAAGAGACTGTGTCAGCATATTTAACATGGGTCGGGAGCTGATTCCATAACACAGGAGCTTGGTAGCTAAACGCTCTACCTCCTACAGTACTTTTAGAGACTCTTGGCACCACCAGAAGGCCGGAATTCTGAGAGCGAAGAGCTCTGTTTGGATGATATGGTTCTATAGCATCTTTGAGGTAGGATGGGGCCATGTCATTTATGGCTTTGTAGGTCAAGAGTAGAATTTTAAATTTGATTCTAAACTCGACGGGGAGCCAGTGAAGAGACTTCAGCACTGGCATAATGTGCTCTCTTCTTTTTGTTCCTGTTAGTAATCTTGCTGCTGCATTTTGAACCAGTTGAAAGCTTTTTATGGAGCTTTTAGGACACGCTGCAAGCAGGGAGTTACAGTAGTCTAATCTAGTCGTTACAAATGCATGGATAAGTTTTTCAGCATCGCTTTTAGGCAGGATTCTTCTGATTTTGGCTATGTTGCGCAAATGGAAATAGGCTGTTTTACAGACTTGATTTATATGAGCTTTAAATGAGAGCTCCCGGTCAAATAAGACTCCAAGATTTCTTACAGTAGAACTGGAGGCTACACTAACATTGTCCAGTGTGGCTATCTGCTCAGATAGATCGTCTCGTAGATGCTTAGGGCCAAGCACAATGACCTCGGTTTTTTCAGGGTTAAGAAGCAGGTAGTTAAGTATCATCCAGGTTTTTATCTCCTTCACACAAGCACTAAGTCTGTCTACTTGATCGCTCTGATCAGGTTTCATTGATAAATACAGCTGAGTGTCATCTGCATAGCAGTGGAAGTTAATGCCATGCTTTCTGATAATGTTGCCTAATGGCAGCATATAAAGAGTAAACAGAATTGGACCGAGTACCGAACCCTGTGGCACACCGTAAATTACTTTAGAGCAAGGTGAGGAGCTCTGGTTTACATTAACAAATTGGTACCTATCAGATAAATAGGATTTAAACCAGCTGAGGGCTGTTCCTCCAACACCTACATCACATTCTAACCTCTGCAGTAGAATGTTGTGGTCAATGGTGTCAAACGCTGCGCTGAGGTCCAACAGAACCAGGATTGAGACCAGTCCATCGTCAGCGGCTAATAACAAATCATTTGTGACTTTAACTAGTGCAGTTTCAGTGCTGTGGTGGGCTCTAAACCCTGACTGGAAAACTTCAAATAAGTTATTGTCCTGCAGGTGGCGACAAAGCTGTTTTACTACAACTTTTTCAAGGATTTTAGAGACAAAGGGAAGATTTGAAATAGGTCTGTAGTTTACCAATAGGTCGGGATCTAGATTAGGCTTTTTCAGAAGAGGTTTAATGACTGCATGTTTGAAGGACTGTGGAACATAGCCACTTTCAAGTGAAGTATTTATTATATTAAGAATAGGGTCTATAATTAGGGGGAGAATGTCTTTGAGGAGTCTGCTTGGAATGGGGTCTAGGACACAAGTTGAGCTTTTAGAGGACATAATGGCTGAAGTTATCTCTGCTTGATCAACAGCTGTGAACCTTTCTAAGTTTACAGGTGGATTTATATGGGACGTTAGATTTACAGCTTGGGCTAGTTCAGGGCTAATAGCGGGGGTAATTTCATCTAATTTATCTCTGATTGTTTTTATTTTATTGTTAAAAAATAGGAGGAAATCATCAGAGCTGAGTGTAGCTGGGATTGAGGGCTCTACTGCACTGTGACAGTTTGTTAGCCTAGCTACAGTGCTGAAAAAGATGGTTTGAAAGAGGAGTCAAGGAAGCTATTTTTGTTAAAAAAGAAAGACCTTCTTTAAACAGAAATGGAGGGCTTAGGTTTCATCTTCCTGTTATTTATAATGGGATTCTGAACCCCTGGAAAGGTAAAGGACATTCAGATGCTAATCAGGTACTCAGGGTGGTTGGGCCAGGGTCTCACAAAAACAAAGAGGTTTCTAATAGCCCATTAAGTTTCTGAATAGGCTAGCTCGGTAGATACAAGGGGGAGTTTCTGTTGAAACAAACAACTCTTTCTACTTCAGGAAGGCTCCTCCCAATGGGCGGGTCTTACCACAGAACAGTATTAATATCGGAGTTCTCGACCTAAATTCTGTTATTGACAATGACTCTTGGATGAGAGTCGAAACGTTTATTTTTTCAAACTGAGTCCAGATGACTACAACTGAAGCTTTTTCTACTTGTGAGTGTGAGTCGGTTTATTTACATTCTGAGTGAAACCAATGCTGTCTAACAAGGCGCTGAAGGCATTACTGAGAGGGTCATCACTCATGTTCACGTGGATATTAAAGTCTCCAGCTATAACTATTTTATCCCAGGCTAACACTAAGTTTGATATAAAGTCAGAAAACTCTGTTAAAAACTCTGAGTAGGGACCAGGAGGTCGGTAGATAACTATGAACAAAACTCCTTTTTAGTTTTTCATATTTGGACATGTGATTGACAGCATAAGGCTTTCAAATGAGTGAAATGCATTGTTAGTTTTAGGGCTCATGAGTAGGCTTGAGTGTGAGATCACTGCCACACCACCACCTCGGCCTGTGCTCCTGGCGGTCTGAAAGTTAACATGGGTGGGTGGGGTGGACTCATTTAGTCTGACGTAGTCGTCTTGTTGAAGCCACGTTTCAGTTAGAGCTAGAAGATCTATGTTATAGTCACTAATTAATTCATTAACTAAGAGCGATTTGGAGGAAATTGCTCTAATGTTTAGCAGTCCACATTTTACGTGTTTATTCATTTGTATATTTGTGTCATTTGTGATTGTTATTTTCCTTAAGTTATTTGGTCTGACGCCTGAAATATTTTTTCTGAGATGTGACTTTTTGGCATTATTTGTACGAGGGACACGAGGGACACGAGGGACACGAGGGACACACACAGTCTCTATCTGTCTTGAATCTGAACACTTCACATGTAACAGAACGGGCGAGAGTTCAGCGACAGAGGAGCGTCTTAAACTGCTGCTCTGCGCCCGGGGCTCATCCCTAGATGGTCACTTAACACGACTAAGACTATCGGTCAAATTCCGAACTAATAGGGATGTACCCTCCGAAGTCGGATGGATGCCATCCCTGCGTATGAGCCCGGGCTTTCCCCAATGACTTTGACTCTTAAACAAATCTATTTCAATGCAGAATAACTACTGTGTAATGAAAGTGGGACATGACTACCCTGAGCACATAATGAACACACGACATTTCCTAAAATGTAGGACACTTCCCATGTGTTTCAGACAAATAATGTAATCTGAGAGACCAGCATTGCTCTGATTTGATTTAGCATAAACTCATAGTATATTTTTTCATTTTCAGTCTGATTTCTCTATCTATATCTATTGCATTCAACCACTGTAGAGTTCTGAATCATATTCTGTGAAACCCTTCAAAGCCCAAACTCATTACCACAGAACAAAAAGAGGCCTCCTCATAGCAGCTATTAACCATCAGACTAATAATGAAATGGACCTTAGTGGCCCTGTGCTGGAAAGGTGCTATTGAAAAATCAATTGGGCTGTGGTTGTGTCCTCAGAGAGTGTGGAAACTGTGAGGAAGATTGCAGAAGGTTTACGACCATACATCTTTATTAATGCCAAATCTCGTCTGATCTCGGAAGCTAGGGGTTGGGTCTGGTTAGTTCTGGAATGGGAGATGGCTGGGAAAACCAGGTGCCGCAGTGGAAGTGTAGTGGAAACTGTCATACTTCATCCAACTTGCCTGAATGTGGTGTGTGAGTCAGTGATAGATGGCGGTGGGAGGAGCTGATCGCGCAGATTGGCAGCCTTTCTTCTGTCATTCTGCCTCAGGGAAGCTGTAACCAGCTCCGCAGCAAGTGTGTAATAAATAAATAATGTTATAATACTAATTTGTGGTATTTAGTCATTAGAATAGTAATAGCCATAATGGCAATCAGGATTAGTTATTTCAAATAGTAGTGAAAGTAAATTATTTATCATTTTCATTTGTATTGGTACAGAAAAAAATATTGACTGAATAATTCTGAGGAATTCATGGACTTGAACATTTTACTAACAAATAATTTGATGAATTATTATTAATTGTATTAACTTTAATAAATCATTGATATTGATAAGACAACTTGCCTTTACTGGTAAAACAAGGAGGGACTGGATCATCCCATCTGTTCTGAATGCATAACTTCCACTCTTGTCTATCAAAATGACTTCATCAAATGAGAAGTCACTTATTGCAAAAACACAAAATACTCAGTCTTTGGTTTAGTCTTTATTTAGGACAAGGACACAAAGGGATACATTGAACTTTATAAATAAACAACTTGTTAGTTTTGATGAAATTATTTTTATTATGCTTATAATTATGCTTCAATAAACTGATTCTGATACATTCCCTCACTAAGGAATTCGGATTTGAAATCTATAACCATGATCAAAATGTGTATTCAAATTTATAAAGGCAAAATAATAAGGCATTGTTCATTGTATTAAATGAGTAACTTTTATTTACAAGGTTGAGGTGTTGCGAGGGTTATGATAGCCATGTGGTTCACTTGTAAACACACTATGGGAATTCCTACCCTGGATATCTACTGCTCCTGGTGTTTTCATAGAGGGAGAATGCTCGAACAGAATGAGCTGTTTTATAACCCCAGCGTTCCCAGAGTATTTGGACAGCATTGGCCAGTGATGGATGGAGCTATTCTCATTACACTGAGCCATTACGTGAAAACACAGTCAGCCTCTAAAAATAAGACAGCACTTTTTCAGACAATCGTTGTTTGCTTTGGAAGAGCTACCCCTCCTCTCTACGCACTCCCAGGCCAATACCAAATTAGTCACATTAGGGTAGGCCACGTGCTCCATATAAAGTTAGAGCTTTGTACAAAAGTGGAAGAATATGTAAAACTAATGTTTAGAAGTAAATATTATGGTCATCTTGAAGAAATTGTACTTACACATGAACATACTAGGTCTACAATAAAATAATTCAGCTATACAATAACCTACAGGTCATACTGCAACTTCTGCTACCACCGGTCAACACTCAATCTAAAATAGTAAAAGTAAATTCAAGTACCTTCTGTCTACTAAAAAGTAAAACAAAGCTTAATCCAACCAAATTTTGCCTTCTTTATAATCCCCAAACTTAGGTTTCTTAACTGCGAGCCATCTTCTGTTACTGCTGTTGTTGCTTCCTAAGGCATTGTCCGCCTGACGGAGCTGGCAGGTCGCCCAGACTGACCTCGTGTTGCCTGGTGGTCTCTGGAGAAGGGTGTCCCAGGTATGAGGAGGGAAGAAGGCTCCGTCATCACGGTTGATGCTGTTAATGCCTCACTTTCTAATTAATCACTTCCTTAGTCCAGTGTTTGAACTTGTATTTCTCTGATTTGTTTTCTGATTTGCTTTTTGTTCAACATCTGAATGTCCATCACAATGCTGGTTTTTCCTCGCAGTTAAAATCTGGACCAAAACAAAGGGAAGTGCTGCCAAAGAATGCAGTGCGTGCAGGGCAGTGTGACTTTTGAATTTGTTGAGGAAAGGCACCAACAGTGAGATCAGAACAAAATGTAAGGGGGACCCTGATGGAGTAAAGCTTTGATTCAAACATTTAACTTTTTCTTTTTTTGTAGAAACTGTTTAGTAGATTTAGGAAAATCTAATAGGAGTGCTTAATTGCAGAAGGAATTACAAATTGCTAAAGCTTTTCTTAAAAGCATTTGTCAATGAATAAAATTACATTTTTAGAAATCCATTAAACAAATTGTGTTTTAAGATAAAAGCTTTTGTTAATAAATTAATTAAATAGTCTTTTAAAAGCTCTTCTATAAAAGCCGTCTCATCATTTGCAAATAAATGTATTAAATCGACTTTTAAAATGCTCACACAGTTCAAACTGTTTTCAGTTACTTGTTTGAATAACAGTTACTTTTAATGTTGAATGGCATTTAATTCATGTCTATTAAAACAACAACAACAACAACAACAACAACAACAACAACAACAACATTAAAACACATGTTTTACATATGGCTTAACTAATAAATATTCAAAACGTCTATGAACATGTTCTTTTCGCTGGCATTAGAATGCATATTTTCATAGGAATACCCCTTCTTTCCATTCACATCCCTTCCTTTTTAGTTGCCTGTTTTTGGCCTTCTAGGTCCCTCCGGCCATTTTATGGGAAAAGAAAATTTGCTCTGGGAGAAATCCAGCTATTTAAGGAAAACGACAACGTCATTGCTTTGAGCAGTCCAGAAAAAAACTCTATAATGTCCATCTTACAGTTTTTTTGGCACTTGTTGCGCATTTGAGTTTTCACTTTAAAACAAACACTACTGGTGCCTCTGTGAAAGGAAATAGCAGCACACCGGCTTGAGTGCAGCTGGTGCATGTCAAACTTGTGGAAATGATGCATGTTGCGGTTAGAGCTGCCGCGTTATGGAGACGTCAATGACAATTCTCCTTGAGACATGACATTGCACGCTTTTTTTCTTCTTTGCGCGTGCCACAGACACAGACAGAACTGCGCTACTGTTTATTACGGTATGCGGCTCATGATCCATTTGCAAATGCTTTGTTGTCTGCGCGTAAATTGCGAGCGATCCCGTATCCCGTAACAACAAATGGTCGTCATCCGCGCGCAACGGAGAGACAACAGGTTTTACGCGCCACCTTCACTGTGCGTGTCTTTCTCTCTGGATTCAGAATGACCCGCGCATAAGCTGTTGGTGCATGTGTGTTTTGTGAAAGATGTGAAAGAGCCCGCGTCAGCTCGGGGAGGGCAAAAGCCTGCTTAAAATGCTCTGAATGTGACAGCCCAGCCATAGTCCAGGCTTGAGCGGCGCACGGAGAGAAGGTGCGCGCGGAGGGGGGGTGCAAACATGCCAGCCGCACCGGATCACACGCAGACGTGACGCGCGCTTCCACGAGACGGAGCCGAAACAGAGAGGAACCGAGGTGCGCGCCCGGGGTGAAACATGACAGTGGTGCCCGCGGAGAACCTGGATGAGACCGTGGCACTGGCTGCTCTGTCCGCGCAGGATGTCTACGACCCGGAGCGCGCAGAGAACCCGGAGTGCTGCGAGCGCGTGGTCATCAACATCTCCGGGCTGCGCTTCGAGACGCAGCTCAAGACGCTCGCCCAGTTTCCATCCACGCTGCTCGGGAACCCGCGCAAGAGGATGCGCTTTTTTGACCCCCTTAGGAACGAGTACTTCTTTGACAGGAACCGGCCGAGCTTCGATGCCATTCTGTACTACTACCAGTCTGGGGGCCGGCTGCGCAGACCCGTTAATGTGCCAGTGGATATATTCATGGAGGAAATTAAATTCTACGAGCTTGGAGATGACGTGATTGAAAATTTTAAGGAGGATGAAGGTTTTATTAAAGAGGAGGAGCGACCCTTGCCCGAGAATGAATTCCAGCGTCAAGTTTGGCTTCTGTTTGAGTACCCTGAGAGCTCTGGACCCGCCAGGGGGATTGCCATTGTGTCTGTGCTGGTCATCCTCATCTCCATCGTCATATTCTGCTTAGAGACGTTACCTGAATTCAGAGAAGAGGCAAGAACGTTTGAGGAACCTCTTCTTGTGAACGGGACAGCGCGCGCCAAGAAGCCAAATCCGTTCACAGACCCATTCTTTATTGTGGAGACGCTGTGCATAATCTGGTTCTCCTTTGAGTTACTGGTCCGTTTCCTGGCCTGCCCCAGCAAACCAGCCTTCTTCAAGAACATCATGAACACCATAGACATTGTGGCCATCATGCCATACTTCATCACCTTGGGGCTCGAGCTCGCAGAGCACCAAGGCAACGGGCAACAGGCCATGTCCCTGGCCATCCTCAGGGTCATTCGCCTCGTTCGCGTCTTCCGCATCTTCAAACTCTCCAGACACTCCAAGGGGCTCCAGATTTTGGGCAAGACTCTACAGGCCAGCATGAGGGAGCTAGGACTTCTTATATTTTTCCTTTTTATCGGAGTAATCCTCTTCTCCAGTGCCGTATACTTCGCAGAGACAGACGACCCGGAATCAGGATTTTCAAGTATTCCGGACGCTTTCTGGTGGGCAGTGGTTTCCATGACAACAGTGGGCTATGGAGACATGTGCCCCGTGACTATTGGGGGTAAAATAGTGGGATCTTTGTGCGCCATTGCTGGTGTGCTCACTATTGCTCTCCCGGTGCCTGTCATTGTGTCCAACTTCAACTACTTTTACCACCGAGAGACGGAGCACGAGGAGCAGTTCCAGTACACGCACGTGACGTGTGGTCAGCAGCAGCCTCCGTTTGGGGAGTTCCAAACGAGCGAGAGTAAACCGTCTTTGACTAAGTCCGACTACCTGGACAGTGACGAGGTGGACTCCATCAAATACACCAACTGCAGTCCACACAAAGCGTTCACCGAGAAACTGACAGACGTGTGACTCGTGCCCACTGTGAGGCTTTGGCACGCGCACATGTCGAACGGCATTCCCGCGCAAAGCGGCTCTGGTTTAAGTTAAGACTGAGCTCTGTGTGTTCGAACATCAAACTAAGCGATAGGTTTCCCTTCAGTGTCTTCCATCAACATGTCACACGAGCGGTCTCGATATAGCATCTGAGCATTGCCTTTTTGCACATTTGACTCGCAGTTCTCAATGTCATAGCATAAGTATCGCAGCACTGTGTAATGAAAGAATGAATTGGGTTGGCTGGATTTTAGCAGTGGGACTGTCAGTGTGAACTTCAACACAAAAGTATAGCATAAATACTACACATTTATACAATATTTAATTTGTCCAATTGATAAACTGCTCTCCCAATTTACATATTGCAGGGGAAGGCTATTGGAAAATCATAAATAACAGGATATGACAAGAGCGTCATCATGTGGTTGTTCGAATACACCACATCTTTGCTGAAAACAGTTTCTATAGCAACCTTCCAGACATTTCAGTATTGTCTATCCAAAGGGCGCAGACTGAAAGTAGAGACCAGAAAACCACCATGTTGTGGGAGCCTCCATGTTGTTGAACAATTTTTTTCGTCAAAAGTCAGATACATCTTTAATTATGTTTATTACGATTGGGATGATGATGAGGATGATGATAATATTAATAAGAATAATAATCATAATAGTAATCATAATTGTTATTATGATTATGATGATTATTATTACTATACTTTCTGTGTGATCTTGATCACACTGACCTGACTGAGACTGGGATTCAGCCAACATTGCTTTACATGGAGCAAAGCAGAAACCTAGCGTTTTAATAATGCAAAGTGAAAACAAGAACATTACAGTAAATATAACAGACAATACCTTGCAGTTAAACATGAAAAGTATGTCATATGCCTGAAATGATATACGTTTGACTTTAAACATTTGTCAGTTTTCACACATGCTCAGGCCTGTATTTATATTTTAGCTTAAATATCACAAAATGACTCGCGTACTTTAAATGTGAAGCCCCCGTCCTCAGCACTATGCTCTAGCTTGCACTTTATAGGTATTTGGCCCTCGGAATACTATTCTGAAACTGTCGGGAATAAAAGTTACCCGTGGACATTCTGGATGTGAAGAAAACACTTGGATTACTGCCTGGAACATGTCCGGACTCAATCTGCTGGTTTAAATGCCCAGCACTGTTGAAGAACACGCTGACTGTCACGAAGTGGTGAGTACAACCAAAAGCTCTGTTTCCATGTGTAGGCCCTGCATTTAGACACTTACACAGAGCAGCTCTGCAACACATGCAATTTATACTTTCGACTCTTGGTGGCGCTAAGTTATGCGCGTATTGAGCAGGTCCGCCCTGCTCGGTGTTTTAGATATCATGGGAGTTGCATAACAATTTGAACTTGCATCGTGATGATGATTGTCTTAACAACTGTCTTAATGCATTGGATATGTTAATTTCACAGTTTTGTTTTAAATTCTTATGGGGAATGACATTCAGTCTCCAAGTTCTGAAGTGATCAAAATACCAGGCTGAAATTGTGATTAATCTTAATATATAGGCCCATATATAATTGTATTGTACAGACCAAGATAAAAAAAAAAAAAATCTAGAATGGGGAAAAAGTGAAGCGGAACACAGTGTGATTTCAATGACAAATCCCAGAATATCGAAGATGGTTGATATTAAGATGGTTTGGCAAATGCAAACCATTAGTGATTTAAAACATTTGAGACATTCATGATTGTATTTTACTTTACATGTTTATTCAAGTATTACATACTTTATCCCCAATATTATAATTATAACTATTATTATTACCATTATCATTATTATTATTATTATTATTATTATTATTATTATTATTATTATTATTATTATTAGTTTTCATTTAGTGGGACTAGTGTACTATTATGAAACTAGAAAAATGTATTGAGGTATCTACACTGTGAATTAAAACAGTTTCATTATAAAGAGTTCAAAGCATTTGCATTTAGATCTGAAAATATATTATGGTCTACTGGGACTTAATTTTGCCTCTATCCCACGTCCACGTCCAAGTTTGAACTTTCTGTTGACGTAGCATTTTAAAGGGTACAGTGATGAATATTAAACTTAAACATGTAAAAAGCCTATGATGAGTAATTGCAGAGTGCTTTCTCGTTGCTGCTGAAGTTGCTTTAGTCAGCATCTTTCATCAGAGCAGACATGACAGCTATGGGGCATTGTGCTAAGTGAATGAGTGTTCCCCGGGGACTGTTTTGGTCAATGGCTCTCCTGAACAGTCACCTCTGTATCTCGCCCCACGTGTCTCCTCTAAACATATGCAGTGGAGGTAAACACAGTTGCGCTCATATCTATTGTTAGTCTGTGTGTCATCACTGAGGGCCTCAAGTGGCCCGCGGTGAGTTACCCCTGTCTGACCCCCAGGTGACCCCCATAAATGCTCTTTCCACACAGCCACAGGGCCCATGCCCATGCGCCCACAAACAAGAGGGGCAGAGAAACGATACACGTATTATCAAAATATGAAATAAATTCATATAATTGACAAGTGAGCTCTGACTGGATTTTCTGAACAAAATATCTCTTTTGGCTTTTTCTTCCGGTCTTTCGGTCAGAAAATCATATACCTCCAGCTGTCATTTGTGTCGGCTATCAATGCGACACAGGTTTTACATCGGATGCCCTCCCTAGTGCGACCTTCAACCTTCATTAGCACTTGAGACTGTAAAGTATATTTTCTAATGTGACATATTGTGGGAGGATTGAAATGAAAATACAACTTTTACCAAACTAAATGTTGAAATCTTGATCAGATTTAGTGAAAAAGTAAATGTAATATAAAATTATGTTAAATATGTCATGTTGAGGTTTTGTCAGTCAAAGCTGTACTGAACGAGTGTTTGTCACTTGCACTTGATTAGTTCGAGTCATGAGACCTTGAGCGGTGCAACTCTAAACTTTCAGTGACAACAGCTGCAGGTTGCCACAGCAGAAGCATTACAATAACAGTGCACGAAATGGACAAAACACAAACTTGAGACAGGGCTGCAATGATGACTGAGCTGTTTCCATGGCGACTGTATGTATTTGACTGACTAATAGTCAAAACCAACCTTAATAAGACAATTCTCCACCAAAAAACCAACCAACTTCTGAAATGTGTCTTAATATCTCTATTGGTTAATTATGAGTCTATTCTTTTAGTTTTACTTTCTTTTCCCCCATAGGGTATTGCTGCACAAAGGAACAGCAGCATAAAGGTGCAATATTTAACTTTTCTGGTGCAGTGTCCCTCACCTCCTTCTCTCCATGGAGATGTGGTCGCTTTGCCAGGAATATTCTACAGTTTGTCATTCAACTCGTCATTTATTCAATTAAACTAAATTAAATTAAATATATAAACCAACTAATTAACTAAGACTTTAGATTTATTGTTCCCATGGGGAAGTTTGCCCTCTGCATTTGACCCATCCTTTATCGTCCGGAGCGGTGGTATCAGAGGTCAAATCAGAGAAAGGCAAACTAAATGACAGATATAAAGAAAGATTACAATTCAAAGGTAACCATGCTATTCTCTTGTAATTTATCTGTCAATTCTACTCTAATAAAGGCAAAGAACAGGTGACCTTTGATCTCTTATTGTTTTGACAAATTCCATTAGTCTATTATCAGAATGGTTCTATTTTTATCCGGCACAAAAATGTGCAGCAGAGCCAAAAGAGGCCAGCTGATACGATGCAGATTTAGTTGCAGAGTGGTGCAGCTTTGCCCAATAACACACAGCATCAGTGAGTTATCTTATAAATAACTGTTTAGGGCCCACCACATCGCAGCTCATTGCTCTGCACTATTTCAGACACTTTTGTGAATGGCTGACTTTTGTTTACAATGGTTCAATTGGATAAAGAGTGTGAACTTCACTTTAGTTAATGTTGAAATTGTGTTTACTGATGATACTTTTTTGTTGTTTTAGGTTTAAGCAGGACATTGAACAATCCCCTCAGCTCGGCTCACCTTAAACCAAAAGAGACCAGCTCCTCATCGACATTTCCTCCGGATTATTTGCTGTGGAGTTTTGCACGAAGCAAAGCTGCAGTTGGACTCTGAGGTACTTACTTGAATCATCGTGTCTGGAGCCTTCATTTGGAACAGCTGTTGTTAGCACTTCACTACAATGACAGTTTGCTTTTGTAGAAGTATCTGTAGAAGTATTGTGTATGTCCTGTGTGTATGCTGTGGTCACAACTAAACCTAAACATGTCTGCATGCTTGGTAGAGAGCATCTGAAGTCTGGTCATGATGTTAATGGATCACATTTAGTGGAGTTTGTTGAAAAGAAGAAACAACAACAACAACAACAACAACAACAACAGACCAATGAGTTTTTAAGATTATTATTATTATTATTTTTTTAATGATGTTTGCCTTTTAACAAACTGAAAAAATACATAAAAGACACCAATTGCCCTTGAAATGAATGTTTTGTGTAATTTAAGCCATTCACATTCTTAAGTCAGATTTTTTTTAATTTTCTATTAATTTATATTTGATCAAATTGCTGTAATTTCTACAAAAAAACATCTACCTCTCTTTCTGCAGCATCATAAACAACTGAAGCTTTAATTCACTTATAAAGTTTGACTTTGCAAGGCCCTGTCTGCTCGGCACAGAAAAGTACGATATGCCCAATATATAAAATATATCATCATTTAATTAGATTTTAAATTCAATGTTCTACACTAATTGATGTCACAGCCCCAGGGACCAAGTAACCCCCTGTTTGTTTATCAGCACATGTGGTAATTATCTGTGACCATCAGCAGTCAAATTAAGAATTTTGAAAGCAATATTTAATGATAGAAGAGAAAAACAATACCATAATTCAAGTGGTTCTGCAAAACATATTAAAATATATTTTAATTTCATATTTGTTTTTTCTATGGTCAAAGAAGATGTAGTTCTTTGTTGTTGTGTATTCATTTGCACATTCATGTACAAATTATTGTAATTTTAGTTTTTAATTTCTTTCAGTTGGTGTTTAACACCATCAAAGACAGAACATGCGGTGACTGTAATAATCATTGTATTGTGTAATAACACAGTTGTTTATGCAGCTATGATAAATAACTGTCATCACTGCAACTCTTTAGGTGATATTCAAGATAGTTTCGTGTCATAATTTTGTGCCTTTAAAAAGCAATAGGGTAATGTCACCCTTCAAAGTATGCAATTCTTCCTCTTTATTTTGACCTTTGACATTCTTTGTTTGGATAGAATAAATCTTTATTTCTAATACCTCATTTTTACACGTCCACATGCATCATTATTATGATTTATTTATGTTTTTATCAACGTGTTTTTCTGGATTTAGTCAAAAAGGCAGCAACATTGTGCAATTAAGTGTTGTCATCACATCTGTGCATTACGTGTGCAACTGTGCCAACATCTAAATATGATTAAACAATGATATAGGCCACGTCATAAGTTACCGTAGTGCTTACAACTGGAGGGCAAAGGTCCTCAAATTTGTCAATTCAAAAAACTTAGAAACCATTTGGCATTTCAAGAGCATCTTTAATATAATGCATAAATACCCATATCAAAAAAAAGCATCTAATGTACGTTATTTGTGTCACAGTTTCCCTCTCATTCCGAGGATTGCACATTGAGTGTTATTGTTTTTTTAAATTCATCCCAACAAAATAAACCAATACATAAATAAAAAAGATTCAAACTGGACAAAAACAAAATGTTGCATTCAATGTCATCTTTGTTATCATTATTATTATTTTCAATGACAAATTGTTGAGTAAAGAAAGTTCCCGCTTTGTGTGTGTGATGAAAAACCAAACAAAATAAGGAACACACATAAAACCAGCAGATGTAAACATATTATTCAGTCATAAGCAATAATACATTCAGTAAGAGTGTAAGAAATGTCATCCGCGTGTTCATTGATGTGTGTGGAAACATCATAGTGCCTTTAACCAAATCTTCTGTTAAATGCAGTTCTAACAAGAAGAAAGTGTCAGGCTCAGTGGACTTTCATGATTTGAGATGAAGTATTGTAAATTAATGTATTGAATGTACAGTAAGCATGTCTTAGTAAGTGATGGAGATACATGTTTTAATTAATGGCATTTTAGCCCAACAAAAATGTCATATCGATGCATGGCTCGAGAACCGACACTTTCAAAGTAACTAATACATCAGCGTTTTCCAATTCCACTTACAATTGGCTGTGGGTTTAAAATTACACAAATCTTTCAACACATCTCCCAAAGAAAATTGTACAACGCGTCTTGAAGCAGCTCCGTTAACACTACTCTGAAGATGCATCTATTTTTACATGGATGTTGAAGAAAACATGTAAATAAGTGTTGCAGACTTGTCTCGTAGTGTAGGTCTGCGTCTGTCTGTTTGTTCTCCTAATAAAGACACAACTGCTCTGTCTGCAAAACCTCAGTGCAAAGAATCTCAAGTCTAGATTTATGTGGATGCAAGCTACAGTGAGTATTGAAGCTGTTTCATGTAATATGCACAGTCGATAGTTGTAACTATGTTTCATGTGGCCTTTTCTTTTTCAATGTGCTGCAATGTTGTAAATGGTCAATATCAGATCTAAACGTTAAGGCTATGTTTAATAAATAAACTGTGGTAAATGAGTCCCTTTGTTTTTCCTTTGATTCATATAAACCTGATTTAAACAAACATATATTTGCTTTTGGGGCCTGGAACCAATTAAATTATTATTATTATATATTATTATTTATCTTTAAAACATTATACACAAGTTACTGATCCATGGGCTGTCTCCAGTATTGATTTACTGCAGCTGAAAATGGTAAATGGTTTGTGTATGTATATTTTTGGGAATATATAACTCCATGTGGCCTGAAGATGGTGGTAGAAGGAGGAGGAGGAGGATGATGGTCTCACTGCTATGGAGCGAAGAAGGGCTGCAACACAATGTGAAATGAAGGTGAGAGAGAGAGAGAGTGCATCAGTATGAAATACTTTAGAGTCAGAGAAACTGTGACAGCAGACACAAAACCAGAGCCAATGTGTTCCCCAGGTTCAATTTACATTTGCTATTATTAGATAAAGCAGAATGACACAATAAGAAATACATCAATACCACACAAAAACATTCTTGCATGATCCAAATGAAAAATGGTTTGAAATAAACAACTATGAAAAACAATTTTTATTGCCTTTGTAAAAGTTTTGAGTTTTAGTTGTTATAATAAACTGTATTCCCAGTCCTTTCACAACACTAAAGACCAGAAAAACCAAATTTAGGCAAACTCAGAAAACCAGTGGTGAAAAGTTGAAAACATTGAGTATAATTTTTAGTTTGCAGAGTCATCCGCATTCAGCAGATTACTTGACTTTAACGTCTCATTCAAAAGTAATGATTTGGAGCTACGGGAAAAGGGATCCATTACATAAGAGAGTTAGAGAGTGACTCTCAGAGTCAATGGAGACTGTAAACGGAAAGACCACAGCAAAGGAGAGAGCATTAGTCTGACCTGCAGCATCAGCCCTCTGACTTCCTCTGCCTGAACTTACAGACACTTGATCCAACCCACAGCTCTAAAGACTAAATGGGTTTTATATCGACTGCACCTAAAACCATTTGAAAGACATCACCTTTTGGGCAGCACGCAGTCACAGCTTTCTAGAAGGAGAACAAAAGGAAAAATTCAATCCAGACACATATCATCATATCATCACCTGCGCTAAAGTCTCTGTTATTCACCAACACTCTTCATATACACGAGCCTGCCACAGAAACTGTGGACTGTGGACAGGTCCTTCATGAGGCTAAATGCATATGGTTTGCAACTCCTGCTAAAAGGTGGAAATCAATACACACATTTTTAAACAATAACACAGGATCATATAAATTCAAAGATGTAAAAACACATATCCAGCTGTGCCAAATTAGTCTAAGGCAATATATGTATGAATACAGGTTGTGCAAAAGGTTTGTGGGTTCGACTCCTGTGTCTGAGCAATAAAATCATCCTTAAACACAACATATTCTTATTTCCTTCTATTCTATTTCTTCTCATGTTAAAGCAGCACATAGGGAATCCCAACGTGACTGTGGTTTTCATTGTGTTTTTTTAAATGCTATTTTTAGCCTTGCCTTTTTCTTGGAGGGGATTCTGCAGCCTATTTTTGCAGTCTTGCTCATCTACACAATTTAACCGTTGCAGTGTGACATGACTGGATGAACGGTGCAGATCTATTGTCAGATTACAGCAGTTCCCCGATCAAAGCCCGAGACTTATTGGAATCAGATAATTGGTCTTAATTAACTTAATTGCCAAAAGAAAAGCAAAAAAAGAAAGAAAAGAAAATCCTGTATGACGACATTTTCTTTGCCCTACTCTTTGGATTGTTGTAGATTGGCACAGCCCAAATGCTACTCATTGTAAGATGTACAGTATTGTTGGGGGGATAATATCAAAAATGCACAATGAGGTATAGGTAAAAGTAACACCACAGAATGCAGTGGATGCCCAGATTAATGATGTTGAACCACTTGTCTCCTTCAAATGAGCAGGAGGTGTCTTGGATTAGGGCCATTTCAATATGAGAGCGAGGTCCTGAGGAAGCGGTCAGAAAAAAACAAAAAGTACATCACTTTATGTCATGAGGTCAAGATATTTCTGGTGGGAACAAAATCAAAAGATTTCTGTCTCTATTTTGTGTTGGTCAGTGTTTTCATGTGCATTGTTTTTCATGAATAAATACACAGGCAAACCAAACTAAATTAAATTAAATCCATCATTCATATACTATATTTCAGCCGTGGATGTGATCCGTGGATGTGATTTAGCCCAAGGACACAATAACAGCATCTTCAAGCAGCTGACCTCAGATTGAACAACAAGCTCCACTAACCACTGAACCACCTGATATTCTTAGCAGTCTCCTAAAACCTCTCAAATAAATTGTTTACAAATGTTCAAAAAAAAGTTATGGGAATGTTTTATTTTGCTATGTAAACTTTATTGACATGTTAAAAATGTGTAAGGGGCACAATCTGTAACTAATTATTGCTGTACATTTTTGCGAAAAAATTGACTATTACAGTAGAATAAAAAGGAATACTCAACCATCTGATACAAACAAGTTTTTTTCCATTTTCTTGAAAACTCGAAACGTGACATGAGTTCAACATTGATATATGACACATTTTAGAGCATTCACTAAGAAGGGTAATGTTCTTTTGAAGTTATTCTGGCTTTTATTGCTGAGATCTTTGGCATCTTTGCTACTTAAAATAATGAAGCTGGAGTATATTTTATATCCCATGTGATGGAGCTCTTCTATCAATAGTTTTGCCTGTTCAATCAGCTCCTTCTGCACCACCACATTTGGATAGACCTCCATTCTTCCCTCAACCATGAACAAAACCATGAGATCCTTAAACTCTCCACTGACCTGCTGAACTCAAGCCACCTTTTCCCGTTCAAAACCCATGGCCTTGGAATTGTAAGTGTAACTCTGACCTGGGAACTGCTGGCAGTGAACACTCCTTTTGCTCCGTTCATACGTCAGAGACACAAGACATAATAGAGTGGGTTGAACTTCTGGCCTGTTCCAACATGCTCAACTTTGAAGACATCTAGTCGGTCCTTTTCATTATGCTGGTTAGGCCAAAGTACAAAAATAGATCTTCCGACTGAAGCCAGGAGTTGTGTGCTCCACCTCCATTGTATGATTCATGCTATTGCAGCAGTTCATTTTTTCACATAGGAAAAAATAACATAACAGAACTGGGGAATAGCACAGTGACATCATCAGCACATTTAGTTCAGTTACATCTTCAGTAGGTGAACAGACCGATAGACTTATAACAAATAGACACAAAGTTCTATACAAATCAATCAGTTGCCATCAAGCTAGTTTTTAGAATTATGGAGCCGGTCCCCTGTATTTGTTCCTATAGATATTAGTATTAGCCCGCAAAGATTGGCACCAACATGTGAACTACACACATCGGCACATGTCCAGTCTGCGCTGAAGAAAAAGAAAGCATTTTAGTTCTCATGAAGTGTGATACTGCTGCAATACCTGTCCAATAGGACTGAGAAGTCCACTCCCAGAAGCACATTGTGTAATTGTCAGTTATTCATACACAGTGATGGGCTGTCAAAGCTGCCATCAGCTGCTGAATCTCTACTGGCATTAGTCTGTCACCGCCTTCTCACTGCCAACCTGCCTGTATCGATCATACTATTGACAAGGTGTCACTCAGAGGTCAATGTTATGATGATGAAACTGCTGATTGGGCATTGATGTGGTCAGTTATTTACTCTGACCCTTGTAAGTTTTGAATTCAAAACTTACAATCACAACAAAGGAGAATCAGTATGTCCAAAAGACACAATAGGACATTTTTATTTGGGATTGAACCAGCTTGGAAAGTAACTGAATAATAATGATAATTATTTTCATCGTCTTCTCACAATTCTCATCTGCCTCGTTCTGCTTTGTGTCCGTTACTGTATCTTCTCCCTCCCCCAAACTGTCACTTTGCTTTCCTCTTTCCTTGCTGCCTCTCTCATGACGTGACTCTAATAATAGCTCCCTGAAGTCGGGTCCCGGCTGCACAAGGGCCCAGTGTTGGTCTTGAAGGGCACTGCATGAATTGGCCATGCTCATTTGCCTTCATGCTATAGGGACTATAAATAGCTCTAGAGAAATAGGGGGATCTGCATGGGCATTACGTATGGGCATGCATTATCCATGTGTTTATGAATGCTGTCTACATTCATAAGTCCTTAATATAGCTGTTTTTTTCACACTAAGATCCAGTATATGTAAAAATAAAGGTAAAATAAAGCTAAGTGCATTATATTGACATTATTTAAAATTTACCAGAGGCTTACAGGCTACAGCTGTTTCATGTTCCATGCTATTGATAGTTGCAGGCTGAACTCCTCTGTATTGTATTTACAGTCTGGTCACCTCAGATTTATGTATTTTTGTGGAAAACTAACACACTTCAGCCGTTAAATTTGCAGAGTGCAATATTTTTAGTCCATTTGTGTTATTATTTTTTTCTATCTTTATTCCTCAAAGTTTCCATGTTTGTTATTATATGGACAGACCATGCTTTTCTCAGATTGGTTAATATTCTTGTCAATCCACTGACCACTGGTGAATTCAGGGCCGTCTGATGGTATCAGTAGGCCTAGGGGCTAAGATATCCTAGAAGTCCCCCTCACATGTATTTTGATATCTTAGAACATATATTAAAACTTCTCAACCACTGAAATTAGATATTTGTTATTACATTAAATATAAAAATATTGCAATTGAAATTGTTGTGTTAATTCAAAGTTGTGTTAATTCAAAGTTGTGTTAATTCAACTTGCAACTAAACTTAGACAATTTACTGTGTAAACAATTAAGCTTAGCTATGGGAAAGCGCTATGATAAATCAAAACGGTGTAGAGAAACACTCGGCAGACATGCCCTCTCACTATAGGCCCCTGGGCTATCTTCCAGGTCAGCCCTTAAGTGTTGGGACGGCCCTGGGCTGATTCACACACTGACTTTACGTCTTGCAAGCTTGATGACAATGATTAGAGTAAAGTTGCAACGTAAAGTTGCTCTTAACATGTACTATTGTTAATTGTGTCAGAGAGACCAAAAGACAAAAATACAAAGAGAAAAGTATCTATACAAATACATCTATTATTGTTGTCCTTGGTGTGGTTTTTTATAGAGAAGATACAAATAAACGTTAGTAGAATATCCACGAGGACATACTATTGACTTGGCCAGTTTTTGTGACTTCGCAAATATGTTTTCCATTCACATTTTAGTGGATACATATTTCATGTAGTTTCTTGTGTGTTTCTGATTGTTGGTCTCTAAAGGCTTCTGCTGAGCGAGAAGCAACGAGAGCATTCACGATGGCTGTGGAAAAAGAAGGAGCAGTGGAGGATGAGGATGCTGAGCCCTCTGGAAAAGTGCTCTAATGAGTATGTTGTCTCTGATTTGGGCATGAGAATGAGGCACGAGTTGACAGGCCTGTGCGTGGCTACAGGGGATGTTGCCGTGTCGCTTTACATGAAGATGTGGCATGCCTCCTCATCTTCTGCTGCATCCATGCTGATCATCACATGTATGCACACAAAGCATACAAACTTTCAGTCTGTCAACAGTGTCCAGATGATACCTTTGGAAGACAGCCTGGACCACTCCTGGACAAATAAGGGATTAAACTGACTCATACTACAGCAACATTGGCCCAAGAAATTAGCTAGGTATGAAACTACTTTTCTTCACCCTTCATGAGTGGGTTTGTGTTTTAAGTTTCAAAGGCAGTCATCTGGACCTCCCCCCTCCCCCGGGGGTCACGGGGCACTGAGCTGGGGTTGCCGAGATGATTTATGACACTGCAAATACTGAAAATATTTTCAATACCAATATAAACTATTCAAATAACATTAAACCTGATTCAAAATGTTTTGACGCTTTAAATTACTGTTATCCTGCTGTGGAGGTCACCAGCATTGTCCTTTTAGGAGCCTTGGCCTGATTTTGGGAACCCCCTTATCTGGACAATGTTACTTTTCGATGATGGATCATTCCTGAACAAATGAGAGATTACACAGACCGTATATCTTAAAATTCAACTTCAGTAAATTTGTGTAAAGTATTGGAGTCTATATTGTTCATGAAGCAATGGAAACCAAGGCCTCAGCTTCGGATTTGCAATAACTGCTGCTGATTAGTTGAGTTAAAGCCGTCTTAAAAGTTCAAGTGCACATTAAACTTTCAGCTCGCTTTTGAAAGGTATTTTACTCTGGGTTTTGTCTTCCATCTTCAGTTTCAAAGCAGGATAAAACAGCTGTAATGTGAGCCTCAGACAGTTATAGCAGTAACAGCAGCCCTTTTGTATGGCAGCACCCTGCACGTATCACCTAACACGAGATAAAACAATAAATGCCACCAGTTCAAAGTAATTTGAGTGAGATTTCTGCTGCTGTCAAATGTCAATGTGTTTCTCATTTTGCACTCATTGTTTGTTTTCATATTTTTTTCATCTTTGTTGTCATACTGGGATTTCAGATTGAAAAGAGGCCTACATGGTGTTGCGTGGTTAAGGCACAGTACATGTATGCCAGGTGCAGCCAGTTGCAGTGTTGTGAGTTCAAATCCTGACTCTGACAATTCACTGCATGTCCTCCCTTCCCTCTCATCTGTCCTGTCTAATAAACCTTGCTGGCCAAAACATCTTCAAAGAAAAGAGTCTGTTAAGACAAAGTTGCATAATGGCCTAAAAATGTGATGCTTGACAAATTATTTACCAGAAATTAAGTAATGTAATTCTATGGGTAAAAATGTGACCCATGACATACTTTATGTGGTGCTGGTAATGCAACTCATAAGTGGGTGCTAGACTATGGCTTTATCACAAAATACATCACTCAACAAAGTCAAAGTAAATTACACTTTGCCCTTTAAATCTATCAGGCCAAAGGTTATAAAAACATATGGGTTGAGCAGGAGGCTGTCTGCTCATCAGAGGTTTGTGCCATGTGTGCAGATTGGCTGAATATGCATGGCTGATCATAAAGGCCTTTCTCTATCAAGGCAAGGTCTCCTTCAGCCCTCAGGGCTGAATACGTCAGAGCCTAAACGCAACACTGGCTGCTGTAGGCCTACATTCCCATGAGAATGTGTCCTAATATCTGCTCCTCATTTCATTCACACGTTTTACATGACTATGTAAACCCTTCCTATATTCAGAGTACATTATTTTTTTAGGAATCTGTAAGTATGTTTTTCACAGTGGCAGTGAACAGCCTCGCAGGCAGTCCACCAGCTGCCAGACATGACATTGACAAAATCAGATTAAGGACGAATAGAGAACAAATAGGAGGAACAACCTCAATCCAGTCCAAGGTCTTTCATCCAAGGACACAGGCCTCCTGGAGTTACTCAGGGACTTTGTTCATTTGCTACTGTGGGTCAAGAGGAGAGTGAAATGATGAACTTATTAGGTTGGCAATAGGATTTATTCAGATCTCGGATACGCCGTTCATTATTCATACATCATTTAAAACAGAAGATGTAGGTATATATATATATATATATATATATATAGATTTGTTCTTTTCTTCTGTATCTACCTGCGTTGCATCAATGGAATTTCCCCATGTGGGACAATAAAGGATTATCTTATCTTATCTTATATATATATATATATATATATATATATATATATATATATATATATATATAAGATAAGATAAGATAATCCTTTATTGTCCCACATGGGGAAATTCCATTGATGCAACGCAGGTAGATACAGAAGAAAAGAACAAATCTATATATATATATATATACATATATATATATATATATATATATATATATATATATATATATATATATATATATATATATATATATATATATATATATACATATATATATATATATATATATATATATATATATATATATATATATATATATATATATATATATATATATATATATATATATATATATATATTTCAATTTAGCCAATCTGTATCTCAATCTGTGTTAGCCAATAAGTCCCTTCTGTTACCATGGCAACGTGAAAACTATCGCGAACTGCCCTACTGTCCAAACAGCATCCACCTCATCCCGACCGTGAGGCGCACGCACCGACTGTGCGCGCGGAGGGCAGACAAAGGGAAACATGTTTCTAATGAAGAAGTCTGGCATCTGCCATCGCTGCTCTCTGTCCACACATTGGGCTAATTCACATAAAGGTCCGGGCTTGATGGTAGATTTGACTCTCCGCCGCAGCGCACTGTAGAAGTGTTTTACAGTCTGTCTGCATTGCGTCGAACCCCCCTCCTCCTCCCTCCCAACCCCTCCCTCGTCCACTCTCACTTCTTCCCCTCCTCTGGATCAAATCCTGCAATATGCTTCCAAATTTCCCGAGACGGACCCGCTCTCTTCCGCTCGCTGTCACTGCGGGATCCTCGGGCACTTTTCCCCTGCAAAGGCTTGACATTTTGGCTTGTCCTCCGCTGTCGTGGTGCGTTGTGCTGATGCTGCAGTCCAGTCCTCCCAGTCCTCTGCACTAGCACCTGTGCTGCAACTTAGCCTCACCTCTCCACTCTTGTTTTCAGCATGCTTTGGTCAAACTGTCAGCCCAGGATTTTACTGCCCAGCTGCGGTTTAGAGCCCGGATCCCACCGGCTGCACCGATCGACACAGAAAACCTACACCGTGAGGATACGGATGTTGACCAAGACAACATAGTCCATCAATATTTCAAGAATTGTGTAAAGCGATAAGTGTATTAAAGCCGTGTCGTGCTGGGTGTCCGCCAGGTGTCCGCGTCTGCGTCTTCACAACTCCGAACAGGTAAGCTAATTAGCACTTGACACATGAAATACTTGTACATGAAATGCGGGTGTGAATGTGACGAGTGTGTGGGTACTGCAGTTGAGAAATGCGCATAGAGAACGCAACGAGACTGCAAACATGAATTCTGCGGTAAAATGACACCACTGGCTATTAGTGGGTCTGCGCATAACATAGTTGTGTAGATGTTTGTCAGAGCATGTGTTTGTCTTGTTTCAGGTGACAGTCCTGAGAAGACCTGCTGCATGATGAAGATGATTATGGCTATGAAGATGGGCTGGGGGGCTCTGCGCAGCTCCTGGCCCTAATAGGAGCCTGTTCACTCTGATCTACTACGTGCATTTGACGTCGCTGCCTCCTCCTGTCCCGCCCGCAGCAGGAAGGATGACTGTGGTGTCCACTGAGAATATGGACGAGACGTCCACTCTGCCAGGGCACCCGCAGGACCCTTACCCTCCCGACCATGACCTGGAGGAGCATGACTGCTGTGAGCGTGTGGTCATCAACATCTCAGGGCTGCGCTTCGAGACACAGCTGAAAACACTGGCCCAGTTTCCAGATACACTCCTGGGAAACCCCAAGAAGAGGATGCGTTACTTTGACCCCCTTCGAAATGAGTATTTCTTTGACCGTAATCGCCCGAGTTTTGATGCCATCTTGTACTATTACCAGTCAGGGGGCCGGCTTAGGAGGCCGGTCAATGTGCCACTAGATATGTTTTCAGAAGAAATTAAATTTTATGAATTGGGTGCAGAAGCCATGGAGAAGTTCCGCGAGGACGAGGGCTTTATTAGGGAGGAGGAACGACCACTGCCAGAGAAGGAGTTCCAGAGACAGATCTGGCTCCTGTTTGAACATCCAGAGAGCTCGGGGCCCGCCCGAGGGATTGCTATAGTCTCTGTGATGGTTATTCTGATTTCAATTGTCATATTCTGTTTGGAAACGTTACCAGAACTGAAGGAGGATCCGAGAGATCGAGTACAGATTGTGGGCAACACCACCGTATATTACCATCCAAATGTCCTCACTGACCCTTTCTTCCTGGTGGAGACACTTTGCATTATTTGGTTTTCTTTTGAACTAATAGTCCGATTTTTTGCATGTCCCAGTAAGGCTGCCTTCTTCAAAAACATGATGAACTCTATTGACATAGTGGCTATCATCCCATACTTCATTACACTGGGAACAGAGCTTGCTGATGATCAAGAGAACAGAGAAGGCAAGGGTGGAGGAGAACAGGCCACATCTTTGGCCATACTCAGGGTCATTCGCTTAGTCAGAGTCTTCAGGATTTTTAAATTGTCCCGACACTCTAAGGGGCTCCAGATATTGGGACAGACTCTTAAAGCCAGCATGCGAGAGCTGGGCTTGCTGATTTTCTTCCTTTTCATTGGTGTAATTTTGTTCTCCAGTGCTGTCTACTTTGCTGAAGCTGAAGAGAAGGAGTCCTTTTTTACTAGTATCCCGGATGCATTCTGGTGGGCCGTGGTTTCCATGACCACAGTGGGTTATGGGGACATGTACCCTGTCACCATCGGGGGGAAGATTGTAGGCTCGCTGTGTGCTATAGCTGGAGTACTGACCATCGCTCTGCCTGTACCTGTCATTGTATCCAACTTTAACTACTTCTACCACCGCGAGACTGAGGGCGAGGAGCAGGCCCAGTTTCTGAATGTGAGTCAGCAGAACCTGGCCTCGGAGACCAACTCGAGCCGCCGTAGCTCGTCTGTGGTCAGCAAGTCTGAATATATGGAAATAGATGAAGATATGAACAACAGCATCGATAACTTTAGGGAAGCCAACCTCCGAACTGCCAACTGCATGGCTCCCAGCCAGAACTGTGTGAGCAAAGGCAAACTGCTCACGGACGTGTGAGGATGCTCTCGGCACCGCTGTAAATAATGTAAAAATATTAGCAGCTTTTCTTCATCTTCTAAAAAACTTCATTGCAGATAGACTACTTAAAAGAGGAGGATGAAGTCAGGACAGAAATAGACAATAAGTGCACACTTTATTATAAATACATTTTTTATTATTTATTTCATTTTTAAGGTGCTTGTAAATCAAGGCATTTTTGAGGAGCTTGTAAAATTAAATTAGAGGAAATATTTTAACCAAAAATATTTATTTTAATGCTGTGAAAGACGCCATCAGAGAGTTTTGTTTTTGATGATGATCTTATTTTGATTTTAATTTCCAATTTGTAAACAAGTATATTATAACCTATTCCAAATTATTATAAGAAAAACTGCAAAAAGGTTATGGTTTATACTATTTAGTAATGTGCACATGATGTATGACACAATCAACCTCCACACCAACAGAGACATTGCTTGGATTACAAGTGTTTTATTATTTTTGTAATGGTGAACATATGAAATAGGATAGTGATCAGGCACCTTAACGGACCAATGCTGGGCTTTGTGGAAGACCTATACTGCACTTCTGCTGCTACACACTGGAGGATGATGCAATGCAAAGCTCCTTTATATAAAGCTTGGAATGCGCATGTGGAGGATCTCTCCTGTCTTATAATGGCATGCATAAGCCATCACCTCATTTCATGTCTTTTACTCACCTCTGCTCATTCTCGATCACACTGATTTGTTTTCACCAAAAGTGCACTGGTTATTTAATATATTTTTTTGCATTGAAGTGTTGAATGTTAACTTATTAAGGAAACAGGAACACTTTTCAAAGACCATGGCATGATCAGAAACAAAGCGACAAGGCCCATTGGCTGAAAGCTTTGTATATTCAGCGCATGATGGCAGTACTAAATTGGAGGCAGTTGTGGAGGGCAAGGGGAACAGTGACTCTGATTATGGATCAGGTGCATGATGGAGCTAACTGCTAAAGAACAAATCTGCTTCAGAAAATATCAGACACTAAAAGGACATTATTATTCAATTACAACATCTTCCTTTATTTTTCTTCAAGGCTCTGATGGTCAAGTGCATGGGATCATCATATTCTGTCAATTGTGGACCACTTTTTATTTGACTTTAAAGTGACTTTATGAAGGATAGTTGTAATAGCTAAACAAATGTCACTGCTCTAACTAAAATTAGTTGCCTAGTGCCTTGTACCCTGTCTCATTTTAGAACTGAGTGAAGTGCCTCCTAAAGAGCGTCCCAAGTGCAGCTCATCTTCTCCTGCCATAAAGATGCACTGCAGAAACAGACACATTACATTTTGCACCATGCATGATTGATGACACGTGGCAGCAATGCACAGCTATTGGAGGTGATTTCTTATGTAAAGAATCCATCCAAAAATAACTCCTGAACAAAACTGCCAAACTTTGCACTGCCTTCTCATGCATCTACTGCTTATGTGGACATAACTATCTCGATGTTTTTGGAAACTTTGCCATGAACCAATTAAACAAGTCTCTTGACTGTGTTAAACGGCTAGTGGAGAGACTACTGTCTGACCAAAAACATTGTAGCTCGAGACGGGTTTACAGACAAATGCTAATCTCAAGGCTGGACAATGCAGCTTTAGATGTATTTTAAATCGATTGGCAACAATATGGTGATCTCGAAATGTATTTACTTTTTTAAGGATGCTTGATGACACAATGTATTGTAACATAATGAATTATGGGTCTGGTTTAAAACTGCTCAGAACCTGCAGATTTTACTGTTACACCAGATTTGGTTATTTGGGATTTGAAATATGATTCTTCTTAAGTAATCATCCTTCATTGTAATATCTACCTGCTCATTCTGCTCACGGTGGGTGTAGCTGAACATTCCTACAGTAGATCAGCACATCACTGCCCAGAACATCTTAATCTGAACGCCTCACATAGTGTTGCATTGCTGTGTCATCATGAGGTTATCATGTAAAAGATCCCTTTAATCATTCTGGAAGGCGAGTTGCTCCATAAAAAGCATGCTGTGTGTTACAAGGAGTTATCAAATCTGAACACATTTTAAAAAATATGCATTGACACTCATGGGGGAAGTTTGCTGTATCTGTTCATTTGTAGAGAAGTCCTACAAGAAACTTAACAGGACCAAATGAAGTATTGTCATTGCAGCAAAATACAATATACAAAATAAACTGTTTTCTGTGTAGAAAGACTTTACTAATATTACTATTTTTTAAATTACTAATTTAAAAGCAGTTTATAGATTAGACTGTCATGTCACAATATATTGCAATTAAGCAATTTCTTATTGATATCACAGTGAAGTCTTACCTGCATGGTAAATGAAGTGAGAAATGCATGAACATCATAACTAATGCCGGTGACATGTTTCAACTCAACTGGTGAAAAACAATAACTATTATTCTGTCTCTCATAAGACTTTAGGATTGTTCTGTGTCTCTGTTTCAATTTTGCCAAAGCCATGTTTTTTGAAAATGAAAAAGTAAGATTTTTGTGAAGACCCAATTTGGGTCAGCTACAACAGTTTGTTTAGAAGTCTGTTCTGGTTTGCTATTTACTGATGAGGCATAGTCTATAACCTATGCAAGGTTCTTCAACAATAACTGTCCATTCTGATTTTTCTGATCAAATAAATTTGAAAGGAACGGAGATGACATTGTTGCATTGCTATCTGCTCTTTCCTGTTTTTTACCCAAAATATCAACGGTGAATATAACACACATTTATGTTTTACTTCACTGCACATTTCCCAATTTAACTTCCAACTTTGGGCTTTGTTACGAAGGGCTTAAAAAATATCAATTGCGCTTTGTATTTGGCAAAAACAAAAATAAGACAATACATTTTACTTATATGTAAAAGAGAAATTTAGGAAAGGTCTATAACTAAACCTTACACTAGGATTGCCACGTATATTTTTTTAGGATTAATGTAAGACAACTGTAGAATATGAGGGAAACGCATAATGTGTGCACTGTAAACAGAGTAAGTTGTGCTCTGAGCTGAAAGAGACAAATCTTAGTCAGAGAGGACTGATCTAAGAATACAACAGCATCACACTGTGTTAGCAGCACAGACAGCACAGTCCGTTTGTCCAGTGTTACTGCCTGATCAAACTAACACTGCCGTACACAGTTATACAGTAAGAGTCGGTGAGTTGAAATGAGCTGGTCTGTAGGGAGACTGAGGGTGGGTGTGTGCTGAGTGCTGTTCAGGTTAGTGTTGGGTGAGTGTGGGAGGATGCACCAGGAAAACACAGGTAGACAACACAGAGGAGCACACTTTTTCACACATTATTGTTACGATCAAAACAATTATGTTAAGATTTGTACTTATCTGTGACACAAATGTGGTCTCCAGGAAGAGTAGTTATTGCTGTGGTAATAACTAATGGGGATCTAAAATAAAAGACAAAGACACAGATGATTAGACTGTGTAACATCCACTGTGGAGCTCAGGGTCAGAACTACTACATCTCTCAATCAGCAATAGTATTAGAAAACACTTCCCTGGATTACAGATACAGATATAGTTACATTACAGGTCAGTATGTGTGTTTGTTCAAGGACTTCAATAGGTGTGACACTTTCCTCATGTAAACATGAGCAAATGTTTTGAGAAAAAAAAATATTTTTTGTTCATTGACTTTTCTTTTGTCTTCTATTATTATGACCATGAGTATTATCCATCGGTTTGTTGATAAAGTTCCAGTTATACCCCCAGCCTCTGTGTCTCGGAGCAGACAGACTGACGTGCTGCACTAATAGCCTGTCTGTCTCCTCTGGTTTCATTTTCCATCGCTAAGTTCCAGCACTTACCTGCGCTGACATCACTGTATTCAGGCTGAGAGCAGGTATAGCCCTGTGCTGCGGATAAAACAGACCCACACAAACTTAGGTTTTACCTGCCTGTTCCATATGGGCTCACGGCAGGACACATGAGGAAAGACCACACCGATCCAGAGCTATATTCTATTCACGCACTGTCACTTTGTTTGCAGTCCCTCCACAGGGTGTCAGAGTTGTTTTTCATGAGTCATCTCAATATTAGACCCCTTTCTGGGGTCTTACAAATGTCTAAGCTGTAACATATGTGATTTAACATTATAATATGGTGTATTATATATTATGGAATCAGATTCAGATTGTCAGAGTTTATATTGGTGAAATGACCGGATGACCTGATGACCACAGAGACTTTCTCTGACGGGTCTTGTCCTTTACAGATGTGTCAGAAGGTCAGTTTGTCAGCAGTAGCTCACTTTCTCATCACCTGCTCAAGCATGTGAGTTTCTCATGTCTGCTTTACAGCAACATGAGCTGTTAGCATTTTCCATGCCCTGCTCTTTATGAACTTCAATCTGCACCTGGCACCAGAGATAGACAAAACAAATCACATCCCATTCCTGCCTCTCACCACACTGACCTGTGCTTGTGGTGAAGGCACAACATGGCTTTGGCTTTGGTTTTCACAGAAACACTTGCTTAAATTCATTGATGAATACATTTTTCCAAGATGCCATCCTGTGGTGAAAGCAGGTGAGGCCATTCACCTCTGTGTTTTACAGCCGACTGTGGCATGTGGACAACAGAACTAAATGATTGATACCAAACAAAGCAGAGCTGTAAATGATGGATGATTTCAGGGCAACAGTCCGCACAGACAGGTCAGACTCTCCTGTTACATGGTGCAAAGTGCAAAACCTGCCGCTGATTTTCTTGCCTGAGATGTGTGCTCAGTTTTGCTGTCCCACACTAACACCTGTTTATGTTCTGCATGATTCTGAACACATGCTACAAAAACAGGAAACACGACACACTATAAAAACAAAAAAAAAACATACACTCAATTTTGTTACTTATTACAGTGGTGGGCAACTCTTTAAAAGGACGATATTATGCTAAATCAACTTGAATTGGCTTTTAACCTTACAACTGTGTTTCCTCATCGTTTCCTCAGGGTTGTGTTTTGATGTATTCATGCGTGTCCTGCAACTGAGGCTCAAGGGCTCAGCTGAACTTACATGCAATTATTTTAGAAATGAAGACTCCGAGTGAGTTTCTAAAATGTCCCATATTAAAAAAAACATGTAAATGACAATCTACTATAATGAAATGACACTGGAGGCGGAGCTTATCAGTTCTGCAGTTTTGAACAGGAAGTCAATGGACTGTTTCTATTATTAAGCTGTTTTGGATCAACATTAAGGTGTACAATTAACAAAGGGTAAAATGGTCAAATTAATCTACTTATAGTTCAATACTAGGAAGAATCAGCTCCTGTTCATGTTAAAGAGGCTGACACAGTCTCTTAATTTAAGTCCAGGCTTAAAACGTTCCTCTTTAATAGGTCAGGCAAGTTAGGAACATTGACTATACTGGGGGAAGTATGGCAGCTTGAGCACAATCATCTGCTTCTTCCTGCTTTCTCAAGAAACAATATTTAATATTTTCCTTCTTCCACTCCCGTCTGGGAGTAGTAATGTTTCAGACACAGCTGATGCTGACCTGTAGATCCAGAACTCCCCAACTGCCTGGAGGAACTGTCTTGCCAGATGAACCACCTGCCATGCCGCTATGATAATATCGCAGCATCTCGGGATCCTGGGACATTATCCATTTGTAATTCCCCATGAACATTGTCACCCTTTGAGGCAACTGTTGTTGTGAGTTTGGGCGTTACAAAAATAAACTGAATTGAAAGTAGGCCTACCTGAAAAAAGCATATGTCTCCTTTACACATTTCCACTCTTATCTAAAATAAGATTGTTGATGTGAGCGGTTTATTTTGTGCTCTCTGTCCATTGTATAAGATAGACCTGATGCTGATGTGTGTGGGTGGCCTACTCTTGGGTTGCATAAGCGATGCAGGTAAAATGTTTCTATGAGACTCTGTGTCCCAGAGCTATTATCACACAAGAACAACATGGTGACATGAACTTTGTCTTTTTGTTTGAATGTTTGGTTTTCAAAATTCAGACAGTTTCTATGAATGTATATGAATGTATATGAATTATGATGACACATTGGTTATGTTATTAATATTGATACACATTGACTCACTGTACTTGTACTTGAAAATCCAGACTAATATCTCTCTGTCTTTTAAAATAAATTGGAGAATTATGTATTAATGAATCCCAAGGAAGTAGTCCGGATGTACAGAGGACAACAGTGACAACACCATATGTATTTGTGGCTACTTATAGCAGATAGCCCAATAGTTTGTTCTGATAGAATAAACGGATGACAGCATGAACCGTTGTTTAAAGACAAAGGGAGTAATCCACATATAACTCCTAGTTACTAATGTGTTTGCTGACATGGGAAAGCCCATATCTCCAGGTGCTTTTTGGACACATTGCTGTGCTGACACTAATTATTTAGACAACCTGTCTCATCCACAATGACCTCTTGCAGTACAAGCTTTATAGGATCAGAATTGTTTTTGTATATTCTGATATTTTTTCTCTTCCTATCACGTTTGTTGGGATGGATTTGAAAGGCGTTTAGCTACTTTCAGAACTTGACCCACAGAACACATTGAGGATCTAGCGCCATCTTGTGGCTTCTTTTAGTCGTGACAGGTTTTTAACCTGAGAACACATATGAAGCACAGATCATTGAATTCAACATATCCAATACTAAATCCGTCACATCATCGTGGGAGGGAAGATGCGCTCGAGCCTCAGAAAGAGACAGATAGGGCTGTGCGTGTCACCATGGTAACCCGTGAACTGGTGAGAGGTGGTGTCAAGACTGTGGGAGAAAAATGACAGCTTAGAGACTAAAACAAACGCGACTACATTTGACCATCCTCCGAGAGTATCCCCCATTTGTGACACATTTAGAAAGAGATAAATAGGACAGCGCTTCCCTGCTGGGCACTTCATCTTCCACTGATTCACCTGGCTTCACACACAGGCACGCACTTGTGAAGCCACAAGAGGCACTGCTGCCACATCGGTCACACGCAGCTGACTTGGTATATTTGAATGCAACGTTCGACGGTGGTTATGTAATCACGCGCTTGTGGCTGAATGAGTTTAGTATGCAAGAAAGAAAAAAAAGACTGCGTTTGTGCCTCCCTGCTCCTGTCGAGAAACCAGGTGGCTTGTTACTGGCTGTAAAAATACCTACAAAAACGTGATAACAACAACAACAACGACATAATAACAATCATAATCACAAGAATAATCACAATCATAACCATAATGTAATAACTAGAGTAATCATATTTTAAGGCTCTATTGAAGACCAGTTATTTGCTTAAGATGCAACACATGTTTTTTGCCTTATTAATTGGGCCAAATTTTTGACTGTGCTGAGGTTTGAAGGGTCATGGAATATGCAGTAGGTAGTAAAATAAAACAAAATTAAAAGCAATGTTTTGTGTGTTACCATCAACAGAAGCTCAGGCAGAAACTCACTCAAGCTCAAGTTATAAGCAGTTACCAGAGGTCCAAGTCCTGTTATTTGGTAGGGAAATAAAAACTTAACTGATTAGCAGTGAATGGTCCACAGAGCTATTGTTGCAAGTTTTGAGGAAGACCATGGTGGGATTCACTGTGCTGGACAGCTCCACATAGTTAAAAACAACAACAAACAGCTGCCTTTCCTGTTCCTGGGGTGTGTTTATGTTAATGTTTATCAGGTATTTTTGTGTATAAATTCTTAAGTTGCTGCATTTGTGTGGGATATGCACATGGTGATTGTGATCTTGTGCCTCTTGGAATTTCTGTTTGACCAAACAAAATTTATGAAAATGAGTCACTATTTATGAAAAAAAATAAAATTGTAATCAACAGAACCACTTTTAGTTTCTTAAATAAGAGATTCTAGAGCATTCCAAAAAGCTTTAAATTCAAACAGTGGTGTGTATAACCAGTCAGATATATCTCCAGTTGCAAGTCAAGACAAATGAGTTTGTTTGGAAACAATAGGGACGTATTCGGTTTTGGAAAAACTGGCATATAAAATGCTTTGTTGGAGCATTCGAATGCTTATTGGACCTGCCACTGCTTTGTGATCAGCCGTGTTATTGAGCACCATTTCTGCAAAAAGACTGACGTTAAAAGACTGAAAATGCCTTGCCTGTATTTGAAAAGTGACATAATGAACCTATTGTCACATGGGCTTCAATAACTGGGTCGACAGATGGAAGAAAACTTTGGGACCCCAGAAACAATGCACAAACTAAAAAAATGAATTACTTTGGACTGATAATTGCAAAATGCTCATGTTTTTCCTTTAAATTGTAAATGAATATCAAGATCTACTGTGCACATCTGACCGAGGATGGGAGTGTGAATGAAAGTGGACGTGAGTTGCTTTAATTGTAAAGGTTTATTATATTTCCTCCCTGGATGGACAGCAGATAGCAGGAAAAAAATGGGCCACTCTGCATCCCCAAAAACACCACCCAACCGTCAAACATGGGAGTCCGGACAGACAAAATCAGGTGCTCCATGCTGTCCTGCTAAGTGTGCTATAATTGAGGAGTGTTGTTACTGTAGTGCTGAAATGTCATGTGGGGTACATGTGAGGAGTGGCCTGTGGGACTGACAGTATGCCTGAGTCACTCACAATGCAACACCTGAGGCAGCGCACTAACCCTCGTGCCCACCACTCTTCACATCTTCACACTGCTCTGTGCATGCAGGCCTGTGTGCTGGAGCTGTGCGTGGAGCTGTGGGGGTGTACTCGGCTCGCCCATGAGTTTAAGGAGTCTTGACAGCAGATGCCTGCATAATAACATACAGCGAGGACATGTGCAAGAGGCAAAATCAAGGACACCACGTCATGCTTGCCAGTCATTTAAAGTAACGGTTTCCTCCCAGAGCTTAAAAACACAGATTTGTAAAGCAGAGCTGCAGAGTGAAACCAAGGAGGATTTAAAAGGAATATTTTTGTAGATTGATGGGGTCTTGGGTTGCATATAAGCTCATTCTTTAAATATTGGGGCTTAGCAGAATCCTTACCAATAGATTAAACATATTATTGCGTGTGTAAAACTAAAATATTTGTGTGTAAAAAGATCACAACTCTGAGTTAAGTGTCAAATTGAAGTGGCTTGCTGTCAGCTTGTCTCGCTGATAATGTGCCAAGCTATGTGTGCTCACATTCAGTTTTGAAGAGATGGTCATCACTGACATGATGGTTGGTTTAAAACAGCACCTCCTCCACACTGTGAATGCATCTGTTCTTTCTTGTCTCTATGGGGAGTAGTTAAGACTATAGTGAATATGAAAATAGCATTCTACAAATGTACACTTAAATAACACTATGATAATGTGTTTTCCATATCACATTTTTAGTTTGTTATTGGGAATTTATCTTGCCAGACTTGAAGTTTGGAGGATGCAAATGCATCTGCTAATTGTGTAGGCAGCTCTTCTCCAGTCAAGTGTGCACATGACAGAATATAGTTATGTAGTGTGTACTGAGAGCGCACAAAAGAGCCATATATGTGTGCACTTAAATGAGCAGTGAACTGGAAAATAACAGAGACTAGAGCCAATCCTCATCCTCCACTGGTCACGAATCCCACCTCTGGCTTAGAACATGCAGCAGTGGAACCCCATCCTCAAAAAAACACACTTCCACAGTGGAGCAGGGATTGACTACATGTGTTCACAAGGTCCCATGGATGCCAGATCACTAGATACAAGAAAAAAAAAATGCTTATTTACTGCAGCCTACAGAGGATATTAAGAACACACATACATGAGTCCTTAGTGGGATAGAACAACACACACACACACACACACACACTCAGCAAAGGCTGGAGGGGAGATTAGAGATGTCCAGAAATAATAACATCCTCCACCTGCCCCTTTGCCACAAAGAAACGTTGCTGTAGTGGACTGAGGTTGTTTGGAGGTAAAGATCCATCGTGTGGCCTATCTGGAGTGCCTCTGGGCACAACACCATGTGGGTGGCAAGGCGACGGGCAGGACGGGGTGATGGGGGGCGGGGCATGGATTGTGTCGAGGGATTCTAATTGACAGCTGTCCAAATCCCCAGACAGATTCCCTCTCTCTGACCGTGAGTGTGTGCTGCCTGTGCCCCCTCTTGCTCTCAGACAGGGGTATTAAAAGGAAAGCATTAGGAAAAGCGTGGTATTAAAAGTCACACACACATGAATATGCACTTATATATATGTGCATGTATCAGGCACTAATGTATCTGCACAGCTGAAACATTATGCCACTGCAAAAGGCAAAAGGTTGCACTTTAACCACATATTTGCATTGGTGATGTTTGTTAGCTTTAGCATTTTTTTCAATTATTCTCTTTTTATTGTGATTAACTTATTACTAATTTAGCCTGATTTACGCCCTATAAATAAATGAATCATTTCCAGTTTTATGATTGAAAGCAGTGGTTTGTGTTAGGGTGAAAATTCAACTTTTGTTTCTTGTGGATAGACCCAGTAATTACATAGATATGAACCACAATCCAGGTCAAATGTGCAATCTGACAGTTAAAGAGTGAATTCATCTGTAGAATTCTGACCTGTCTCAGCTCAATTTTACAGAGCATATGATAGATTTTCATGTTTTTTCTAATTGTTCCTTTTTTGGTGGAATAGTCCCTGTGGTAAATACTTATCATAGTTTTACATCAGTGAAGTGACAATTTGTAAAGAAAAAATTAGGGGGGGATAAAAGGGAGTAGAATTAAAAAATGGAATCCATGGCACCCACACACACTGTCTGGAGCATTATTATTTGTTAAATCATAATTTATTGTGTAATTTAAGTATTGGAATATTATGGATTTTGGCCTTTGTTTACAATATTTTTGCTTGGTAACCAGGAAGTAACATTATAAACTTCATCAAAACTTGGGGGAAATTAGGCAACATTTTCACGTAACTGTCAAATGCACTTTAAACTAGTATAGAAGTTCTATAATGTTGTGGAGTTATATTGCATGCTGGGGAATATTTTAGCGGAACAACATTTCCATGGAAACATTAAGGTGGAGGCCAAGTGAGAGTCATTAAAAAAGCCCATGCAACATGACCTCAGCAAGAATTGCAAGAGCTATTGAGGATCCAAAGAAATAAAACTAAAATACTTAAACCTCTGTCCAAGTTGAGGGGGAAAAGCAATTTCTAATGTAGATTTGTTCTCTAGTCCTGGATCATTTTGATTTAGTCCTTGTCAAAACAATTAATGCCATCTTAGACCCAGTTTTGACCCACGTGAACGCACCAAAGCTTAATCATCTCAAATCAGCGTCCTGGCCAGACAAGACTATACACATATTTACTATTTCACAAATCTAATCTGGAACCATCATGTCTCTACTGTTTCGTATGGACGTGATAGACAAGTGGATTCAAATATGGTTCGGTGTTCATAGTGATAAAATAGCATGTACAAAAGTGTGAGTGTTTAATTTCTAACCAAACATTTAAAAACGTGTATGCTTTGCCATGGTAATGCCTGATTGTTATTGTGTTGCTTTTAATGGCGGTTGGCAGCATTTACCACCATCTGTACATCTTCAAAGTATGTGTTTTACGCTATACCGTAAACAAAATAAGAGAGAAAGAGAGAGCGAAAAGAGAGGGAAAAAGAATCTCTATAATGCATTTGTTATTCAAATCAGAGTGATACAAATTGTCCCATTTATGAACTAAATATTATACAATATTCAAATCTGGCACAATGACTCTTTATCTCATCCCAGTGGATAGAATCAGGGGGACACGTTGTGTTTTGGTGTATAGGTGCATCAGGGCATCCGATTTTTTGTTTTTTTAGGAGACAAAGCTCGCATGGGCCTACAACCAAAAACAATAACAAAACAAAACAGCATTAGGCTGTTTGTGGCTTTCATTGTTTTGATATGTTTATGCCTTCCCCTTTACTTTGTGGGCAATGTTAGAGAAAAGACTTGAGGCTTTGCTATTGTTGCCTCAGTTCAGTATCTGTAACTATCTTTACATGTTGGTTACGCTAATTATTTTGCAAATTACATTTTTCTCTGATTTGACCAAATAGTCAATATAAATACAATCATCATAATTTACATGTCATCAACCTTTAGAGTACAATTTGAATGTTATTGAACAAACCTCCCAATGAAAACAGTATTCTGTTCTGTTCCAAATGATTATGCACAACAGAGTCTCCCATCGTGTTATTGTTGTAAAGAACTGAAACTGGTCATTTGTTAAATTAGAAGCATTAGCAGGTCATATTTACTGAAATCAAAAGCTATTTCAATCAAAACATCTTAACAGGTCAAGTTACATTTTAACCCCTTATTTGATAGGAGCTTCACTATTCTCAAAAAACTTGATAGTTTGTAGAGAGTTTCTGCTTGAAGGATATTTCAGTTCTTTTATGCCTTTTATGTCCATAGCAGCCAATGATGCAGAGGTTTTCCTTACAGCATGAGATGGTGCTTTGTCTTGCAGGAAGATGATTTTGTTATGGAAAACACGGTTCTTCTTTTTGTACCATTGAAGAAAGTGGTCAGTCACAAACTCCACATACTTTGCAGAGGTCATTTTCAAGGACCCTAAAGGGGCTGACCAGCTCTCTCCCCATGATTCAGGCCCAAAACATGACTCCGCCTCCTCCCCGCTGACATCGCAGGCTTGTTGGGACGTGGTCCACCAACCATCCGCCAAACATTCACCACTCCATTCATCCAGGGTTGCACGGCACTCATCTGGGCCACTGGAGCCGTTTCTGCTTGTGAGCATTGGTTAAGAGTGGACAAATAGAAGGTTTATGCAGAACTACAAGCCTCTGGAGGACAATACACCTTGATGTTCGTGGGACTCCAGAGGCACCAGCAGCTTTGAATACCTGTTTATTGCTTTTAATGGCATTTTAGCAGCTGCTCTCTTAATCCGATGTATTTGTCTGGCAGAAACCTTCCTCGTTGTGCCTTTATCTGCACGAATCTGTGTGTGCTCTGAATCAGCTCCAAATCTCTTAATAGTACGATGATCACGCTTAAGCTTTCGTGAAATATCCAAGGTTTTCATACCTTGTCTATTTCTATTCTATTATTTCTATGTCACACTTTTCGGCACTGGCAAGGCAAGGCAAGTTTTATTGTAGAGCACAATTCGTACACAAGTCAATTCAAAGTGCTTCACACAACAGGAAAAATTGCATTAGGAAAAAATGCATGAAGCGAGATCCTTTTTCTTTCCCATATTGCTTGAAAATGGTGGTCTGTCAAACGTCTTTAAGTCGTTTTTCCTTTAATTGGACTTACCTTGCAAACTAATTAGCACAGGTTTCTGAGATAGATTTCACTGACCCAAAGAGCCCTGAGACACAAAACTATCCATGAATTTCAATGGAAACAAACTTACCAAAATTACCTTTAAAACAGTTTGCATGATTATTTGGAACGTGGTTTATATTTATCAATGCTTTATT